>NC_136762.1:0-262500 GCF_936440315.1 Barbus barbus
GAGACGCAATTTACAATCTGCCCGTCCCCATACATATAGTCAAAGAGACACACATATCGAATCCTCCCACTCCTCTTCCAACAGGGGACATAACACAATCTCGGATGCTTACCAAGCTGGCAGAGACATCAGAACCGAACAACCACCCGAGAGAGTGGAAAGACAAAGGGATAGAGTTTACCGTCCGTTCCCCAAGAAAAGACAGAAAGATAGGGGGGGACCTCAGAGATATTTTCAAGAACAAACTAACGTTAAATCAAATTACACTCCAGCTTCACCCAGGTTGAGGACGGCCATGAAACTTATGTATGATTTGATAAGGCTGGTCCATCACCTAGAGAAGGTCACAACCAAAGTAACTAACAACAGTCCAGTGACCTTCAAAAGACTGACTAAATTGTTGACCAATTCCATTAAACCAGCAATGCCTAACGACACGGTGAAAAAGTTGTTAGAGGACAATGCACAAAAATGGTCAACAAATGCTCAGGTCATTTTGGAGGAACACTACGAGAAACTGATTGATAGTACGCTGGTGGAACTAAAAGAGCGTACAGACCAAGCCCATTGGTTCCAAGCCTTTCAGACGGCCACCAATTGGGCCACAAAGAACTTTGGGAGGAGAATTAACTCTGAAGTTTTTGAGAGAGCCGAGGCTCTATTCACGGCAGAGACTTGTAACGAGTACGATAGAAAACAACAGGAGAAAGATCAGAGACAAGCTACCAAAATAGAACCTCCCAAAGCTCTCTTGGTCGAACCAGACATGCACACACACGCACCTTTGGTTGTCAGACCCAAAAAAGATACTTCTCACATACATGTGGAGGTACAGACATCACCTAGAAGGTGGGAGGATGTAAGAACTCCATCCAGTCCCCCACCTAATAGGTCTGACTGGTCGTTTGATCAGGAGTTTCCCCCTCTGGTGCCCAAACCGGGCATACAGCCCACCCCAGCCTTACCTCAAAGATCTCCACTGCAACGTGCAAGACGCAGAATTCTTGCAGAGGAGATTGATGTGGATCAGGAACCTCAAGATCTGGCCACAGACATGGCCACAGAGGTTACTGATACACAAGAGGTTACGAAAAGGACATTTACGGAGGATTTTAATGAGGAACAGCTGAAACGTTATAAGGAGATTACTGACATTTTGGTTCAGGAAGGAATTTTGAAAAGAGACGAAAAAATTGTCGTTTCAGAAGAACCAAAACGTACACATACTGAGGCTGGTCCGAGCACGTCTAACGTTGTTCCCAGCACATCTAAGGTTGAAGAGACTAAAAAGTCACTCCCTTCTTCTTCTTCTTCTTCTTCTTCTAGAATTCAGAGCCTTCCTCTTTTTTCTTCTGATGATTCTCTGGACTATCAAATTTCTGAGTATTCTGTTAGCTCTTTAGCACGTATCACACCCACAAAGGTGGTGGAAAAGGAAGAGGGACAGAAGATTGTTATGCGACCCATAGAAGAGGAACGCACAACCCAATCACTGCAGATAGAACAAACACCTCAGAAGCAAATCACAATAATAGCTCCACCGACACCAAAATCGGTCGGCAGACCATACCGTCACATAAACACAGACCGTAAACAAATTGACTGGAGCCTGAACCTAAAGAAAAGGTATGTGATAATCGGGGATTCTAACGTTTCCAGGATCCCGGCCTTCAACATCTCTGATCTTCAAATAGACAGCTTCCCGGGCGCGAAGTTCCAACACGCGGGCAATCTCATAGAAAAAGCCACAATCGCGATGGAACCGGAAGTGTTGTTGTTGTCGTTTGGATTAAATAACCGATCTCAGAGATGTTTTACTTCAACGAACAAAGAGATACAGAGGGCTTACAGAGTAGCCAGAACCCGATTACCGCATACCGAGATCGTAGTTCCGATGATCAATTATTGTGACTTGCTTCCGATTGATGAACAAAGATACCTTGAGGACATAAACAAGTACATCAAGGACAGTCTCAACTTTCTCCAATTGTTGCCCGTTGCCCAGTTTCAGGTCGAAAGCGATAACTTGCACTGGACAGCTGCAACGGGCAGATACATGTTAGAACATTGGGTTCGGTCGCTAAACTTGCCGACGCCGTCAACCCAATAGGTAGTCAAGAAAAACTTATCGTAAATTTGTCCCCGCTCGTCTTGACAACTGGACAGCGGGCGATCTTGAAGAAAGGCCTTTCCTTTGTTATGGTCCCCGATAACGTCAAAACACAAAAATTAGAATTATTGCAGAGCCTACAGGCCTATCATAGGCGTATTAAATTAGACGCCTTTTTTGAAGGCAAAAAAAGTGAGAAAAAAAGAACTCCTTTTACTCATAATTCTGATTGGACACCTGCCTTGTCTAGTTTGCCACCCCAGGTGGTTTCTCTAATTAGAGCAGATCGGTATGCGTATCAACACCTGAATTGGGGCCTTCTAGAAAGACAGAATTTGAGTAAAAGTGAGAGAAAAGCAATTCATGAACTTAAAAACAATTGTGACATCGTTATCAAACCAGCTGACAAGGGTAATGCAGTCGTCATCATGAGTAAAACAGATTATCTTTGGGAAGGAAAAAGGCAACTTTCTGTGACAGAGCACTATTGCTCTCTCACAGAACCAATTTATCCAAAAACCATACTGGAAGTACGAGAAATTTTAAATGAGATGTATGAGAAAAAGATAATTAGTGGGAAACAGAGAGATTACTTGTCTGGTTCTGGTACACCGAGACCAAGAAGATTTTATTTGTTACCAAAAATACACAAAGAACCAGAAAAGTGGAGTACACCACATAAAATACCTCCTGGGAGGCCTATCGTGTCGGATTGCGACAGTGAGACTTATTTTACAGCAGAATATATTGAGTATTTCCTTAGTCCCATTTCGCAACGTCATGGTAGTTACCTAAAAGACACCTATGATTTTATCTCTAAAACAAAAAATCTTATTCTCCCATCTAATTCATTTCTCTTCACCATGGACATCGACAGTTTGTACACCAATATAGAGACCGGAGTCGGTATGGCTGCCGTGAGAGATTGCATGAACAAATATCCTGACGTGAAAAGACCAGATGATTTTATTTTAAAACTACTAGAAATTAATTTGACTAAAAACGATTTTGAATTTGGCTCTAAATTTTATTTACAAACTAAGGGGACGGCCATGGGCAAGAAGTTCGCCCCTTCTTACGCCAATATCTATATGGCCCATTGGGAACAAACTGCGGTGTCCTCTTTTCATCTCCAGCCCTTCTCGTATTTTAGATTTTTGGATGACATCTGGGGCATCTGGACATACGGTAAGGAGGAGTTTATTGAATTTGCTGATCATCTGAACCGTCATCAAAAATCCATCAGGATAAAATACGAAATTGATGAAAATTCAGTTAACTTTCTTGATGTCATCACCTACAAAGGACCCAAATTTGAAATGACCAATCAGTTGGACTACAAAGTGTATTTTAAGCCCACAGACACTCACTCATTATTACACAGAGCCAGTTACCACCCTAAGCATACTTTTAAAGGAATTCTTAAATCACAGCTTCTTCGCTTTCATAGAATATGCTCACAAACATCTGAGTTTAAGATTGCTGTAGGAATCCTCTTTAAAGCTTTGAAGAAGCGAGGGTACTCGAGAAGCTATTTGAGGAGTGTGCTTAGGGCCTTCACTAACTTTGTGACTAATCCAACCAAGGAAACACAGATTAGAAACAAAATCATACCATTAGTTTCCTTCTATTCACAACAAAGTACTCAATTAAATAGAGCAACCAAGGAAAATTTCACCAAATTCATGGAACCAACTAAATTTCTGACCAAACATAGACCGATAGCGGCTTACAAACGAAACAAGAACTTATTGGATACCTTGGTTTCTAGTAAAATCACAACATCCTGTAAAGTGAGTAAATCTGGGGTTTATAAGCACTTTGTGGGCAAAAGAATGGTCCAGAATAAAACCAACAAACAACTCTTCCAAGTGCAGAGAAACATGTCAGCACATGTCTCAAACTGTGTCTATCTCATATCTTGTTCCAAATGCCACAAACAATATGTGGGGCAGACAAAGAACCAATTGTTACTTAGAATCTATCAGCATTCGTATAACATTCGTAATAAAATTGAAAAGAGACGATATGTAGTTAGACACTTTTTAATACATGGCCTAGATGCCCTCAGAGTTTCAGGATTGGAGTCGAACCCCTTTTGGACGCTCTCGGAGAGGCTCAGGGCGGAGAGGGTCTGGATTAAAAAATTGGACTCTCTCTACCCCAGAGGCCTCAACGAAGCGTAACCTTACTGTCCATCTTTCTATTTTAATCATTTTTATGGTTATTTTTCTTCTAAGTCTGGTTTTTCCTTTTTTTTCTTTTGGTCAGTGTGTTGGAGACCTTAGAGTCTGTGTCTCTTATCTTTAAAATCACACAATAATGATAAGAATTCTTATGGAGTTCAGGTGTGTCTGCTGGCATGACCCAGCAGGCCCCAAGTAACACCCTGATTATTAATCGTGTACCCATTCTCCTCCTAAATCTTAAGTCCCAAAATGTTATGCATGTAACCCATCACACCTGACACCTAAAGACACCCTATTTTACGGTGTACACCCCCATACACCTAACACCTAAAGCCACTGGAATTGACGAAACTTATCATCCCAAATCTTACACCTAGATTTAGTGGACCTAATGGATTCACCCACCCCAAACCTGACACCTAGAGTTGGTAGACCTAATGAATTCACCCACCTCAAACCTGACACCTAGAGTTGATAGACCTAATGAATTCACCCACCTCAAACCTTACACCTAGAGATGGTAGACCTAATGAATTCACCCACCTCAAACCTTACACCTAGAGATGGTAGACCTTGGGCGAATACCCCTGGCAGGAGGACACCTGATTGGGGTGCACCTGGTTGGCGTGCACCTTGATTTTGCAGCCCTTGGGTGGTGGGCCCTCGGCGTCCCAGCCCTGACACGGTGAACCCTTGGTGTTGTGGCCCTGTTTTGCTAATTACATTGATTTTGTACATTTAATTAACTCAAGAAAAAGTAATCTGTTTAGTAACAACAATTTCAGTCTTTAAAATATAATACAGGGGTCAAAAGGTCATGGGGTAGATAGAGATGCACAATATAACGTTTTACCACTTGATGGACATGTGGGGACTTGTGAGAGTTAATAGAATATATTACTTAATCATGATTGCTTAAATTGCACTAATAAATATATTACTGATTTTTTATCATGATGGTTTTAAATACATAAATATACATATACACAATATTAAAACAACATCAGACCAATAAATATACACCTGTTTGGAGGAGATACAGGACACAGACTCTATGAGACAACATTTAGAACAATGGGAACAAATAAAACATGTGGAGGTGCTGTTGGAGGGGGTTCTTTTTTGGAGTTGGGACTGAAGCGGGCCTTTGAAATGTGTGCCAGTGCCTAACCGAGATCAGACCTGTTCTGATTTCTGGATTCTTAGATACCTAACTCAAGCCAGAGCCACGTCTTGGCACTTCAGGACCACTTTGAGAAGGATTTCTTAACATCAGCAATCTTCTACAGTATTTAACTCCACATTCATACTGACTATTATAATTTAATACACAGAAGACATTGAATAACACCACATTGAAACATCAGTGAATTGAAATACTCTTACATATGCCTTAAACTTAAATATTCATTCACTTTTTGTCTGTTTTAAGGCATATTTGTTATAAGATCATGATTTCACGATGGATTTTCAACTATTTATATTTATTTATAATGGACAGACAAGGATTGATTGATTTGCATATACTGTGACGCAGCAGGAAATTCTAGGACACTTTTTAGTGTTTTCCAAAAGGGAAACTTTGTTGGTTCGACGCCAAATGCACTTCAAAAAATTCTTATATTTGTTATCTTACAATATTTGGAAGTCTGGAGTGTTTTGATGAAGGAGCTCGCGAGTTATTTACAAACAAACATTACTTTGGCGTCAAAAACACGATAAACAAAATCCTACAGGGTTAGGAAAGGATGGGGGGACAGATAAAAGTCTTTGAGAAACAATGGGAGGATTGTTTGACCCAAAGCTGATCATTTTCATGTTTTATTTGCGAGTTTTCTTCATTAAATTGACTGTATATGTGCTCTGAATGAGGATGACGTCAGAAGCCGCCGCCCTCTGTGACAGCGTAACAGAGAGGCGGACACAGACAGTCATTTGCTCACTTGCACTCGAGATAGCAGTTACTCTAGCTTACATCTGATACATTCTAGCCTGACGACGTTACAGCAATAGCCTGAAGAAGAAGTTGTATACTTCGAAACGTCGCGATTTGCAATTAACGTCGTTATTTCGAAGAATCCATTCACTTTGTAACAAAGAAACACTGTAATGGCGAGAGTAGGAGAGAGATACAGACAAACACCGAGGCTGCGCGTGAGATTCGCGTCTTTTCCATCTGACGAAGAACCGCGTTACACCTCAAGAAACCCAACAGCACGTCTACGTGCTACTAGCCCACGTCGGGAGGGATGGAGGGAGAGAGGGGAATCCTTTTTCCGCGACGAGAATAACCGTCCACGTCTCTCGTACGACGCTAATCATAAACAAACAGCCCGTGTACGGGCTCACCGACATGACCGCTGGAATAATGACGATTATCAAATTGATTATCGTTATTATGATCCAAATAATTACACCACTCAGACAAACAAATGGTCTTATGAAAATGACACAATTCCACGAGGCAGAGAAACTCGTAGGACAAACTCAAGGGGGGAAATAAGGGAAAACAGATATTTTCCAAACAAACAGATCGATTATTTTCCTGACAACCGAGAGTTTGTAAATTCTAAATACAAAAGACAACAAACATACAGAGAGGCTTTAGACGATAGAAAAATCAGATCTTTGCCCAGACAAAATTCACACGCACCATTCTCTTATGACCATTTTGAAGATGATTTTCCAAAAAGAAAACCCAAGAGAAAAAACAAGAAGAGGGTGCGCAGTCGATTCATGATGGAAGAGAGAGGAGGAGAATTCTATGGGGAGGATGAAATCGAATGTGACTCGTATGTTCAAGAAGAAGAAGATGAGAGACGCAATTTACAATCTGCCCGTCCCCATACATATAGTCAAAGAGACACACATATCGAATCCTCCCACTCCTCTTCCAACAGGGGACATAACACAATCTCGGATGCTTACCAAGCTGGCAGAGACATCAGAACCGAACAACCACCCGAGAGAGTGGAAAGACAAAGGGATAGAGTTTACCGTCCGTTCCCCAAGAAAAGACAGAAAGATAGGGGGGGACCTCAGAGATATTTTCAAGAACAAACTAACGTTAAATCAAATTACACTCCAGCTTCACCCAGGTTGAGGACGGCCATGAAACTTATGTATGATTTGATAAGGCTGGTCCATCACCTAGAGAAGGTCACAACCAAAGTAACTAACAACAGTCCAGTGACCTTCAAAAGACTGACTAAATTGTTGACCAATTCCATTAAACCAGCAATGCCTAACGACACGGTGAAAAAGTTGTTAGAGGACAATGCACAAAAATGGTCAACAAATGCTCAGGTCATTTTGGAGGAACACTACGAGAAACTGATTGATAGTACGCTGGTGGAACTAAAAGAGCGTACAGACCAAGCCCATTGGTTCCAAGCCTTTCAGACGGCCACCAATTGGGCCACAAAGAACTTTGGGAGGAGAATTAACTCTGAAGTTTTTGAGAGAGCCGAGGCTCTATTCACGGCAGAGACTTGTAACGAGTACGATAGAAAACAACAGGAGAAAGATCAGAGACAAGCTACCAAAATAGAACCTCCCAAAGCTCTCTTGGTCGAACCAGACATGCACACACACGCACCTTTGGTTGTCAGACCCAAAAAAGATACTTCTCACATACATGTGGAGGTACAGACATCACCTAGAAGGTGGGAGGATGTAAGAACTCCATCCAGTCCCCCACCTAATAGGTCTGACTGGTCGTTTGATCAGGAGTTTCCCCCTCTGGTGCCCAAACCGGGCATACAGCCCACCCCAGCCTTACCTCAAAGATCTCCACTGCAACGTGCAAGACGCAGAATTCTTGCAGAGGAGATTGATGTGGATCAGGAACCTCAAGATCTGGCCACAGACATGGCCACAGAGGTTACTGATACACAAGAGGTTACGAAAAGGACATTTACGGAGGATTTTAATGAGGAACAGCTGAAACGTTATAAGGAGATTACTGACATTTTGGTTCAGGAAGGAATTTTGAAAAGAGACGAAAAAATTGTCGTTTCAGAAGAACCAAAACGTACACATACTGAGGCTGGTCCGAGCACGTCTAACGTTGTTCCCAGCACATCTAAGGTTGAAGAGACTAAAAAGTCACTCCCTTCTTCTTCTTCTTCTTCTTCTTCTAGAATTCAGAGCCTTCCTCTTTTTTCTTCTGATGATTCTCTGGACTATCAAATTTCTGAGTATTCTGTTAGCTCTTTAGCACGTATCACACCCACAAAGGTGGTGGAAAAGGAAGAGGGACAGAAGATTGTTATGCGACCCATAGAAGAGGAACGCACAACCCAATCACTGCAGATAGAACAAACACCTCAGAAGCAAATCACAATAATAGCTCCACCGACACCAAAATCGGTCGGCAGACCATACCGTCACATAAACACAGACCGTAAACAAATTGACTGGAGCCTGAACCTAAAGAAAAGGTATGTGATAATCGGGGATTCTAACGTTTCCAGGATCCCGGCCTTCAACATCTCTGATCTTCAAATAGACAGCTTCCCGGGCGCGAAGTTCCAACACGCGGGCAATCTCATAGAAAAAGCCACAATCGCGATGGAACCGGAAGTGTTGTTGTTGTCGTTTGGATTAAATAACCGATCTCAGAGATGTTTTACTTCAACGAACAAAGAGATACAGAGGGCTTACAGAGTAGCCAGAACCCGATTACCGCATACCGAGATCGTAGTTCCGATGATCAATTATTGTGACTTGCTTCCGATTGATGAACAAAGATACCTTGAGGACATAAACAAGTACATCAAGGACAGTCTCAACTTTCTCCAATTGTTGCCCGTTGCCCAGTTTCAGGTCGAAAGCGATAACTTGCACTGGACAGCTGCAACGGGCAGATACATGTTAGAACATTGGGTTCGGTCGCTAAACTTGCCGACGCCGTCAACCCAATAGGTAGTCAAGAAAAACTTATCGTAAATTTGTCCCCGCTCGTCTTGACAACTGGACAGCGGGCGATCTTGAAGAAAGGCCTTTCCTTTGTTATGGTCCCCGATAACGTCAAAACACAAAAATTAGAATTATTGCAGAGCCTACAGGCCTATCATAGGCGTATTAAATTAGACGCCTTTTTTGAAGGCAAAAAAAGTGAGAAAAAAAGAACTCCTTTTACTCATAATTCTGATTGGACACCTGCCTTGTCTAGTTTGCCACCCCAGGTGGTTTCTCTAATTAGAGCAGATCGGTATGCGTATCAACACCTGAATTGGGGCCTTCTAGAAAGACAGAATTTGAGTAAAAGTGAGAGAAAAGCAATTCATGAACTTAAAAACAATTGTGACATCGTTATCAAACCAGCTGACAAGGGTAATGCAGTCGTCATCATGAGTAAAACAGATTATCTTTGGGAAGGAAAAAGGCAACTTTCTGTGACAGAGCACTATTGCTCTCTCACAGAACCAATTTATCCAAAAACCATACTGGAAGTACGAGAAATTTTAAATGAGATGTATGAGAAAAAGATAATTAGTGGGAAACAGAGAGATTACTTGTCTGGTTCTGGTACACCGAGACCAAGAAGATTTTATTTGTTACCAAAAATACACAAAGAACCAGAAAAGTGGAGTACACCACATAAAATACCTCCTGGGAGGCCTATCGTGTCGGATTGCGACAGTGAGACTTATTTTACAGCAGAATATATTGAGTATTTCCTTAGTCCCATTTCGCAACGTCATGGTAGTTACCTAAAAGACACCTATGATTTTATCTCTAAAACAAAAAATCTTATTCTCCCATCTAATTCATTTCTCTTCACCATGGACATCGACAGTTTGTACACCAATATAGAGACCGGAGTCGGTATGGCTGCCGTGAGAGATTGCATGAACAAATATCCTGACGTGAAAAGACCAGATGATTTTATTTTAAAACTACTAGAAATTAATTTGACTAAAAACGATTTTGAATTTGGCTCTAAATTTTATTTACAAACTAAGGGGACGGCCATGGGCAAGAAGTTCGCCCCTTCTTACGCCAATATCTATATGGCCCATTGGGAACAAACTGCGGTGTCCTCTTTTCATCTCCAGCCCTTCTCGTATTTTAGATTTTTGGATGACATCTGGGGCATCTGGACATACGGTAAGGAGGAGTTTATTGAATTTGCTGATCATCTGAACCGTCATCAAAAATCCATCAGGATAAAATACGAAATTGATGAAAATTCAGTTAACTTTCTTGATGTCATCACCTACAAAGGACCCAAATTTGAAATGACCAATCAGTTGGACTACAAAGTGTATTTTAAGCCCACAGACACTCACTCATTATTACACAGAGCCAGTTACCACCCTAAGCATACTTTTAAAGGAATTCTTAAATCACAGCTTCTTCGCTTTCATAGAATATGCTCACAAACATCTGAGTTTAAGATTGCTGTAGGAATCCTCTTTAAAGCTTTGAAGAAGCGAGGGTACTCGAGAAGCTATTTGAGGAGTGTGCTTAGGGCCTTCACTAACTTTGTGACTAATCCAACCAAGGAAACACAGATTAGAAACAAAATCATACCATTAGTTTCCTTCTATTCACAACAAAGTACTCAATTAAATAGAGCAACCAAGGAAAATTTCACCAAATTCATGGAACCAACTAAATTTCTGACCAAACATAGACCGATAGCGGCTTACAAACGAAACAAGAACTTATTGGATACCTTGGTTTCTAGTAAAATCACAACATCCTGTAAAGTGAGTAAATCTGGGGTTTATAAGCACTTTGTGGGCAAAAGAATGGTCCAGAATAAAACCAACAAACAACTCTTCCAAGTGCAGAGAAACATGTCAGCACATGTCTCAAACTGTGTCTATCTCATATCTTGTTCCAAATGCCACAAACAATATGTGGGGCAGACAAAGAACCAATTGTTACTTAGAATCTATCAGCATTCGTATAACATTCGTAATAAAATTGAAAAGAGACGATATGTAGTTAGACACTTTTTAATACATGGCCTAGATGCCCTCAGAGTTTCAGGATTGGAGTCGAACCCCTTTTGGACGCTCTCGGAGAGGCTCAGGGCGGAGAGGGTCTGGATTAAAAAATTGGACTCTCTCTACCCCAGAGGCCTCAACGAAGCGTAACCTTACTGTCCATCTTTCTATTTTAATCATTTTTATGGTTATTTTTCTTCTAAGTCTGGTTTTTCCTTTTTTTTCTTTTGGTCAGTGTGTTGGAGACCTTAGAGTCTGTGTCTCTTATCTTTAAAATCACACAATAATGATAAGAATTCTTATGGAGTTCAGGTGTGTCTGCTGGCATGACCCAGCAGGCCCCAAGTAACACCCTGATTATTAATCGTGTACCCATTCTCCTCCTAAATCTTAAGTCCCAAAATGTTATGCATGTAACCCATCACACCTGACACCTAAAGACACCCTATTTTACGGTGTACACCCCCATACACCTAACACCTAAAGCCACTGGAATTGACGAAACTTATCATCCCAAATCTTACACCTAGATTTAGTGGACCTAATGGATTCACCCACCCCAAACCTGACACCTAGAGTTGGTAGACCTAATGAATTCACCCACCTCAAACCTGACACCTAGAGTTGATAGACCTAATGAATTCACCCACCTCAAACCTTACACCTAGAGATGGTAGACCTAATGAATTCACCCACCTCAAACCTTACACCTAGAGATGGTAGACCTTGGGCGAATACCCCTGGCAGGAGGACACCTGATTGGGGTGCACCTGGTTGGCGTGCACCTTGATTTTGCAGCCCTTGGGTGGTGGGCCCTCGGCGTCCCAGCCCTGACACGGTGAACCCTTGGTGTTGTGGCCCTGTTTTGCTAATTACATTGATTTTGTACATTTAATTAACTCAAGAAAAAGTAATCTGTTTAGTAACAACAATTTCAGTCTTTAAAATATAATACAGGGGTCAAAAGGTCATGGGGTAGATAGAGATGCACAATATAACGTTTTACCACTTGATGGACATGTGGGGACTTGTGAGAGTTAATAGAATATATTACTTAATCATGATTGCTTAAATTGCACTAATAAATATATTACTGATTTTTTATCATGATGGTTTTAAATACATAAATATACATATACACAATATTAAAACAACATCAGACCAATAAATATACACCTGTTTGGAGGAGATACAGGACACAGACTCTATGAGACAACATTTAGAACAATGGGAACAAATAAAACATGTGGAGGTGCTGTTGGAGGGGGTTCTTTTTTGGAGTTGGGACTGAAGCGGGCCTTTGAAATGTGTGCCAGTGCCTAACCGAGATCAGACCTGTTCTGATTTCTGGATTCTTAGATACCTAACTCAAGCCAGAGCCACGTCTTGGCACTTCAGGACCACTTTGAGAAGGATTTCTTAACATCAGCAATCTTCTACAGTATTTAACTCCACATTCATACTGACTATTATAATTTAATACACAGAAGACATTGAATAACACCACATTGAAACATCAGTGAATTGAAATACTCTTACATATGCCTTAAACTTAAATATTCATTCACTTTTTGTCTGTTTTAAGGCATATTTGTTATAAGATCATGATTTCACGATGGATTTTCAACTATTTATATTTATTTATAATGGACAGACAAGGATTGATTGATTTGCATATACTGTGACGCAGCAGGAAATTCTAGGACACTTTTTAGTGTTTTCCAAAAGGGAAACTTTGTTGGTTCGACGCCAAATGCACTTCAAAAAATTCTTATATTTGTTATCTTACAATATTTGGAAGTCTGGAGTGTTTTGATGAAGGAGCTCGCGAGTTATTTACAAACAAACATTACTTTGGCGTCAAAAACACGATAAACAAAATCCTACAGGGTTAGGAAAGGATGGGGGGACAGATAAAAGTCTTTGAGAAACAATGGGAGGATTGTTTGACCCAAAGCTGATCATTTTCATGTTTTATTTGCGAGTTTTCTTCATTAAATTGACTGTATATGTGCTCTGAATGAGGATGACGTCAGAAGCCGCCGCCCTCTGTGACAGCGTAACAGAGAGGCGGACACAGACAGTCATTTGCTCACTTGCACTCGAGATAGCAGTTACTCTAGCTTACATCTGATACATTCTAGCCTGACGACGTTACAGCAATAGCCTGAAGAAGAAGTTGTATACTTCGAAACGTCGCGATTTGCAATTAACGTCGTTATTTCGAAGAATCCATTCACTTTGTAACAAAGAAACACTGTAATGGCGAGAGTAGGAGAGAGATACAGACAAACACCGAGGCTGCGCGTGAGATTCGCGTCTTTTCCATCTGACGAAGAACCGCGTTACACCTCAAGAAACCCAACAGCACGTCTACGTGCTACTAGCCCACGTCGGGAGGGATGGAGGGAGAGAGGGGAATCCTTTTTCCGCGACGAGAATAACCGTCCACGTCTCTCGTACGACGCTAATCATAAACAAACAGCCCGTGTACGGGCTCACCGACATGACCGCTGGAATAATGACGATTATCAAATTGATTATCGTTATTATGATCCAAATAATTACACCACTCAGACAAACAAATGGTCTTATGAAAATGACACAATTCCACGAGGCAGAGAAACTCGTAGGACAAACTCAAGGGGGGAAATAAGGGAAAACAGATATTTTCCAAACAAACAGATCGATTATTTTCCTGACAACCGAGAGTTTGTAAATTCTAAATACAAAAGACAACAAACATACAGAGAGGCTTTAGACGATAGAAAAATCAGATCTTTGCCCAGACAAAATTCACACGCACCATTCTCTTATGACCATTTTGAAGATGATTTTCCAAAAAGAAAACCCAAGAGAAAAAACAAGAAGAGGGTGCGCAGTCGATTCATGATGGAAGAGAGAGGAGGAGAATTCTATGGGGAGGATGAAATCGAATGTGACTCGTATGTTCAAGAAGAAGAAGATGAGAGACGCAATTTACAATCTGCCCGTCCCCATACATATAGTCAAAGAGACACACATATCGAATCCTCCCACTCCTCTTCCAACAGGGGACATAACACAATCTCGGATGCTTACCAAGCTGGCAGAGACATCAGAACCGAACAACCACCCGAGAGAGTGGAAAGACAAAGGGATAGAGTTTACCGTCCGTTCCCCAAGAAAAGACAGAAAGATAGGGGGGGACCTCAGAGATATTTTCAAGAACAAACTAACGTTAAATCAAATTACACTCCAGCTTCACCCAGGTTGAGGACGGCCATGAAACTTATGTATGATTTGATAAGGCTGGTCCATCACCTAGAGAAGGTCACAACCAAAGTAACTAACAACAGTCCAGTGACCTTCAAAAGACTGACTAAATTGTTGACCAATTCCATTAAACCAGCAATGCCTAACGACACGGTGAAAAAGTTGTTAGAGGACAATGCACAAAAATGGTCAACAAATGCTCAGGTCATTTTGGAGGAACACTACGAGAAACTGATTGATAGTACGCTGGTGGAACTAAAAGAGCGTACAGACCAAGCCCATTGGTTCCAAGCCTTTCAGACGGCCACCAATTGGGCCACAAAGAACTTTGGGAGGAGAATTAACTCTGAAGTTTTTGAGAGAGCCGAGGCTCTATTCACGGCAGAGACTTGTAACGAGTACGATAGAAAACAACAGGAGAAAGATCAGAGACAAGCTACCAAAATAGAACCTCCCAAAGCTCTCTTGGTCGAACCAGACATGCACACACACGCACCTTTGGTTGTCAGACCCAAAAAAGATACTTCTCACATACATGTGGAGGTACAGACATCACCTAGAAGGTGGGAGGATGTAAGAACTCCATCCAGTCCCCCACCTAATAGGTCTGACTGGTCGTTTGATCAGGAGTTTCCCCCTCTGGTGCCCAAACCGGGCATACAGCCCACCCCAGCCTTACCTCAAAGATCTCCACTGCAACGTGCAAGACGCAGAATTCTTGCAGAGGAGATTGATGTGGATCAGGAACCTCAAGATCTGGCCACAGACATGGCCACAGAGGTTACTGATACACAAGAGGTTACGAAAAGGACATTTACGGAGGATTTTAATGAGGAACAGCTGAAACGTTATAAGGAGATTACTGACATTTTGGTTCAGGAAGGAATTTTGAAAAGAGACGAAAAAATTGTCGTTTCAGAAGAACCAAAACGTACACATACTGAGGCTGGTCCGAGCACGTCTAACGTTGTTCCCAGCACATCTAAGGTTGAAGAGACTAAAAAGTCACTCCCTTCTTCTTCTTCTTCTTCTTCTTCTAGAATTCAGAGCCTTCCTCTTTTTTCTTCTGATGATTCTCTGGACTATCAAATTTCTGAGTATTCTGTTAGCTCTTTAGCACGTATCACACCCACAAAGGTGGTGGAAAAGGAAGAGGGACAGAAGATTGTTATGCGACCCATAGAAGAGGAACGCACAACCCAATCACTGCAGATAGAACAAACACCTCAGAAGCAAATCACAATAATAGCTCCACCGACACCAAAATCGGTCGGCAGACCATACCGTCACATAAACACAGACCGTAAACAAATTGACTGGAGCCTGAACCTAAAGAAAAGGTATGTGATAATCGGGGATTCTAACGTTTCCAGGATCCCGGCCTTCAACATCTCTGATCTTCAAATAGACAGCTTCCCGGGCGCGAAGTTCCAACACGCGGGCAATCTCATAGAAAAAGCCACAATCGCGATGGAACCGGAAGTGTTGTTGTTGTCGTTTGGATTAAATAACCGATCTCAGAGATGTTTTACTTCAACGAACAAAGAGATACAGAGGGCTTACAGAGTAGCCAGAACCCGATTACCGCATACCGAGATCGTAGTTCCGATGATCAATTATTGTGACTTGCTTCCGATTGATGAACAAAGATACCTTGAGGACATAAACAAGTACATCAAGGACAGTCTCAACTTTCTCCAATTGTTGCCCGTTGCCCAGTTTCAGGTCGAAAGCGATAACTTGCACTGGACAGCTGCAACGGGCAGATACATGTTAGAACATTGGGTTCGGTCGCTAAACTTGCCGACGCCGTCAACCCAATAGGTAGTCAAGAAAAACTTATCGTAAATTTGTCCCCGCTCGTCTTGACAACTGGACAGCGGGCGATCTTGAAGAAAGGCCTTTCCTTTGTTATGGTCCCCGATAACGTCAAAACACAAAAATTAGAATTATTGCAGAGCCTACAGGCCTATCATAGGCGTATTAAATTAGACGCCTTTTTTGAAGGCAAAAAAAGTGAGAAAAAAAGAACTCCTTTTACTCATAATTCTGATTGGACACCTGCCTTGTCTAGTTTGCCACCCCAGGTGGTTTCTCTAATTAGAGCAGATCGGTATGCGTATCAACACCTGAATTGGGGCCTTCTAGAAAGACAGAATTTGAGTAAAAGTGAGAGAAAAGCAATTCATGAACTTAAAAACAATTGTGACATCGTTATCAAACCAGCTGACAAGGGTAATGCAGTCGTCATCATGAGTAAAACAGATTATCTTTGGGAAGGAAAAAGGCAACTTTCTGTGACAGAGCACTATTGCTCTCTCACAGAACCAATTTATCCAAAAACCATACTGGAAGTACGAGAAATTTTAAATGAGATGTATGAGAAAAAGATAATTAGTGGGAAACAGAGAGATTACTTGTCTGGTTCTGGTACACCGAGACCAAGAAGATTTTATTTGTTACCAAAAATACACAAAGAACCAGAAAAGTGGAGTACACCACATAAAATACCTCCTGGGAGGCCTATCGTGTCGGATTGCGACAGTGAGACTTATTTTACAGCAGAATATATTGAGTATTTCCTTAGTCCCATTTCGCAACGTCATGGTAGTTACCTAAAAGACACCTATGATTTTATCTCTAAAACAAAAAATCTTATTCTCCCATCTAATTCATTTCTCTTCACCATGGACATCGACAGTTTGTACACCAATATAGAGACCGGAGTCGGTATGGCTGCCGTGAGAGATTGCATGAACAAATATCCTGACGTGAAAAGACCAGATGATTTTATTTTAAAACTACTAGAAATTAATTTGACTAAAAACGATTTTGAATTTGGCTCTAAATTTTATTTACAAACTAAGGGGACGGCCATGGGCAAGAAGTTCGCCCCTTCTTACGCCAATATCTATATGGCCCATTGGGAACAAACTGCGGTGTCCTCTTTTCATCTCCAGCCCTTCTCGTATTTTAGATTTTTGGATGACATCTGGGGCATCTGGACATACGGTAAGGAGGAGTTTATTGAATTTGCTGATCATCTGAACCGTCATCAAAAATCCATCAGGATAAAATACGAAATTGATGAAAATTCAGTTAACTTTCTTGATGTCATCACCTACAAAGGACCCAAATTTGAAATGACCAATCAGTTGGACTACAAAGTGTATTTTAAGCCCACAGACACTCACTCATTATTACACAGAGCCAGTTACCACCCTAAGCATACTTTTAAAGGAATTCTTAAATCACAGCTTCTTCGCTTTCATAGAATATGCTCACAAACATCTGAGTTTAAGATTGCTGTAGGAATCCTCTTTAAAGCTTTGAAGAAGCGAGGGTACTCGAGAAGCTATTTGAGGAGTGTGCTTAGGGCCTTCACTAACTTTGTGACTAATCCAACCAAGGAAACACAGATTAGAAACAAAATCATACCATTAGTTTCCTTCTATTCACAACAAAGTACTCAATTAAATAGAGCAACCAAGGAAAATTTCACCAAATTCATGGAACCAACTAAATTTCTGACCAAACATAGACCGATAGCGGCTTACAAACGAAACAAGAACTTATTGGATACCTTGGTTTCTAGTAAAATCACAACATCCTGTAAAGTGAGTAAATCTGGGGTTTATAAGCACTTTGTGGGCAAAAGAATGGTCCAGAATAAAACCAACAAACAACTCTTCCAAGTGCAGAGAAACATGTCAGCACATGTCTCAAACTGTGTCTATCTCATATCTTGTTCCAAATGCCACAAACAATATGTGGGGCAGACAAAGAACCAATTGTTACTTAGAATCTATCAGCATTCGTATAACATTCGTAATAAAATTGAAAAGAGACGATATGTAGTTAGACACTTTTTAATACATGGCCTAGATGCCCTCAGAGTTTCAGGATTGGAGTCGAACCCCTTTTGGACGCTCTCGGAGAGGCTCAGGGCGGAGAGGGTCTGGATTAAAAAATTGGACTCTCTCTACCCCAGAGGCCTCAACGAAGCGTAACCTTACTGTCCATCTTTCTATTTTAATCATTTTTATGGTTATTTTTCTTCTAAGTCTGGTTTTTCCTTTTTTTTCTTTTGGTCAGTGTGTTGGAGACCTTAGAGTCTGTGTCTCTTATCTTTAAAATCACACAATAATGATAAGAATTCTTATGGAGTTCAGGTGTGTCTGCTGGCATGACCCAGCAGGCCCCAAGTAACACCCTGATTATTAATCGTGTACCCATTCTCCTCCTAAATCTTAAGTCCCAAAATGTTATGCATGTAACCCATCACACCTGACACCTAAAGACACCCTATTTTACGGTGTACACCCCCATACACCTAACACCTAAAGCCACTGGAATTGACGAAACTTATCATCCCAAATCTTACACCTAGATTTAGTGGACCTAATGGATTCACCCACCCCAAACCTGACACCTAGAGTTGGTAGACCTAATGAATTCACCCACCTCAAACCTGACACCTAGAGTTGATAGACCTAATGAATTCACCCACCTCAAACCTTACACCTAGAGATGGTAGACCTAATGAATTCACCCACCTCAAACCTTACACCTAGAGATGGTAGACCTTGGGCGAATACCCCTGGCAGGAGGACACCTGATTGGGGTGCACCTGGTTGGCGTGCACCTTGATTTTGCAGCCCTTGGGTGGTGGGCCCTCGGCGTCCCAGCCCTGACACGGTGAACCCTTGGTGTTGTGGCCCTGTTTTGCTAATTACATTGATTTT
Source organism: Barbus barbus (assembly GCF_936440315.1). Classification (NCBI taxonomy): domain Eukaryota; kingdom Metazoa; phylum Chordata; class Actinopteri; order Cypriniformes; family Cyprinidae; genus Barbus; species Barbus barbus. The sequence goes on from NC_136762.1 coordinate 19,262, forward strand.
GTACATTTAATTAACTCAAGAAAAAGTAATCTGTTTAGTAACAACAATTTCAGTCTTTAAAATATAATACAGGGGTCAAAAGGTCATGGGGTAGATAGAGATGCACAATATAACGTTTTACCACTTGATGGACATGTGGGGACTTGTGAGAGTTAATAGAATATATTACTTAATCATGATTGCTTAAATTGCACTAATAAATATATTACTGATTTTTTATCATGATGGTTTTAAATACATAAATATACATATACACAATATTAAAACAACATCAGACCAATAAATATACACCTGTTTGGAGGAGATACAGGACACAGACTCTATGAGACAACATTTAGAACAATGGGAACAAATAAAACATGTGGAGGTGCTGTTGGAGGGGGTTCTTTTTTGGAGTTGGGACTGAAGCGGGCCTTTGAAATGTGTGCCAGTGCCTAACCGAGATCAGACCTGTTCTGATTTCTGGATTCTTAGATACCTAACTCAAGCCAGAGCCACGTCTTGGCACTTCAGGACCACTTTGAGAAGGATTTCTTAACATCAGCAATCTTCTACAGTATTTAACTCCACATTCATACTGACTATTATAATTTAATACACAGAAGACATTGAATAACACCACATTGAAACATCAGTGAATTGAAATACTCTTACATATGCCTTAAACTTAAATATTCATTCACTTTTTGTCTGTTTTAAGGCATATTTGTTATAAGATCATGATTTCACGATGGATTTTCAACTATTTATATTTATTTATAATGGACAGACAAGGATTGATTGATTTGCATATACTGTGACGCAGCAGGAAATTCTAGGACACTTTTTAGTGTTTTCCAAAAGGGAAACTTTGTTGGTTCGACGCCAAATGCACTTCAAAAAATTCTTATATTTGTTATCTTACAATATTTGGAAGTCTGGAGTGTTTTGATGAAGGAGCTCGCGAGTTATTTACAAACAAACATTACTTTGGCGTCAAAAACACGATAAACAAAATCCTACAGGGTTAGGAAAGGATGGGGGGACAGATAAAAGTCTTTGAGAAACAATGGGAGGATTGTTTGACCCAAAGCTGATCATTTTCATGTTTTATTTGCGAGTTTTCTTCATTAAATTGACTGTATATGTGCTCTGAATGAGGATGACGTCAGAAGCCGCCGCCCTCTGTGACAGCGTAACAGAGAGGCGGACACAGACAGTCATTTGCTCACTTGCACTCGAGATAGCAGTTACTCTAGCTTACATCTGATACATTCTAGCCTGACGACGTTACAGCAATAGCCTGAAGAAGAAGTTGTATACTTCGAAACGTCGCGATTTGCAATTAACGTCGTTATTTCGAAGAATCCATTCACTTTGTAACAAAGAAACACTGTAATGGCGAGAGTAGGAGAGAGATACAGACAAACACCGAGGCTGCGCGTGAGATTCGCGTCTTTTCCATCTGACGAAGAACCGCGTTACACCTCAAGAAACCCAACAGCACGTCTACGTGCTACTAGCCCACGTCGGGAGGGATGGAGGGAGAGAGGGGAATCCTTTTTCCGCGACGAGAATAACCGTCCACGTCTCTCGTACGACGCTAATCATAAACAAACAGCCCGTGTACGGGCTCACCGACATGACCGCTGGAATAATGACGATTATCAAATTGATTATCGTTATTATGATCCAAATAATTACACCACTCAGACAAACAAATGGTCTTATGAAAATGACACAATTCCACGAGGCAGAGAAACTCGTAGGACAAACTCAAGGGGGGAAATAAGGGAAAACAGATATTTTCCAAACAAACAGATCGATTATTTTCCTGACAACCGAGAGTTTGTAAATTCTAAATACAAAAGACAACAAACATACAGAGAGGCTTTAGACGATAGAAAAATCAGATCTTTGCCCAGACAAAATTCACACGCACCATTCTCTTATGACCATTTTGAAGATGATTTTCCAAAAAGAAAACCCAAGAGAAAAAACAAGAAGAGGGTGCGCAGTCGATTCATGATGGAAGAGAGAGGAGGAGAATTCTATGGGGAGGATGAAATCGAATGTGACTCGTATGTTCAAGAAGAAGAAGATGAGAGACGCAATTTACAATCTGCCCGTCCCCATACATATAGTCAAAGAGACACACATATCGAATCCTCCCACTCCTCTTCCAACAGGGGACATAACACAATCTCGGATGCTTACCAAGCTGGCAGAGACATCAGAACCGAACAACCACCCGAGAGAGTGGAAAGACAAAGGGATAGAGTTTACCGTCCGTTCCCCAAGAAAAGACAGAAAGATAGGGGGGGACCTCAGAGATATTTTCAAGAACAAACTAACGTTAAATCAAATTACACTCCAGCTTCACCCAGGTTGAGGACGGCCATGAAACTTATGTATGATTTGATAAGGCTGGTCCATCACCTAGAGAAGGTCACAACCAAAGTAACTAACAACAGTCCAGTGACCTTCAAAAGACTGACTAAATTGTTGACCAATTCCATTAAACCAGCAATGCCTAACGACACGGTGAAAAAGTTGTTAGAGGACAATGCACAAAAATGGTCAACAAATGCTCAGGTCATTTTGGAGGAACACTACGAGAAACTGATTGATAGTACGCTGGTGGAACTAAAAGAGCGTACAGACCAAGCCCATTGGTTCCAAGCCTTTCAGACGGCCACCAATTGGGCCACAAAGAACTTTGGGAGGAGAATTAACTCTGAAGTTTTTGAGAGAGCCGAGGCTCTATTCACGGCAGAGACTTGTAACGAGTACGATAGAAAACAACAGGAGAAAGATCAGAGACAAGCTACCAAAATAGAACCTCCCAAAGCTCTCTTGGTCGAACCAGACATGCACACACACGCACCTTTGGTTGTCAGACCCAAAAAAGATACTTCTCACATACATGTGGAGGTACAGACATCACCTAGAAGGTGGGAGGATGTAAGAACTCCATCCAGTCCCCCACCTAATAGGTCTGACTGGTCGTTTGATCAGGAGTTTCCCCCTCTGGTGCCCAAACCGGGCATACAGCCCACCCCAGCCTTACCTCAAAGATCTCCACTGCAACGTGCAAGACGCAGAATTCTTGCAGAGGAGATTGATGTGGATCAGGAACCTCAAGATCTGGCCACAGACATGGCCACAGAGGTTACTGATACACAAGAGGTTACGAAAAGGACATTTACGGAGGATTTTAATGAGGAACAGCTGAAACGTTATAAGGAGATTACTGACATTTTGGTTCAGGAAGGAATTTTGAAAAGAGACGAAAAAATTGTCGTTTCAGAAGAACCAAAACGTACACATACTGAGGCTGGTCCGAGCACGTCTAACGTTGTTCCCAGCACATCTAAGGTTGAAGAGACTAAAAAGTCACTCCCTTCTTCTTCTTCTTCTTCTTCTTCTAGAATTCAGAGCCTTCCTCTTTTTTCTTCTGATGATTCTCTGGACTATCAAATTTCTGAGTATTCTGTTAGCTCTTTAGCACGTATCACACCCACAAAGGTGGTGGAAAAGGAAGAGGGACAGAAGATTGTTATGCGACCCATAGAAGAGGAACGCACAACCCAATCACTGCAGATAGAACAAACACCTCAGAAGCAAATCACAATAATAGCTCCACCGACACCAAAATCGGTCGGCAGACCATACCGTCACATAAACACAGACCGTAAACAAATTGACTGGAGCCTGAACCTAAAGAAAAGGTATGTGATAATCGGGGATTCTAACGTTTCCAGGATCCCGGCCTTCAACATCTCTGATCTTCAAATAGACAGCTTCCCGGGCGCGAAGTTCCAACACGCGGGCAATCTCATAGAAAAAGCCACAATCGCGATGGAACCGGAAGTGTTGTTGTTGTCGTTTGGATTAAATAACCGATCTCAGAGATGTTTTACTTCAACGAACAAAGAGATACAGAGGGCTTACAGAGTAGCCAGAACCCGATTACCGCATACCGAGATCGTAGTTCCGATGATCAATTATTGTGACTTGCTTCCGATTGATGAACAAAGATACCTTGAGGACATAAACAAGTACATCAAGGACAGTCTCAACTTTCTCCAATTGTTGCCCGTTGCCCAGTTTCAGGTCGAAAGCGATAACTTGCACTGGACAGCTGCAACGGGCAGATACATGTTAGAACATTGGGTTCGGTCGCTAAACTTGCCGACGCCGTCAACCCAATAGGTAGTCAAGAAAAACTTATCGTAAATTTGTCCCCGCTCGTCTTGACAACTGGACAGCGGGCGATCTTGAAGAAAGGCCTTTCCTTTGTTATGGTCCCCGATAACGTCAAAACACAAAAATTAGAATTATTGCAGAGCCTACAGGCCTATCATAGGCGTATTAAATTAGACGCCTTTTTTGAAGGCAAAAAAAGTGAGAAAAAAAGAACTCCTTTTACTCATAATTCTGATTGGACACCTGCCTTGTCTAGTTTGCCACCCCAGGTGGTTTCTCTAATTAGAGCAGATCGGTATGCGTATCAACACCTGAATTGGGGCCTTCTAGAAAGACAGAATTTGAGTAAAAGTGAGAGAAAAGCAATTCATGAACTTAAAAACAATTGTGACATCGTTATCAAACCAGCTGACAAGGGTAATGCAGTCGTCATCATGAGTAAAACAGATTATCTTTGGGAAGGAAAAAGGCAACTTTCTGTGACAGAGCACTATTGCTCTCTCACAGAACCAATTTATCCAAAAACCATACTGGAAGTACGAGAAATTTTAAATGAGATGTATGAGAAAAAGATAATTAGTGGGAAACAGAGAGATTACTTGTCTGGTTCTGGTACACCGAGACCAAGAAGATTTTATTTGTTACCAAAAATACACAAAGAACCAGAAAAGTGGAGTACACCACATAAAATACCTCCTGGGAGGCCTATCGTGTCGGATTGCGACAGTGAGACTTATTTTACAGCAGAATATATTGAGTATTTCCTTAGTCCCATTTCGCAACGTCATGGTAGTTACCTAAAAGACACCTATGATTTTATCTCTAAAACAAAAAATCTTATTCTCCCATCTAATTCATTTCTCTTCACCATGGACATCGACAGTTTGTACACCAATATAGAGACCGGAGTCGGTATGGCTGCCGTGAGAGATTGCATGAACAAATATCCTGACGTGAAAAGACCAGATGATTTTATTTTAAAACTACTAGAAATTAATTTGACTAAAAACGATTTTGAATTTGGCTCTAAATTTTATTTACAAACTAAGGGGACGGCCATGGGCAAGAAGTTCGCCCCTTCTTACGCCAATATCTATATGGCCCATTGGGAACAAACTGCGGTGTCCTCTTTTCATCTCCAGCCCTTCTCGTATTTTAGATTTTTGGATGACATCTGGGGCATCTGGACATACGGTAAGGAGGAGTTTATTGAATTTGCTGATCATCTGAACCGTCATCAAAAATCCATCAGGATAAAATACGAAATTGATGAAAATTCAGTTAACTTTCTTGATGTCATCACCTACAAAGGACCCAAATTTGAAATGACCAATCAGTTGGACTACAAAGTGTATTTTAAGCCCACAGACACTCACTCATTATTACACAGAGCCAGTTACCACCCTAAGCATACTTTTAAAGGAATTCTTAAATCACAGCTTCTTCGCTTTCATAGAATATGCTCACAAACATCTGAGTTTAAGATTGCTGTAGGAATCCTCTTTAAAGCTTTGAAGAAGCGAGGGTACTCGAGAAGCTATTTGAGGAGTGTGCTTAGGGCCTTCACTAACTTTGTGACTAATCCAACCAAGGAAACACAGATTAGAAACAAAATCATACCATTAGTTTCCTTCTATTCACAACAAAGTACTCAATTAAATAGAGCAACCAAGGAAAATTTCACCAAATTCATGGAACCAACTAAATTTCTGACCAAACATAGACCGATAGCGGCTTACAAACGAAACAAGAACTTATTGGATACCTTGGTTTCTAGTAAAATCACAACATCCTGTAAAGTGAGTAAATCTGGGGTTTATAAGCACTTTGTGGGCAAAAGAATGGTCCAGAATAAAACCAACAAACAACTCTTCCAAGTGCAGAGAAACATGTCAGCACATGTCTCAAACTGTGTCTATCTCATATCTTGTTCCAAATGCCACAAACAATATGTGGGGCAGACAAAGAACCAATTGTTACTTAGAATCTATCAGCATTCGTATAACATTCGTAATAAAATTGAAAAGAGACGATATGTAGTTAGACACTTTTTAATACATGGCCTAGATGCCCTCAGAGTTTCAGGATTGGAGTCGAACCCCTTTTGGACGCTCTCGGAGAGGCTCAGGGCGGAGAGGGTCTGGATTAAAAAATTGGACTCTCTCTACCCCAGAGGCCTCAACGAAGCGTAACCTTACTGTCCATCTTTCTATTTTAATCATTTTTATGGTTATTTTTCTTCTAAGTCTGGTTTTTCCTTTTTTTTCTTTTGGTCAGTGTGTTGGAGACCTTAGAGTCTGTGTCTCTTATCTTTAAAATCACACAATAATGATAAGAATTCTTATGGAGTTCAGGTGTGTCTGCTGGCATGACCCAGCAGGCCCCAAGTAACACCCTGATTATTAATCGTGTACCCATTCTCCTCCTAAATCTTAAGTCCCAAAATGTTATGCATGTAACCCATCACACCTGACACCTAAAGACACCCTATTTTACGGTGTACACCCCCATACACCTAACACCTAAAGCCACTGGAATTGACGAAACTTATCATCCCAAATCTTACACCTAGATTTAGTGGACCTAATGGATTCACCCACCCCAAACCTGACACCTAGAGTTGGTAGACCTAATGAATTCACCCACCTCAAACCTGACACCTAGAGTTGATAGACCTAATGAATTCACCCACCTCAAACCTTACACCTAGAGATGGTAGACCTAATGAATTCACCCACCTCAAACCTTACACCTAGAGATGGTAGACCTTGGGCGAATACCCCTGGCAGGAGGACACCTGATTGGGGTGCACCTGGTTGGCGTGCACCTTGATTTTGCAGCCCTTGGGTGGTGGGCCCTCGGCGTCCCAGCCCTGACACGGTGAACCCTTGGTGTTGTGGCCCTGTTTTGCTAATTACATTGATTTTGTACATTTAATTAACTCAAGAAAAAGTAATCTGTTTAGTAACAACAATTTCAGTCTTTAAAATATAATACAGGGGTCAAAAGGTCATGGGGTAGATAGAGATGCACAATATAACGTTTTACCACTTGATGGACATGTGGGGACTTGTGAGAGTTAATAGAATATATTACTTAATCATGATTGCTTAAATTGCACTAATAAATATATTACTGATTTTTTATCATGATGGTTTTAAATACATAAATATACATATACACAATATTAAAACAACATCAGACCAATAAATATACACCTGTTTGGAGGAGATACAGGACACAGACTCTATGAGACAACATTTAGAACAATGGGAACAAATAAAACATGTGGAGGTGCTGTTGGAGGGGGTTCTTTTTTGGAGTTGGGACTGAAGCGGGCCTTTGAAATGTGTGCCAGTGCCTAACCGAGATCAGACCTGTTCTGATTTCTGGATTCTTAGATACCTAACCCTAACCCTAACCCTAACCCTAACCTAACCCTAACCCTAACCCTAACCCTAACCTAACCCTAACCCTAACCCTAACCCTAACCTAACCCTAACCCTAACCCTAACCCTAACCCTAACCCTAACCTAACCCTAACCCTAACCCTAACCCTAACCCATATACACAATATTAAAACAACATCAGACCAATAAATATACACCTGTTTGGAGGAGATACAGGACACAGACTCTATGAGACAACATTTAGAACAATGGGAACAAATAAAACATGTGGAGGTGCTGTTGGAGGGGGTTCTTTTTTGGAGTTGGGACTGAAGCGGGCCTTTGAAATGTGTGCCAGTGCCTAACCGAGATCAGACCTGTTCTGATTTCTGGATTCTTAGATACCTAACCTAACCTAACCTAACCTAACCCTAACCTAACCCTAACCTAACCTAACCTAACCCTAACCCTAACCCTAACCCTAACCTGCCTAAGGCCACCACGTTAGGGAAGGGTCCCGCTGAGCGCACAATAGGCGCTGCGTGTCAGGCAGTTAGTGGACGCTGCGCGCCGCCCCCTAGATGATTTTTCCCGCCCCCGGCGACCGGCCGGGCGTCGAGGGGAGGCCCGACGGGGCCCATCGGAGGCGTCGCCCGGGGCCTGGGGCCCCCGGGGGCCCCACGGAACGGCGCCAAACTTTCGCCTTTTTCTGCGCCATTTCTTGCAATCTGCGAGTCGGCCACAGGGTGGCACACTCACGACCACGGAAAGCCTACGGGAGGCGCGTCGAACAGGTTGGGGGTGGGCGTCCACGGGAAGCCTAAACCTGCCACCCACAGCTTACGGTGCCGGAAGCTCCCGATTGGCCCTCTGGTCATCCGGGAACGCCCCCGGGCCCCGCCCACTGACCACAAACAGCCTATTCATCCCCCTTACTGCCTATTTGACCACAAAAGGCCTATTAGTCCCCCTTACCTCCTATATGACCAAAAACAGCCTAATCATCCCCCTTACCTCCTATATGACCAAAAACAGCCTAATCATCCCCCTTACCTCCTATATGACCAAAAACAGCCTAATCATCCCCCTTACCTCCTATATGACCAAAAACAGCCTAATCATCCCCCTTACCTCCTATATGACCACAAACAGCCTAATCATCCCCCTTACCTCCTATATGACCAAAAACAGCCTAATCATCCCCCTTACCTCCTATATGACCAAAAACAGCCTAATCATCCCCCTTACCTCCTATATGACCAAAAACAGCCTAATCATCCCCCTACCACCTATATGACCAAAAACAGCCTATTAATTTCCCCCCAAACATGTGCACTGTCCACGGAAAGCCTGTACAGGCCATGTCAAATAAGTTACAGGTGTCACTTTCTGATGTTGGAATTTTGAGTTGGATTTTGGTGAGTTTCACCACTATTGGTGCATGCCCACCTGTAACTTATTTGACGGGGCCTCCACAGTCTTTCCGTGGACAACGCATTAATAGGTCATATTTTATTAATAAGAACATTTTTTGCATAAAATCTAAAGTACTGTGCTCAGTAAACACCGTACAACAGTTTCATGTACATTTTAGCTATTAAAATGGATTAATTTGCATAAAAGTGCACTGTCCACGGAAAGCCTGCACAGGCCCCGTCAAATAAGTTACAGGTGTCACTTTCTGATGTTGGAATGCATTAATAAGTCATATTTTATTAATAAGATTATTTTATTGCATAATACCTACAGTACAGTGCTCAGGAAACACCGTCAAGTAGTTTCATGTACATTGGAGCTATTAAAATGGCTTAATTTGCATAAAAATAAACTGTCCACGGAAAGCCTGCATAGGCCCCGTCAAATAAGTTACCGGTGTCACTTTCTAAGAAAGTGACACCTGTAACTTATTTGACGGGGCCTCCACAGGCTTTCCGTGGACAATGCATTAATAGGTCATATTTTATTAATAAGAATTTTGTTTTGCATAAAATCTAAAGTACAGTGCTCAGTAAACACCGTACAACAGTTTCATGTACATTTTAGCTATTAAAATGGCTTAATTTGCATAAAAGTGCAACGCAGCACATGTGCTGCAAATGGACCAATATTCAACCTAAATATGACCAAATCGCAACATATATTTTGTTCATAATCCTGGAAATTTTTATGCTATCATTAAATGCTTAACATTAATAAAAAGCTCCTATTTTTTAATACCAGATATGCAATAAAATAATAAAATATGACTTATTAATGCATTCCAACATAAGAAAGTGACACCTGTAACTTATTTGACGGGGCCTCCACAGGCTTTCCGTGGACAATGCATTAATAATTCATATTTTATTAATAAGATTATTTTATTGCATAATACCTACAGTACAGTGCTCAGGAAACACCGTCAAGTAATTTCATGTACATTGGAGCTATTAAAATGGCTTAATTTGCATAAAAATGCAACGCAGCACATGTGCTGCAAATGGACCAATATTCAACCTAAATATGACCAAATCGCAACATATATTTTGTTCATAATCCTGGAAATTTTTATGCTATCATTAAATGCTTAACATTAATAAAAAGCTCCTATTTTTTAATACCAGATATGCAATAAAATAATAAAATATGACTTATTAATGCATTCCAACATAAGAAAGTGACACCTGTAACTTATTTGACGGGGCCTGTGCAGGCTTTCCGTGGACAATGCATCAATAATTCATATTTTATTAATAAGATTATTTTATTGCATAATACCTACAGTACAGTGCTCAGGAAACACCATCAAGTAATTTCATGTACATTGGAGCTATTAAAATGGCTTAATTTGCATAAAAATAAACTGTCCACGGAAAGCCTGCATAGGCCCCGTCAAATAAGTTACCGGTGTCACTTTCTAAGAAAGTGACACCGGTAACTTATTTGACGGGGCCTCCACAGGCTTTCCGTGGACAATGCATTAATAGGTCATATTTTATTAATAAGAATATTTTTTTGCATAAAATCTAAAGTACTGTGCTCAGTAAACACCGTACAACAGTTTCATGTACATTGTAGCTATTAAAATGGCTTAAATTGCATAAAAATGCAACGCAGCACATGTGCTGCAAATGGACCAGTATTCAACCTAAATATGACCAAATCGCAACATATATTTTGTTCATAATCCTGGAAATTTTTATGCTATCATTAAATGCTTAACATTAATAAAAAGCTCCTATTTTTTAATACCAGATATGCAATAAAATAATAAAATATGACTTATTAATGCATTCCAACATAAGAAAGTGACACCTGTAACTTATTTGACGGGGCCTCCACAGGCTTTCCGTGGACAATGCATTAATAATTCATATTTTATTAATAAGATTATTTTATTGCATAATACCTACAGTACAGTGCTCAGGAAACACCGTCAAGTAATTTCATGTACATTGGAGCTATTAAAATGGCTTAATTTGCATAAAAATGCAACGCAGCACATGTGCTGCAAATGGACCAATATTCAACCTAAATATGACCAAATCGCAACATATATTTTGTTCATAATCCTGGAAATTTTTATGCTATCATTAAATGCTTAACATTAATAAAAAGCTCCTATTTTTTAATACCAGATATGCAATAAAATAATAAAATATGACTTATTAATGCATTCCAACATAAGAAAGTGACACCTGTAACTTATTTGACGGGGCCTCCACAGGCTTTCCGTGGACAATGCATTAATAATTCATATTTTATTAATAAGATTATTTTATTGCATAATACCTACAGTACAGTGCTCAGGAAACACCGTCAAGTAGTTTCATGTACATTGGAGCTATTAAAATGGCTTAATTTGCATAAAAATAAACTGTCCACGGAAAGCCTGCATAGGCCCCGTCAAATAAGTTACCGGTGTCACTTTCTAAGAAAGTGACACCTGTAACTTATTTGACGGGGCCTCCACAGGCTTTCCGTGGACAATGCATTAATAGGTCATATTTTATTAATAAGAATTTTTTTTTGCATAAAATCTAAAGTACAGTGCTCAGTAAACACCGTACAACAGTTTCATGTACATTTTAGCTATTAAAATGGCTTAATTTGCATAAAAGTGCACTGTCCACGGAAAGCATGTTTAGGCCCCGTCAAATAAGTTGCACGTGGGCACTTCCTGTGATTTTGCAGAGTCATACAGGAACTGCCCACTTGCAACTTATTTGACGCGACCTAAATAAGTGTTCCGTGGACAATGCATTAATAGGTCATATTTTATTAATAAGATAATTTTTTTGCATAAAATCTAAAGTACTGTGCTCACTAAACACCGTACAACAGTTTCATGTACATTGTAGCTATTAAAATGGCTTAATTTGCATAAAAATAAACTGTCTACGGAAAGCCTGCATAGGCCCCGTCAAATAAGTTACCGGTGTCACTTTCTAAGAAAGTGACACCTGTAACTTATTTGACGGGGCCTCCACAGGCTTTCCGTGGACAATGCATTAATAGGTCATATTTTATTAATAAGAATTTTTTTTTGCATAAAATCTAAAGTACAGTGCTCAGTAAACACCGTACAACAGTTTCATGTACATTTTAGCTATTAAAATGGCTTAATTTGCATAAAAGTGCACTGTCCACGGAAAGCATGTTTAGGCCCCGTCAAATAAGTTGCACGCGGGCACTTCCTGTGATTTTGCAGAGTCATACAGGAACTGCCCACTTGCAACTTATTTGACGCGACCTAAATAAGTGTTCCGTGGACAATGCATTAATAGGTCATATTTTATTAATAAGATAATTTTTTTGCATAAAATCTAAAGTACTGTGCTCAGTAAACACCGTACAACAGTTTCATGTACATTGTAGCTATTAAAATGGCTTAGTTTGCATAAAAATAAACTGTCCACGGAAAGCCTGCATAGGCCCCGTCAAATAAGTTACCGGTGTCACTTTCTAAGAAAGTGACACCTGTAACTTATTTGATGGGGCCTCCACAGGCTTTCCGTGGACAATGCATTAATAGGTCATATTTTATTAATAAGAATATTTTTCTGCATAAAATCTAAAGTACTGTGCTCAGTAAACACCGTACAACAGTTTCATGTACATTGTAGCTATTAAAATGGCTTAATTTGCATAAAAATGCAACGCAGCACATGTGCTGCAAATGGACCAATATTCAACCTAAATATGACCAAATCGCAACATATATTTTGTTCATAATCCTGGAAATTTTTATGCTATCATTAAATGCTTACCATTAATAAAAAGCTCATATTTTCTAATACCAGATATGCAATAAAATAATAAAATATGACTTATTAATGCATTCCAACATAAGAAAGTGACACCTGTAACTTATTTGACGGGGCCTTAACAGGCTTTCCGTGGACAATGCATTAATAATTCATATTTTATTAATAAGATTATTTTATTGCATAATACCTACAGTACAGTGCTCAGGAAACACCGTCAAGTAATTTCATGTACATTGTAGCTATTAAAATGGCTTAATTTGCATAAAAATGCAACGCAGCACATGTGCTGCAAATGGACCAATATTCAACCTAAATATGACCAAATCGCAACATATATTTTGTTCATAATCCTGGAAATTTTTATGCTATCATTAAATGCTTAACATTAATAAAAAGCTCCTATTTTTTAATACCAGATATGCAATAAAATAATAAAATATGACTTATTAATGCATTCCAACATAAGAAAGTGACACCTGTAACTTATTTGACGGGGCCTCCACAGGCATTCCGTGGACAATGCATTAATAATTCATATTTTATTAATAAGATTATTTTATTGCATAATACCTACAGTACAGTGCTCAGGAAACACCGTCAAGTAGTTTCATGTACATTGGAGCTATTAAAATGGCTTAATTTGCATAAAAATAAACTGTCCACGGAAAGCCTGCATAGGCCCCGTCAAATAAGTGTTCCGTGGACAATGCATTAATAGGTCATATTTTATTAATAAGATAATTTTTTTTGCATAAAATCTAAAGTACTGTGCTCAGTAAACACCGTACAACAGTTTCATGTACATTGTAGCTATTAAAATGGCTTAATTTGCATAAAAATAAACTGTCCACGGAAAGCCTGCATAGGCCCCGTCAAATAAGTTACCGGTGTCACTTTCTAAGAAAGTGACACCTGTAACTTATTTGACGGGGCCTCCACAGGCTTTCCGTGGACAATGCATTAATAGGTCATATTTTATTAATAAGAATATTTTTCTGCATAAAATCTAAAGTACTGTGCTCAGTAAACACCGTACAACAGTTTCATGGACATTGTAGCTATTAAAATGGCTTAATTTGCATAAAAATGCAACGCAGCACATGTGCTGCAAATGGACCAATATTCAACCTAAATATGACCAAATCGCAACATATATTTTGTTCATAATCCTGGAAATTTTTATGCTATCATTAAATGCTTACCATTAATAAAAAGCTCATATTTTCTAATACCAGATATGCAATAAAATAATAAAATATGACTTATTAATGCATTCCAACATAAGAAAGTGACACCTGTAACTTATTTGACGGGGCCTTAACAGGCTTTCCGTGGACAATGCATTAATAATTCATATTTTATTAATAAGATTATTTTATTGCATAATACCTACAGTACAGTGCTCAGGAAACACCGTCAAGTAATTTCATGTACATTGTAGCTATTAAAATGGCTTAATTTGCATAAAAATGCAACGCAGCACATGTGCTGCAAATGGACCAATATTCAACCTAAATATGACCAAATCGCAACATATATTTTGTTCATAATCCTGGAAATTTTTATGCTATCATTAAATGCTTAACATTAATAAAAAGGCTCATATTTTTTAATACCAGATATGCAATAAAATAATAAAATATGACTTATTAATGCATTCCAACATAAGAAAGTGACACCTGTAACTTATTTGACGGGGCCTCCACAGGCTTTCCGTGGACAATGCATTAATAAGTCATATTTTATTAATAAGATAATTTTATTGCATAATACCTACAGTACAGTGCTCAGGAAACACCGTCAAGTAGTTTCATGTACATTGGAGCTTTTAAAATGGCTTAATTTGCATAAAAATAAACTGTCCACGGAAAGCCTGCATAGGCCCCGTCAAATAAGTTACCGGTGTCACTTCCTAAGAAAGTGACACCTGTAACTTATTTGACGGGGCCTCCACAGGCTTTCCGTGGACAATGCATTAATAGGTCATATTTTATTAATAAGAATTTTGTTTTGCATAAAATCTAAAGTACAGTGCTCAGTAAACACCGTACAACAGTTTCATGTACATTTTAGCTATTAAAATGGCTTAATTTGCATAAAAGTGCACTGTCCACGGAAAGCATGTTTAGGCCCCGTCAAATAAGTTGCACGTGGGCACTTCCTGTGATTTTGCAGAGTCATACAGGAACTGCCCACTTGCAACTTATTTGACGCGACCTAAATAAGTGTTCCGTGGACAATGCATTAATAGGTCATATTTTATTAATAAGATAATTTTGTTGCATAAAATCTAAAGTACTGTGCTCAGTAAACACCGTACAACAGTTTCATGTACATTGTAGCTATTAAAATGGCTTAATTTGCATAAAAATAAACTGTCCACGGAAAGCCTGCATAGGCCCCGTCAAATAAGTTACCGGTGTCACTTTCTAAGAAAGTGACACCTGTAACTTATTTGACGGGGCCTCCACAGGCTTTCCGTGGACAATGCATTAATAGGTCATATTTTATTAATAAGAATTTTTTTTTGCATAAAATCTAAAGTACAGTGCTCAGTAAACACCGTACAACAGTTTCATGTACATTTTAGCTATTAAAATGGCTTAATTTGCATAAAAGTGCACTGTCCACGGAAAGCATGTTTAGGCCCCGTCAAATAAGTTGCACGTGGGCACTTCCTGTGATTTTGCAGAGTCATACAGGAACTGCCCACTTGCAACTTATTTGACGCGACCTAAATAAGTGTTCCGTGGACAATGCATTAATAGGTCATATTTTATTAATAAGATAATTTTTTTGCATAAAATCTAAAGTACTGTGCTCAGTAAACACCGTACAACAGTTTCATGTACATTGTAGCTATTAAAATGGCTTAATTTGCATAAAAATAAACTGTCCACGGAAAGCCTGCATAGGCCCCGTCAAATAAGTTACCGGTGTCACTTTCTAAGAAAGTGACACCGGTAACTTATTTGACGGGGCCTCCACAGGCTTTCCGTGGACAATGCATTAATAGGTCATATTTTATTAATAAGAATATTTTTCTGCATAAAATCTAAAGTACTGTGCTCAGTAAACACCGTACAACAGTTTCATGTACATTGTAGCTATTAAAATGGCTTAATTTGCATAAAAATGCAACGCAGCACATGTGCTGCAAATGGACCAATATTCAACCTAAATATGACCAAATCGCAACATATATTTTGTTCATAATCCTGGAAATTTTTATGCTATCATTAAATGCTTACCATTAATAAAAAGCTCATATTTTCTAATACCAGATATGCAATAAAATAATAAAATATGACTTATTAATGCATTCCAACATAAGAAAGTGACACCTGTAACTTATTTGACGGGGCCTCAACAGGCTTTCCGTGGACAATGCATTAATAGGTCATATTTTATTAATAAGAATTTTGTTTTGCATAAAATCTAAAGTGCAGTGCTCAGTAAACACCGTACAGCAGTTTCATGTACATTTTAGCTATTAAAATGGCTTAATTTGCATAAAAGTGCAACGCAGCACATGTGCTGCAAATGGACCAATATTCAACCTAAATATGACCAAATCGCAACATATATTTTGTTCATAATCCTGGAAATTTTTATGCTATCATTAAATGCTTAACATTAATAAAAAGCTCATATTTTTTAATACCAGATATGCAATAAAATAATAAAATATGACTTATTAATGCATTCCAACATAAGAAAGTGACACCTGTAACTTATTTGACGGGGCCTCCACAGGCTTTCCGTGGACAATGCATTAATAGGTCATATTTTATTAATAAGAATTTTGTTTTGCATAAAATCTAAAGTACAGTGCTCAGTAAACACCGTACAACAGTTTCATGTACATTTTAGCTATTAAAATGGCTTAATTTGCATAAAAGTGCACTGTCCACGGAAAGCATGTTTAGGCCCCGTCAAATAAGTTGCACGTGGGCACTTCCTGTGATTTTGCAGAGTCATACAGGAACTGCCCACTTGCAACTTATTTGACGCGACCTAAATAAGTGTTCCGTGGACAATGCATTAATAGGTCATATTTTATTAATAAGATAATTTTTTTGCATAAAATCTAAAGTACTGTGCTCAGTAAACACCGTACAACAGTTTCATGTACATTGTAGCTATTAAAATGGCTTAATTTGCATAAAAATAAACTGTCCACGGAAAGCCTGCATAGGCCCCGTCAAATAAGTTACCGGTGTCACTTTCTAAGAAAGTGACACCGGTAACTTATTTGACGGGGCCTCCACAGGCTTTCCGTGGACAATGCATTAATAGGTCATATTTTATTAATAAGAATATTTTTCTGCATAAAATCTAAAGTACTGTGCTCAGTAAACACCGTACAACAGTTTCATGTACATTGTAGCTATTAAAATGGCTTAATTTGCATAAAAATGCAACGCAGCACATGTGCTGCAAATGGACCAATATTCAACCTAAATATGACCAAATCGCAACATATATTTTGTTCATAATCCTGGAAATTTTTATGCTATCATTAAATGCTTACCATTAATAAAAAGCTCATATTTTCTAATACCAGATATGCAATAAAATAATAAAATATGACTTATTAATGCATTCCAACATAAGAAAGTGACACCTGTAACTTATTTGACGGGGCCTCAACAGGCTTTCCGTGGACAATGCATTAATAGGTCATATTTTATTAATAAGAATTTTGTTTTGCATAAAATCTAAAGTGCAGTGCTCAGTAAACACCGTACAGCAGTTTCATGTACATTTTAGCTATTAAAATGGCTTAATTTGCATAAAAGTGCAACGCAGCACATGTGCTGCAAATGGACCAATATTCAACCTAAATATGACCAAATCGCAACATATATTTTGTTCATAATCCTGGACATTTTTATGCTATCATTAAATGCTTAACATAAATAAAAAGCTCATATTTTTTAATACCAGATATGCAATAAAATAATAAAATATGACTTATTAATGCATTCCAACATAAGAAAGTGACACCTGTAACTTATTTGACGGGGCCTCCACAGGCTTTCCGTGGACAATGCATTAATAAGTCATATTTTATTAATAAGATTATTTTATTGCATAATACCTACAGTACAGTGCTCAGGAAACACCGTCACGTAATTTCATGTACATTGGAGCTATTAAAATGGCTTAATTTGCATAAAAATAAACTGTCCACGGAAAGCCTGCATAGGCCCCGTCAAATAAGTTACCGGTGTCACTTTCTAAGAAAGTGACACCTGTAACTTATTTGACGGGGCCTCCACAGGCTTTCCGTGGACAATGCATTAATGGGTCATATTTTATTAATAAGATTTTTTTTTTGCATAAAATCTAAAGTACAGTGCTCAGTAAACACCGTACAACAGTTTCATGTACATTTTAGCTATTAAAATGGCTTAATTTGCATAAAAGTGCAACGCAGCACATGTGCTGCAAATGGACCAATATTCAACCTAAATATGACCAAATCGCAACATATATTTTGTTCATAATCCTGGAAATTTTTATGCTATCATTAAATGCTTAACATTAATAAAAAGCTCATATTTTTTAATACCAGATATGCAATAAAATAATAAAATATGACTTATTAATGCATTCCAACATAAGAAAGTGACACCTGTAACTTATTTGACGGGGCCTCCACAGGCTTTCCGTGGACAATGCATTAATAGGTCATATTTTATTAATAAGAATTTTTTTTTGCATAAAATCTAAAGTACAGTGCTCAGTAAACACCGTACAACAGTTTCATGTACATTTTAGCTATTAAAATGGCTTAATTTGCATAAAAGTGCACTGTCCACGGAAAGCATGTTTAGGCCCCGTCAAATAAGTTGCACGCGGGCACTTCCTGTGATTTTGCAGAGTCATACAGGAACTGCCCACTTGCAACTTATTTGACGCGACCTAAATAAGTGTTCCGTGGACAATGCATTAATAGGTCATATTTTATTAATAAGATAATTTTTTTGTATAAAATCTAAAGTACTGTGCTCAGTAAACACCGTACAACAGTTTCATGTACATTGTAGCTATTAAAATGGCTTAATTTGCATAAAAATAAACTGTCCACGGAAAGCCTGCATAGGCCCCGTCAAATAAGTTACCGGTGTCACTTTCTAAGAAAGTGACACCTGTAACTTATTTGATGGGGCCTCCACAGGCTTTCCGTGGACAATGCATTAATAGGTCATATTTTATTAATAAGAATATTTTTCTGCATAAAATCTAAAGTACTGTGCTCAGTAAACACCGTACAACAGTTTCATGTACATTGTAGCTATTAAAATGGCTTAATTTGCATAAAAATGCAACGCAGCACATGTGCTGCAAATGGACCAATATTCAACCTAAATATGACCAAATCGCAACATATATTTTGTTCATAATCCTGGAAATTTTTATGCTATCATTAAATGCTTAACTTTAATAAAAAGCTCATATTTTTTAATACCAGATATGCAATAAAATAATAAAATATGACTTATTAATGCATTCCAACATAAGAAAGTGACACCTGTAACTTATTTGACGGGGCCTCCACAGGCTTTCCGTGGACAATGCATTAATAAGTCATATTTTATTAATAAGATTATTTTATTGCATAATACCTACAGGACAGTGCTCAGGAAACACCGTCAAGTAGTTTAATGTACATTGGAGCTATTAAAATGGCTTAATTTGCATAAAAGTGCACTGTCCACGGAAAGCATGTTTAGGCCCCGTCAAATAAGTTGCACGTGGGCACTTCCTGTGATTTTGCCTAGTCATACAGGAACTGCCCACTTGCAACTTATTTGACGCGACCTAAATAAGTGTTCCGTGGACAATGCATTAATAGGTCATATTTATAAATAAGATGATTTTATTGCGTGATACCGACAGTACAGTGCTCAGGAAACACCGTCAATCTGTTTCATGTACATTGGAGCTCGTAAAATGGCTTATTTGGCATAAAAACGCACTGTCCACGGAAAGCATGTTTAGGCACCGTCAAATAAGTTGCACGCGGGCACTTCCTGTGATTTTGCCGAGTCATACAGGAACTGCCCACTTGCAACTTATTTGACGGGTGCCTTCACAATGGAATAAGTTGCACGTGTCAGCGGCTCCCGTTCGGCCCCCGGGGGCCCGAGGGGCCTCAAATTTCTCAGGAAGTTGCGTCACTTGGCCCTCGACGACATACCGAGAGGGCTAGGTCGGGGGCCGCCAAAAAATATATTTCATTGCTCTCCATACAACTTTCTGTCTTACATAGACCTCTGTGTTGGAAGGGCCTGTGCAGCAGCTACTTTCTCGGTGCTTTATTGGCTCGGGAAGCATCTGGGGCCACGAAACTCCAGGACCCGTGTCGGGGGGCCCTGACGGTCCCCCGTGATGAATCTCGGGGCCCTGCGACCTTCGTGACCCCTGAGTTTCCGACGTGCCACTGGCAACTTATTCAATGGAAAATTCATAGGTGGTGAGTGGTCAAGCGGGTCTTTTTCGGCCATTCGGGCAGATGCGGACACGGAACCCCGGAGGCTGTCCCGGGGGACCGTGACGTGACGTATATGTCAATTTCGGGCCGATCGGACCTTTCTCTCCGCTGTCCAACAAACACCTATGAAAATGAATGAGATAAGTTGCACGTGTCAGCGGCTCCCGTTCGGCCCCCGGGGGCCCGAGGGGCCTCAAATTAATCAGGAAGTTGCGTCACTTGGCCCTCGACGACATACCGAGAGGGCTAGGTCGGGGGCCGCCAAAAAATATATTTCATTGCTCTCCATACAACTTTCTGTCTTACATAGACCTATGTGTTGGAAGGGCCTGTGCAGCAGCTACTTTCTCGGTGCTTTATTGGCTCGGGAAGCATCTGGGGCCACGAAACTCCAGGACCCGTGTCGGGGGGCCCTGACGGTCCCCCGTGATGAATCTCGGGGCCCTGCGACCTTCGTGACCCCTGAGTTTCCGACGTCCCACTGGCAACTTATTCAATGGAAAATTCATAGGTGGTGAGTGGTCAAGGGGGTCTTTTTCGGCCATTCGGGCAGATGCGGACACGGAACCCCGGAGGCTGTCCCGGGGGACCGTGACGTGACGTATATGTCCATTTCGGGCCGATCGGACCTTTCTCTCCGCTGTCCAACAAACACCTATGAAAATGAATGAGATAAGTTGCACGTGTCAGCGGCTCCCGTTCGGCCCCCGGGGCCCCGAGGGGCCTCAAATTTTGCAGGAAGTTGCGTCACTTGGCCCTCGACGACATACCGAGAGGGCTAGGTCGGGGGCCGCCAAAAAATATATTTCATTGCGCTCCATACAACTTTCTGTCTTACATAGACCTCTGTGTTGGAGGGCCTGTGCAGCAGCTACTTTCTCGGTGCTTTATTGGCTCGGGAAGCATCTGGGGCCACGAAACTCCAGGACCCGTGTCGGGGGGCCCTGACGGTCCCCCGTGATGAATCTCGGGGCCCTGCGACCTTCGTGACATCTGAGTTTCCGACGTCCCACTGGCAACTTATTCAATGGAAAATTCATAGGTGGTGAGCGGTCAAGGGGGTCTTTTTCGGCCTCCCGTAACTTATTTGACGGGGCCTCCACAAGCTTTCCGTGGACAATGCATTAATAGGTCATATTTTATTTATTATTCATATTTTTATGATTTCATTGCTTAATATCTACAGTACAGTACTCAGGAAACACCCTCCGGCAGTTTCATGTGCATCCGAGCTCGTAAAATGGCTTAATTTGCATAAAAATGCACTGTCCACGGAAAGCCTGTGTAGGCCCCGTCAAATAAGCTGCACGTGGGCACTTCCTGTGATTTTGCCGAGTCATACAGGAACTGCCCACTTGCAACTTATTTGACGCGACCTAAATAAGTGTTCCGTGGACAATGCATTAATAGGTCATATTTTATAAATAAGATGATTTTATTGCGTGATACCGACAGTACAGTGCTCAGGAAACACCGTCAATCTGATTCGTGTACATTGGAGCTCGTAAAATGGCTTATTTGGCATAAAAACGCACTGTCCACGGAAAGCATGTTTAGGCCCCGTCAAATAAGTTGCACGTGGGCACTTCCTGTGATTTTGCCGAGTCACACAGGAACTGCCCACTTGCAACTTATTTGACGCGACCTAAAAAAGTGTTCCGTGGACAATGCATTAATAGGTCATATTTTATAAATAAGATGATTTTATTGCGTGATACCGACAGTACAGTGCTCAGGAAACACCGTCAATCTGTTTCATGTACATTGGAGCTCGTAAAATGGCTTATTTGGCATAAAAACGCACTGTCCACGGAAAGCATGTTTAGGCCCCGTCAAATAAGTTGCACGTGGGCACTTCCTGTGATTTTGCCGAGTCATACAGGAACTGCCCACCTGTAACTTATTTGACGGAGCCTCCACAGGCTTTCCGTGGACAATGCATTAATAGGTCATATTTTATTAATAAGAACATTTTTTGCATAAAATCTAAAGTACAGTGCTCAGGAAACACCGTCAAGTAGTTTCATGTACATTGGAGCTATTAAAATGGCTTAATTTGCATAAAAATAAACTGTCCACGGAAAGCCTGCATAGGCCCCGTCAAATAAGTTACCGGTGTCACTTTCTAAGAAAGTGACACCTGTAACTTATTTGACGGGGCCTCCACAGGCTTTCCGTGGACAATGCATTAATAGGTCATATTTTATTAATAAGATTATTTTTTGCATAAAATCTAAAGTACAGTGCTCAGTAAACACCGTACAACAGTTTCATATACATTGTGGCTATTAAAATGGCTTAATTTGCATAAAAATGCAACGCAGCACATGTGCTGCAAATGGACCAATATTCAACCTAAATATGACCAAATCGCAACATAAATTTTGTTCATAATCCTGGAAATTTTTATGCTATCATTAAATGCTTAACATTAATAAAAAGCTCATATTTTGTAATACCAGATATGCAATAAAATAATAAAATATGACTTATTAATGCATTCCAACATAAGAAAGTGACACCTGTAACTTATTTGACGGGGCCTCCACAGGCTTTCCGTGGACAATGCATTTATAGGTCATATTTTATTAATAAGATTATTTTTTGCATAAAATCTAAAGTACAGTGCTCAGTAAACACCGTACAACTGTTTCATGTACACTGTAGCTATTAAAATGGCTTAATTTGCATAAAAATGCAACGCAGCACATGTGCTGCAAATGGACCAATATTCAACCTAAATATGACCAAATCGCAACATAAATTTTGTTCATAATCCTGGAAATTTTTATGCTATCATTAAATGCTTAACATTAATAAAAAGCTCATATTTTGTAATACCAGATATGCAATAAAATAATAAAATATGACTTATTAATGCATTCCAACATAAGAAAGTGACACCTGTAACTTATTTGACGGGGCCTCCACAGGCTTTCCGTGGACAATGCATTTATAGGTCATATTTTATTAATAAGATTATTTTTTGCATAAAATCTAAAGTACAGTGCTCAGTAAACACCGTACAACTGTTTCATGTACACTGTAGCTATTAAAATGGCTTAATTTGCATAAAAATGCAACGCAGCACATGTGCTGCAAATGGACCAATATTCAACCTAAATATGACCAAATCGCAACATAAATTTTGTTCATAATCCTGGAAATTTTTATGCTATCATTAAATGCTTAACATTAATAAAAAGCTCATATTTTGTAATACCAGATATGCAATAAAATAATAAAATATGACTTATTAATGCATTCCAACATAAGAAAGTGACACCTGTAACTTATTTGACGGGGCCTCCACAGGCTTTCCGTGGACAATGCATTTATAGGTCATATTTTATTAATAAGATTATTTTTTGCATAAAATCTAAAGTACAGTGCTCAGTAAACACCGTACAACAGTTTCATATACATTGTGGCTATTAAAATGGTTTAATTTGCATAAAAATGCAACGCAGCACATGTGCTGCAAATGGACCAATATTCAACC
Source organism: Barbus barbus (assembly GCF_936440315.1). Taxonomy (NCBI): domain Eukaryota; kingdom Metazoa; phylum Chordata; class Actinopteri; order Cypriniformes; family Cyprinidae; genus Barbus; species Barbus barbus. Next base: position 43,094 of record NC_136762.1, read on the forward strand.
TAAATATGACCAAATCGCAACATATATTTTGTTCATAATCCTGGAAATTTTTATGCTATCATTAAATGCTTAACATTAATAAAAAGCTCATATTTTGTAATACCAGATATGCAATAAAATAATAAAATATGACTTATTAATGCATTCCAACATAAGAAAGTGACATCTGTAACTTATTTGACGGGGCCTCCACAGGCTTTCCGTGGACAATGCATTAATAGGTCATATTTTATTAATAAGATTATTTTTTTGCATAAAATCTAAAGTACTGTGCTCAGTAAACACCGTACAACTGTTTCATGTACATTGTAGCTAATAAAATGGCTTAATTTGCATACAATTTGACCTGTGCTTTCTCCATTTCTAAACAGGCTATACCAACATATAATATATATTTGGAAAGCTTAGATAATGACCTTTACATTGATGGTAACCTTTTAAAATTACCATAAAGATTTCCTGAAATATTAACAAAAAGCTGCTGTCAAATTTAAGCACTGCATTCAATAAAAACAGCTCTATGTGACCTGTGCTTTCTCCATTTCTAAATAGGCTATACCAACATGTCATATATTTTTGGAAAGCTTAGATAATGAGCTTTACATTGATGGTAACCTTTTAAAAATACCATAAAGATTTCCTGAAATATTAACAAAAAGCTGCTGTCAAATTTAAGCACTGCATTCAATAAAAACAGCCCTATGTGACCTGTGCTTTCTCCATGTCTAAATAGGCTATACCAACAGGTCATATATTTTTGGAAAGCTTAGATAATGTGCTTTCCATTGATGGTAACCTTTTAAAAATACCATAAAGATTTCCTGAAATATTAACAAAAAGCTACTGTCAAATTTCAGCACTGCATTCAATAAAAACAGCTCTATTTGACCTGTGCTTTCTCCATTTCTAAATAAGCTATACCAACATGTCATATATTTTTGGAAAGCTTAGATAATGATCTTTACATTGATGGTAACCTTTTAAAATTACCATAAAGATTTCCTGAAATATTAACAAAAAGCTACTGTCAAATTTAAGCACTGCATACAATAAAAACAGCTCTATGTGACCTGTGCTTTCTCCATTTCTAAATAGGCTATACCAACATATCATATATTTTTGGAAAGCTTAGATAATGAGCTTTACATTGATGGTAACCTTTTAAAATTACCATAAAAATTTCCTGAAATATTAACAAAAAGCTACTGTCAAATTTCAGCACTGCATTCAATAAAAACAGCTCTATGTGACCTGTGCTTTCTCCATTTCTAAATAGGCTATACACACATATCATATATTTTTGGAAAGCTTAGATAATGTGCTTTACATTGATGGTAACCTTTTAAAATTACCATAAAGATTTCCTGAAATATTAACAAAAAGCTACTGTCAAATTTAAGCACTGCATTTAATAAAAACAGCTCTATGTGACCTGTGCTTTCTCCATTTCTAAATAGGCTATACCAACATATCATATATTTTTGGAAAGCTTAGATAATGAGCTTTACATTGATGGTAACCTTTTAAAATTACCATAAAGATTTCCTGAAATATTAACAAAAAGCTACTGTCAAATTTAAGCACTGCATTTAATAAAAACAGCTCTATGTGACCTGTGCTTTCTCCATTTCTAAATAGGCTATACCAACATATCATATATTTTTGGAAAGCTTAGATAATGAGCTTTACATTGATGGTAACCTTTTAAAATTACCATAAAGATTTCCTGAAATATTAACAAAAAGCTACTGTCAAATTTCAGCACTGCATTCAATAAAAACAGCTCTATGTGACCTGTGCTTTCTCCATTTCTAAATAGGCTATACACACATATCATATATTTTTGGAAAGCTTAGATAATGTGCTTTACATTGATGGTAACCTTTTAAAATTACCATAAAGATTTCCTGAAATATTAACAAAAAGCTACTGTCAAATTTAAGCACTGCATTTAATAAAAAAGCTCTATGTGACCTGTGCTTTCTCCATTTCTAAATAAGCTATACCAACATGTCATATATTTTTGGAAAGCTTAGATAATGTGCTTTACATTGATGGTAACCTTTTAAAAATACCATAAAGATTTCTTGAAATATTAACAAAAAGCTACTGTCAAATTTAAGCACTGCATTCAATAAAAACAGCTCTATTTGACCTGTGCTTTCTCCATTTCTAAATAGGCTATACCAACATGTCATATATTTTTGGAAAGCTTAGATAATGAGCTTTACATTGATGGTAACCTTTTAAAATTACCATAAAGATTTCCTGAAATATTAACAAAAAGCTACTGTCAAATTTAAGCACTGCATTCAATAAAAACAGCTCTATGTGACCTGTGCTTTCTCCATGTCTAAATAGGCTATACCAACATATAATATATATTTGGAAAGCGTAGATAATGAGCTTTACATTGATGGTAACCTTTTAAAAATACCATAAAGATTTCCTGAAATATTAACAAAAAGCTACTGTCAAATTTCAGCACTGCATTCAATAAAAACAGCTCTATGTGACCTGTGCTTTCTCCATTTCTAAATAAGCTATACCAACATGTCATATATTTTTGGAAAGCTTAGATAATGAGCTTTACATTGATGGTAACCTTTTAAAAATACCATAAAGATTTCCTGAAATATTAACAAAAAGCTACTGTCAAATTTCAGCACTGCATTCAATAAAAACAGCTCTATGTGACCTGTGCTTTCTCCATTTCTAAATAAGCTATACCAACATGTCATATATTTTTGGAAAGCTTAGATAAGGAGCTTTACATTGATGGTAACCTTTTAAAAATACCATAACGATTTCCTGAAATATTAACAAAAAGCTACTGTCAAATTTAAGCACTGCATTCAATAAAAAAAGCTCTATTTGACCTGTGCTTTCTCCATTTCTAAATAGGCTATACCAACATATCATATATCTTTGGAAAGCTTAGATAATGAGCTTTACATTGATGGTAACCTTTTAAAATTACCATAAAGATTTCCTGAAATATTAACAAAAAGCTACTGTCAAATTTAAGCACTGCATTCAATAAAAACAGCTCTATGTGACCTGTGCTTTCTCCATTTCTAAATAAGCTATACCAACATGTCATATATTTTTGGAAAGCTTAGATAAGGAGCTTTACATTGATGGTAACCTTTTAAAAATACCATAAAGATTTCCTGAAATATTAACAAAAAGCTACTGTCAAATTTAAGCACTGCATTCAATAAAAAAAGCTCTATGTGACCTGTGTTTTCTACATGTCTAAATAGGCTATACCAACATATAATATATATTTGGAAAGCGTAGATAATGAGCTTTACATTGATGGTAACCTTTTAAAAATACCATAAAGATTTCCTGAAATATTAACAAAAAGCTACTGTCAAATTTAAGCACTGCATTCAATAAAAAAAGCTCTATTTGACCTGTGCTTTCTCCATTTCTAAATAGGCTATACCAACATATCATATATCTTTGGAAAGCTTAGATAATGAGCTTTACATTGATGGTAACCTTTTAAAATTACCATAAAGATTTCCTGAAATATTAACAAAAAGCTACTGTCAAATTTAAGCACTGCATTCAATAAAAACAGCTCTATGTGACCTGTGCTTTCTCCATTTCTAAATAAGCTATACCAACATGTCATATATTTTTGGAAAGCTTAGATAAGGAGCTTTACATTGATGGTAACCTTTTAAAAATACCATAAAGATTTCCTGAAATATTAACAAAAAGCTACTGTCAAATTTAAGCACTGCATTCAATAAAAAAGCTCTATGTGACCTGTGCTTTCTCCATTTCTAAATAGGCTATACCAACATGTCATATATTTTTGGAAAGCTTAGATAAGGAGCTTTACATTGATGGTAACCTTTTAAAAATACCATAAAGATTTCCTGAAATATTAACAAAAAGCTACTGTCAAATTTAAGCACTGCATTCAATAAAAAAAGCTCTATGTGACCTGTGTTTTCTCCATGTCTAAATAGGCTATACCAACATATAATATATATTTGGAAAGCGTAGATAATGAGCTTTACATTGATGGTAACCTTTTAAAATTACCATAAAGATTTCCTGAAATATTAACAAAAAGCTACTGTCAAATTTCAGCACTGCATTCAATAAAAACAGCTCTATGTGACCTGTGCTTTCTCCATGTCTAAATAGGCTATACCAACATGTCATATATTTTTGGAAAGCTTAGATAATGAGCTTTACATTGATGGTAACCTTTTAAAAATACCATAAAGATTTCCTGAAATATTAACAAAAAGCTACTGTCAAATTTCAGCACTGCATTCAATAAAAACAGCTCTATGTGACCTGTGCTTTCTCCATTTCTAAATAAGCTATACCAACATGTCATATATTTTTGGAAAGCTTAGATAAGGAGCTTTACATTGATGGTAACCTTTTAAAAATACCATAAAGATTTCCTGAAATATTAAGAAAATGCTACTGTCAAATTTGCATTAATTAAAAACAGCTCTATATAACCTAAATATGACCAAATCGCAACATATATTTTGTTCATAATCCTGGAAATGTTTATGCTATCATTAAATGCTTAACATTAATAAAAAGCTCATATTTTTTAATACCAGATATGCAATAAAATAATAAAATATGACTTATTAATGCATTCCAACATAAGAAAGTGACACCTGTAACTTATTTGACGGGGCCTCCACAGGCTTTCCGTGGACAATGCATTAATAGGTCATATTTTATTAATAAGATTATTTTTTTTGCATAAAATCTAAAGTACAGTGCTCAGTAAACACCGTACAACAGTTTCATATACATTGTGGCTATTAAAATGGCTTAATTTGCATAAAAATGCAACGCAGCACATGTGCTGCAAATGGACCAATATTCAACCTAAATATGACCAAATCGCAACATATATTTTGTTCATAATCCTGGAAATTTTTATGCTATCATTAAATGATTAACATTAATAAAAAGCTCATATTTTTTTAATACCAGATATGCAATAAAATAATAAAATATGACTTATTAATGCATTCCAACATAAGAAAGTGACACCTGTAACTTATTTGACGGGGCCTCCACAGGCTTTCCGTGGACAATGCATTAATAGGTCATATTTTATTAATAAGATTATTTTTTTGCATAAAATCTAAAGTACAGTGCTCAGTAAACACCGTACAGCAGTTTCATGTACATTTTAGCTATTAAAATGGCTTAATTTGCATAAAAATGCAACGCAGCACATGTGCTGCAAATGGACCAATATTCAACCTAAATATGACCAAATCGCAACATATATTTTGTTCATAATCCTGGAAATTTTTATGCTATCATTAAATGATTAACATTAATAAAAAGCTCATATTTTTTTAATACCAGATATGCAATAAAATAATAAAATATGACTTATTAATGCATTCCAACATAAGAAAGTGACACCTGTAACTTATTTGACGGGGCCTCCACAGGCTTTCCGTGGACAATGCATTAATAGGTCATATTTTATTAATAAGATTATTTTTTTGCATAAAATCTAAAGTACAGTGCTCAGTAAACACCGTACAACAGTTTCATATACATTGTGGCTATTAAAATGGCTTAATTTGCATAAAAATGCAAAGCAGCACATGTGCTGCAAATGGACCAATATTCAACCTAAATATGACCAAATCGCAACATATATTTTGTTCATAATCCTGGAAATTTTTATGCTATCATTAAATGATTAACATTAATAAAAAGCTCATATTTTTTTAATACCAGATATGCAATAAAATAATAAAATATGACTTATTAATGCATTCCAACATAAGAAAGTGACACCTGTAACTTATTTGACGGGGCCTCCACAGGCTTTCCGTGGACAATGCATTAATAGGTCATATTTTATTAATAAGATTATTTTTTTGCATAAAATCTAAAGTACAGTGCTCAGTAAACACCGTACAACAGTTTCATATACATTGTGGCTATTAAAATGGCTTAATTTGCATAAAAATGCAACGCAGCACATGTGCTGCAAATGGACCAATATTCAACCTAAATATGACCAAATCGCAACATATATTTTGTTCATAATCCTGGAAATTTTTATGCTATCATTAAATGATTAACATTAATAAAAAGCTCATATTTTTTAATACCAGATATGCAATAAAATAATAAAATATGACTTATTAATGCATTCCAACATAAGAAAGTGACACCTGTAACTTATTTGACGGGGCCTCCACAGGCTTTCCGTGGACAATGCATTAATAGGTCATATTTTATTAATAAGATTATTTTTTTTGCATAAAATCTACAGTACAGTGCTCAGTAAACACCGTACAACAGTTTCATATACATTGTGGCTATTAAAATGGCTTAATTTGCATAAAAATGCAACGCAGCACATGTGCTGCAAATGGACCAATATTCAACCTAAATATGACCAAATCGCAACATATATTTTGTTCATAATCCTGGAAATTTTTATGCTATCATTAAATGCTTAACATTAATAAAAAGCTCATATTTTGTAATACCAGATATGCAATAAAATAATAAAATATGACTTATTAATGCATTCCAACATAAGAAAGTGACACCTGTAACTTATTTCACGGGGCCTCCACAGGCTTTCCGTGGACAATGCATTAATAGGTCATATTTTATTAATGAGATAATTTTTTTGCATAAAATCTAAAGTACAGTGCTCAGTAAACACCGTACAACAGTTTCATATACATTGTGGCTATTAAAATGGCTTAATTTGCATAAAAATGCAACGCAGCACATGTGCTGCAAATGGACCAATATTCAACCTAAATATGACCAAATCGCAACATATATTTTGTTCATAATCCTGGAAATTTTTATGCTATCATTAAATGATTAACATGAATAAAAAGCTCATATTTTTTTAATACCAGATATGCAATAAAATAATAAAATATGACTTATTAATGCATTCCAACATAAGAAAGTGACACCTGTAACTTATTTGACGGGGCCTCCACAGGCTTTCCGTGGACAATGCATTAATAGGTCATATTTTATTAATAAGATTATTTTTTTTGCATAAAATCTAAAGTACAGTGCTCAGTAAACACCGTACAACAGTTTCATGTACATTGGAGCTATTAAAATGGCTTAATTTGCATAAAAATGCAACGCAGCACATGTGCTGCAAATGGACCAATATTCAACCTAAATATGACCAAATCGCAACATAAATTTTGTTCATAATCCTGGAAATTTTTATGCTATCATTAAATGCTTAACATTAATAAAAAGCTCATATTTTGTAATACCAGATATGCAATAAAATAATAAAATATGACTTATTAATGCATTCCAACATAAGAAAGTGACACCTGTAACTTATTTGACGGGTCCTCCACAGGCTTTCCGTGGACAATGCATTTATAGGTCATATTTTATTAATAAGATTATTTTTTGCATAAAATCTAAAGTACAGTGCTCAGTAAACACCGTACAACAGTTTCATATACATTGTGGCTATTAAAATGGTTTAATTTGCATAAAAATGCAACGCAGCACATGTGCTGCAAATGGACCAATATTCAACCTAAATATGACCAAATCGCAACATATATTTTGTTCATAATCCTGGAAATTTTTATGCTATCATTAAATGCTTAACATTAATAAAAAGCTCATATTTTGTAATACCAGATATGCAATAAAATAATAAAATATGACTTATTAATGCATTCCAACATAAGAAAGTGACACCTGTAACTTCTTTGATGGGGCCTCCACAGGCTTTCCGTGGACAATGCATTAATAGGTCATATTTTATTAATAAGATTATTTTTTTGCATAAAATCTAAAGTACAGTGCTCAGTAAACACCGTACAACTGTTTCATGTACATTGTAGCTAATAAAATGGCTTAATTTGCATACAATTTGACCTGTGCTTTCTCCATTTCTAAACAGGCTATACCAACATATAATATATATTTGGAAAGCTTAGATAATGACCTTTACATTGATGGTAACCTTTTAAAAATACCATAAAGATTTCCTGAAATATTAACAAAAAGCTACTGTCAAATTTCAGCACTGCATTCAATAAAAACAGCTCTATTTGACCTGTGCTTTCTCCATTTCTAAATAGGCTATACACACATATCATTTATTTTTGGAAAGCTTAGATAATGTGCTTTACATTGATGGTAACCTTTTAAAAATACCATAAAGATTTCCTGAAATATTAACAAAAAGCTACTGTCAAATTTCAGCACTGCATTCAATAAAAACAGCTCTATTTGACCTGTGCTTTCTCCATTTCTAAATAGGCTATACACACATATCATTTATTTTTGGAAAGCTTAGATAATGTGCTTTACATTGATGGTAACCTTTTAAAAATACTATAAAGATTTCCTGAAATATTAACAAAAAGCTACTGTCAAATTTAAGCACTGCATTCAATAAAAAAGCTCTATTTGACCTGTGCTTTCTCCATTTCTAAACAGGCTATACCAACATATCATATATCTTTGGAAAGCTTAGATAATGAGCTTTACATTGATGGTAACCCTTTAAAAATACCATAAAGATTTCCTGAAATATTAACAAAAAGCTACTGTCAAATTTCAGCACTGCATTCAATAAAAACAGCTCTATGTGACCTGTGCTTTCTCCATTTCTAAATAGGCTATACCAACATGTCATATATTTTTGGAAAGCTTAGATAATGTGCTTTCCATTGATGGTAACCTTTTAAAAATACCATAAAGATTTCCTGAAATATTAACAAAAAGCTACTGTCAAATTTCAGCACTGCATTCAATAAAAACAGCTCTATGTGACCTGTGCTTTCTCCATTTCTAAATAGGCTATACCAACATGTCATATATTTTTGGAAAGCTTAGATAATGTGCTTTCCATTGATGGTAACCTTTTAAAAATACCATAAAGATTTGCTGAAATATTAACAAAAAGCTACTGTCAAATTTCAGCACTGCATTCAATAAAAACAGCTCTATGTGACCTGTGCTTTCTCCATGTCTAAATAGGCTATACCAACATATCATATATTTTTGGAAAGCTTAGATAATGACCTTTACATTGATGGTAACCTTTTAAAATTACCATAAATATTTCCTGAAATATTAACAAAAAGCTACTGTCAAATTTAAGCACTGCATTCAATAAAAAAACTCTATGTGACCTGTGCTTTCTCCATGTCTAAATAGGCTATACCAACATATCATATATTTTTGGAAAGCTTAGATAATGTGCTTTCCATTGATGGTAACCTTTTAAAATTACCATAAAGATTTGCTGAAATATTAACAAAAAGCTACTGTCAAATTTCAGCACTGCATTCAATAAAAACAGCTCTATGTGACCTGTGCTTTCTCCATTTCTAAATAAGCTATACCAACATATCATATATTTTTGGAAAGCTTAGATAATGTGCTTTCCATTGATGGTAACCTTTTAAAATTACCATAAAGATTTCCTGAAATATTAACAAAAAGCTACTGTCAAATTTAAGCACTGCATACAATAAAAAAAGCTCTATTTGACCTGTGCTTTCTCCATTTCTAAATAGGCTATACCAACATGTCATATATTTTTGGAAAGCTTAGATAATGACCTTTACATTGATGGTAACCTTTTAAAAATACCATAAAGATTTCCTGAAATATTAACAAAAAGCTACTGTTAAATTTAAGCACTGCATACAATAAAAACAGCTCTATGTGACCTGTGCTTTCTCCATTTCTAAATAGGCTATACCAACATGTCATATATTTTTGGAAAGCTTAGATAATGACCTTTACATTGATGGTAACCTTTTAAAATTACCATAAAGATTTCCTGAAATATTAATAAAAAGCTACTGTCAAATTTCAGCACTGCATTCAATAAAAAAAGCTCTATTTGACCTGTGCTTTCTCCATTTCTAAATAGGCTATACACACATATCATATATTTTTGGAAAGCTTAGATAATGAGCTTTACATGGATGGTAACCTTTTAAAAATACCATAAAGATTTCCTGAAATATTAATATAAAGCTACTGTCAAATTTCAGCACTGCATTCAATAAAAACAGCTCTATGTGACCTGTGCTTTCTCCATTTCTAAATAGGCTATACCAACATATCATATATCTCTGGAAGGCTTAGATAATGAGCTTTACATTGATGGTAACCTTTTAAAAATACCATAAAGATTGCCTGAAATATAAAAATAAAGCTATTGTCAAATTTAAGCACTGCATTCAATAAAAAAAAGCTCTATTTGACCTGTGCTTTCTCCATTTCTAAATAGGCTATACCAACATGTCATATATTTTTGGAAAGCTTAGATAATGTGCTTTACATTGATGGTAACCTTTTAAAATTACCATAAAGATTTCCTGAAATATTAACAAAAAGCTGTTGTCAAATTTAAGCACTGCATTCAATAAAAACAGCTCTATGTGACCTGTGCTTTCTCCATTTCTAAATAGGCTATACCAACATGTCATTTATTTTTGGAAAGCTTAGATAATGACCTTTACATTGATGGTAACCTTTTAAAAATACCATAAAGATTTCCTGAAATATTAACAAAAAGCTGCTGTTAAATTTAAGCACTGCATTCAATAAAAACAGCTCTATTTGACCTGTGCTTTCTCCATTTCTAAATAGGCTATACCAACATGTCATATATTTTTGGAAAGCTTAGATAATGTGCTTTACATTGATGGTAACCTTTTAAAAATACCATAAAGATTTCCTGAAATATTAACAAAAAGCTACTGTCAAATTTCAGCACTGCATTCAATAAAAACAGCTCTATGTGACCTGTGCTTTCTCCATTTCTAAATAGGCTATACCAACATATCATATATCTTTGGAAAGCTTAGATAATGACCTTTACATTGATGGTAACCTTTTAAAAATACCATAAAGATTTCCTGAAATATTAACAAAAAGCTACTGTCAAATTTCAGCACTGCATTCAATAAAAACAGCTCTATGTGACCTGTGCTTTCTCCATTTCTAAATAGGCTATACCAACATGTCATATATTTTTGGAAAGCTTAGATAATGAGCTTTACATTGATGGTAACCTTTTAAAAATACCATAAAGATTTCCTGAAATATTAACAAAAAGCTGCTGTTAAATTTAAGCACTGCATTCAATAAAAACAGCTCTATTTGACCTGTGCTTTCTCCATTTCTAAATAGGCTATACCAACATGTCATATATTTTTGGAAAGCTTAGATAATGTGCTTTACATTGATGGTAACCTTTTAAAAATACCATAAAGATTTCCTGAAATATTAACAAAAAGCTACTGTCAAATTTCAGCACTGCATTCAATAAAAACAGCTCTATGTGACCTGTGCTTTCTCCATTTCTAAATAGGCTATACCAACATATCATATATCTTTGGAAAGCTTAGATAATGACCTTTACATTGATGGTAACCTTTTAAAAATACCATAAAGATTTCCTGAAATATTAACAAAAAGCTACTGTCAAATTTCAGCACTGCATTCAATAAAAACAGCTCTATGTGACCTGTGCTTTCTCCATTTCTAAATAGGCTATACCAACATGTCATATATTTTTGGAAAGCTTAGATAATGAGCTTTACATTGATGGTAACCTTTTAAAAATACCATAAAGATTTCCTGAAATATTAACAAAAAGCTACTGTCAAATTTAAGCACTGCATTCAATAAAAACAGCTCTATTTGACCTGTGCTTTCTCCATTTCTAAATAGGCTATACACACATATCATATATTTTTGGAAAGCTTAGATAATGACCTTTACATGGATGGTAACCTTTTAAAATTACCATAAAGATTTCCTGAAATATTAACAAAAAGCTACTGTCAAATTTCAGCACTGCATTCAATAAAAACAGCTCTATGTGACCTGTGCTTTCTCCATTTCTAAATAGGCTATACACACATATCATATATTTTTGGAAAGCTTAGATAATGTGCTTTCCATTGATGGTAACCTTTTAAAAATACCATAAAGATTTCCTGAAATATTAACAAAAAGCTACTGTCAAATTTCAGCACTGCATTCAATAAAAACAGCTCTATGTGACCTGTGCTTTCTCCATTTCTAAATAGGCTATACACACATATCATATATTTTTGGAAAGCTTAGATAATGTGCTTTCCATTGATGGTAACCTTTTAAAAATACCATAAAGATTTCCTGAAATATTAACAAAAAGCTACTGTCAAATTTCAGCACTGCATTCAATAAAAAAAGCTCTATGTGACCTGTGCTTTCTCCATTTCTAAATAGGCTATACACACATATCATATATTTTTGGAAAGCTTAGATAATGTGCTTTCCATTGATGGTAACCTTTTAAAAATACCATAAAGATTTCCTGAAATATTAACAAAAAGCTACTGTCAAATTTCAGCACTGCATTCAATAAAAACAGCTCTATGTGACCTGTGCTTTCTCCATTTCTAAATAGGCTATACACACATATCATATATTTTTGGAAAGCTTAGATAATGTGCTTTCCATTGATGGTAACCTTTTAAAAATACCATAAAGATTTCCTGAAATATTAACAAAAAGCTACTGTCAAATTTCAGCACTGCATTCAATAAAAACAGCTCTATTTGACCTGTGCTTTCTCCATGTCTAAATAGGCTATACCAACATGTCATATATTTTTGGAAAGCTTAGATAATGTGCTTTCTATTGATGGTAACCTTTTAAAAATACCATAAAGATTTCCTGAAATATTAACAAAAAGCTACTGTCAAATTTAAGCACTGCATTCAATAAAAACAGCTCTATGTGACCTGTGCTTTCTCCATTTCTAAATAGGCTATACCAACATGTCATATATTTTTGGAAAGCTTAGATAATGAGCTTTACATTGATGGTAACCTTTTAAAAATACCATAAAGATTTCCTGAAATATTAACAAAAAGCTACTGTCAAATTTCAGCACTGCATTCAATAAAAACAGCTCTATTTGACCTGTGCTTTCTCCATTTCTAAATAGGCTATACCAACATATCATATATCTTTGGAAAGCTTAGATAATGACCTTTACATTGATGGTAACCTTTTAAAAATACCATAAAGATTTCCTGAAATATTAACAAAAAGCTACTGTCAAATTTCAGCACTGCATTCAATAAAAACAGCTCTATGTGACCTGTGCTTTCTCCATTTCTAAATAGGCTATACCAACATGTCATATATTTTTGGAAAGCTTAGATAATGAGCTTTACATTGATGGTAACCTTTTAAAAATACCATAAAGATTTCCTGAAATATTAACAAAAAGCTACTGTCAAATTTCAGCACTGCATTCAATAAAAACAGCTCTATGTGACCTGTGCTTTCTCCATTTCTAAATAGGCTATACACACATATCATATATTTTTGGAAAGCTTAGATAATGACCTTTACATTGATGGTAACCTTTTAAAATTACCATAAAGATTTCCTGAAATATTAACAAAAAGCTACTGTTAAATTTAAGCACTGCATTCAATAAAAACAGCTCTATGTGACCTGTGCTTTCTCCATTTCTAAATAGGCTATACCAACATGTCATATATTTTTGGAAAGCTTAGATAATGACCTTTACATTGATGGTAACCTTTTAAAAATACCATAAAGATTTCCTGAAATATTAACAAAAAGCTACTGTTAAATTTAAGCACTGCATTCAATAAAAACAGCTCTATGTGACCTGTGCTTTCTCCATTTCTAAATAGGCTATACACACATATCATATATTTTTGGAAAGCTTAGATAATGAGCTTTACATTGATTGTAACCTTTTAAAATTACCATAAAGATTTCCTGAAATATTAACAAAAAGCTACTGTCAAATTTGCATTAATTAAAAACAGCTTTATATAACCTAAATATGGCCAAATCGCAACATATATTTTGTTCATAATCCTGGAAATGTTTATGCTATCATTAAATGCTTAACATTAATAAAAAGCTCATATTTTTTAATACCAGATATGCAATAAAATAATAAAATATAACTTATTAATGCATTCCAACATAAGAAAGTGACACCTGTAACTTATTTGACGGGGCCTCCACAGGCTTTCCGTGGACAATGCATTAATAGGTCATATTTTATTAATAAGATTATTTTTTGCATAAAATCTAAAGTACAGTGCTCAGTAAACACCGTACAACAGTTTCATATACATTGTGGCTATTAAAATGGCTTAATTTGCATAAAAATGCAACGCAGCACATGTGCTGCAAATGGACCAATATTCAACCTAAATATGACCAAATCGCAACATAAATTTTGTTCATAATCCTGGAAATTTTTATGCTATCATTAAATGCTTAACATTAATAAAAAGCTCATATTTTGTAATACCAGATATGCAATAAAATAATAAAATATGACTTATTAATGCATTCCAACATAAGAAAGTGACACCTGTAACTTATTTGACGGGGCCTCCACAGGCTTTCCGTGGACAATGCATTTATAGGTCATATTTTATTAATAAGATTATTTTTTGCATAAAATCTAAAGTACAGTGCTCAGTAAACACCGTACAACTGTTTCATGTACACTGTAGCTATTAAAATGGCTTAATTTGCATAAAAATGCAACGCAGCACATGTGCTGCAAATGGACCAATATTCAACCTAAATATGACCAAATCGCAACATAAATTTTGTTCATAATCCTGGAAATTTTTATGCTATCATTAAATGCTTAACATTAATAAAAAGCTCATATTTTGTAATACCAGATATGCAATAAAATAATAAAATATGACTTATTAATGCATTCCAACATAAGAAAGTGACACCTGTAACTTATTTGACGGGGCCTCCACAGGCTTTCCGTGGACAATGCATTTATAGGTCATATTTTATTAATAAGATTATTTTTTGCATAAAATCTAAAGTACAGTGCTCAGTAAACACCGTACAACTGTTTCATGTACACTGTAGCTATTAAAATGGCTTAATTTGCATAAAAATGCAACGCAGCACATGTGCTGCAAATGGACCAATATTCAACCTAAATATGACCAAATCGCAACATAAATTTTGTTCATAATCCTGGAAATTTTTATGCTATCATTAAATGCTTAACATTAATAAAAAGCTCATATTTTGTAATACCAGATATGCAATAAAATAATAAAATATGACTTATTAATGCATTCCAACATAAGAAAGTGACACCTGTAACTTATTTGACGGGGCCTCCACAGGCTTTCCGTGGACAATGCATTTATAGGTCATATTTTATTAATAAGATTATTTTTTGCATAAAATCTAAAGTACAGTGCTCAGTAAACACCGTACAACAGTTTCATATACATTGTGGCTATTAAAATGGTTTAATTTGCATAAAAATGCAACGCAGCACATGTGCTGCAAATGGACCAATATTCAACCTAAATATGACCAAATCGCAACATATATTTTGTTCATAATCCTGGAAATTTTTATGCTATCATTAAATGCTTAACATTAATAAAAAGCTCATATTTTGTAATACCAGATATGCAATAAAATAATAAAATATGACTTATTAATGCATTCCAACATAAGAAAGTGACATCTGTAACTTATTTGACGGGGCCTCCACAGGCTTTCCGTGGACAATGCATTAATAGGTCATATTTTATTAATAAGATTATTTTTTTGCATAAAATCTAAAGTACTGTGCTCAGTAAACACCGTACAACTGTTTCATGTACATTGTAGCTAATAAAATGGCTTAATTTGCATACAATTTGACCTGTGCTTTCTCCATTTCTAAACAGGCTATACCAACATATAATATATATTTGGAAAGCTTAGATAATGACCTTTACATTGATGGTAACCTTTTAAAATTACCATAAAGATTTCCTGAAATATTAACAAAAAGCTGCTGTCAAATTTAAGCACTGCATTCAATAAAAACAGCTCTATGTGACCTGTGCTTTCTCCATTTCTAAATAGGCTATACCAACATGTCATATATTTTTGGAAAGCTTAGATAATGAGCTTTACATTGATGGTAACCTTTTAAAAATACCATAAAGATTTCCTGAAATATTAACAAAAAGCTGCTGTCAAATTTAAGCACTGCATTCAATAAAAACAGCCCTATGTGACCTGTGCTTTCTCCATGTCTAAATAGGCTATACCAACAGGTCATATATTTTTGGAAAGCTTAGATAATGTGCTTTCCATTGATGGTAACCTTTTAAAAATACCATAAAGATTTCCTGAAATATTAACAAAAAGCTACTGTCAAATTTCAGCACTGCATTCAATAAAAACAGCTCTATTTGACCTGTGCTTTCTCCATTTCTAAATAAGCTATACCAACATGTCATATATTTTTGGAAAGCTTAGATAATGATCTTTACATTGATGGTAACCTTTTAAAATTACCATAAAGATTTCCTGAAATATTAACAAAAAGCTACTGTCAAATTTAAGCACTGCATACAATAAAAACAGCTCTATGTGACCTGTGCTTTCTCCATTTCTAAATAGGCTATACCAACATATCATATATTTTTGGAAAGCTTAGATAATGAGCTTTACATTGATGGTAACCTTTTAAAATTACCATAAAAATTTCCTGAAATATTAACAAAAAGCTACTGTCAAATTTCAGCACTGCATTCAATAAAAACAGCTCTATGTGACCTGTGCTTTCTCCATTTCTAAATAGGCTATACACACATATCATATATTTTTGGAAAGCTTAGATAATGTGCTTTACATTGATGGTAACCTTTTAAAATTACCATAAAGATTTCCTGAAATATTAACAAAAAGCTACTGTCAAATTTAAGCACTGCATTTAATAAAAACAGCTCTATGTGACCTGTGCTTTCTCCATTTCTAAATAGGCTATACCAACATATCATATATTTTTGGAAAGCTTAGATAATGAGCTTTACATTGATGGTAACCTTTTAAAATTACCATAAAGATTTCCTGAAATATTAACAAAAAGCTACTGTCAAATTTAAGCACTGCATTTAATAAAAACAGCTCTATGTGACCTGTGCTTTCTCCATTTCTAAATAGGCTATACCAACATATCATATATTTTTGGAAAGCTTAGATAATGAGCTTTACATTGATGGTAACCTTTTAAAATTACCATAAAGATTTCCTGAAATATTAACAAAAAGCTACTGTCAAATTTAAGCACTGCATTTAATAAAAAAGCTCTATGTGACCTGTGCTTTCTCCATTTCTAAATAAGCTATACCAACATGTCATATATTTTTGGAAAGCTTAGATAATGTGCTTTACATTGATGGTAACCTTTTAAAAATACCATAAAGATTTCTTGAAATATTAACAAAAAGCTACTGTCAAATTTAAGCACTGCATTCAATAAAAACAGCTCTATTTGACCTGTGCTTTCTCCATTTCTAAATAGGCTATACCAACATGTCATATATTTTTGGAAAGCTTAGATAATGAGCTTTACATTGATGGTAACCTTTTAAAATTACCATAAAGATTTCCTGAAATATTAACAAAAAGCTACTGTCAAATTTAAGCACTGCATTCAATAAAAACAGCTCTATGTGACCTGTGCTTTCTCCATGTCTAAATAGGCTATACCAACATATAATATATATTTGGAAAGCGTAGATAATGAGCTTTACATTGATGGTAACCTTTTAAAAATACCATAAAGATTTCCTGAAATATTAACAAAAAGCTACTGTCAAATTTCAGCACTGCATTCAATAAAAACAGCTCTATGTGACCTGTGCTTTCTCCATTTCTAAATAAGCTATACCAACATGTCATATATTTTTGGAAAGCTTAGATAATGAGCTTTACATTGATGGTAACCTTTTAAAAATACCATAAAGATTTCCTGAAATATTAACAAAAAGCTACTGTCAAATTTCAGCACTGCATTCAATAAAAACAGCTCTATGTGACCTGTGCTTTCTCCATTTCTAAATAAGCTATACCAACATGTCATATATTTTTGGAAAGCTTAGATAAGGAGCTTTACATTGATGGTAACCTTTTAAAAATACCATAACGATTTCCTGAAATATTAACAAAAAGCTACTGTCAAATTTAAGCACTGCATTCAATAAAAAAAGCTCTATTTGACCTGTGCTTTCTCCATTTCTAAATAGGCTATACCAACATATCATATATCTTTGGAAAGCTTAGATAATGAGCTTTACATTGATGGTAACCTTTTAAAATTACCATAAAGATTTCCTGAAATATTAACAAAAAGCTACTGTCAAATTTAAGCACTGCATTCAATAAAAACAGCTCTATGTGACCTGTGCTTTCTCCATTTCTAAATAAGCTATACCAACATGTCATATATTTTTGGAAAGCTTAGATAAGGAGCTTTACATTGATGGTAACCTTTTAAAAATACCATAAAGATTTCCTGAAATATTAACAAAAAGCTACTGTCAAATTTAAGCACTGCATTCAATAAAAAAAGCTCTATGTGACCTGTGTTTTCTACATGTCTAAATAGGCTATACCAACATATAATATATATTTGGAAAGCGTAGATAATGAGCTTTACATTGATGGTAACCTTTTAAAAATACCATAAAGATTTCCTGAAATATTAACAAAAAGCTACTGTCAAATTTAAGCACTGCATTCAATAAAAACAGCTCTATGTGACCTGTGCTTTCTCCATTTCTAAATAAGCTATACCAACATGTCATATATTTTTGGAAAGCTTAGATAAGGAGCTTTACATTGATGGTAACCTTTTAAAAATACCATAAAGATTTCCTGAAATATTAACAAAAAGCTACTGTCAAATTTAAGCACTGCATTCAATAAAAAAAGCTCTATTTGACCTGTGCTTTCTCCATTTCTAAATAGGCTATACCAACATATCATATATCTTTGGAAAGCTTAGATAATGAGCTTTACATTGATGGTAACCTTTTAAAATTACCATAAAGATTTCCTGAAATATTAACAAAAAGCTACTGTCAAATTTAAGCACTGCATTCAATAAAAACAGCTCTATGTGACCTGTGCTTTCTCCATTTCTAAATAAGCTATACCAACATGTCATATATTTTTGGAAAGCTTAGATAAGGAGCTTTACATTGATGGTAACCTTTTAAAAATACCATAAAGATTTCCTGAAATATTAACAAAAAGCTACTGTCAAATTTAAGCACTGCATTCAATAAAAAAAGCTCTATGTGACCTGTGTTTTCTCCATGTCTAAATAGGCTATACCAACATATAATATATATTTGGAAAGCGTAGATAATGAGCTTTACATTGATGGTAACCTTTTAAAATTACCATAAAGATTTCCTGAAATATTAACAAAAAGCTACTGTCAAATTTCAGCACTGCATTCAATAAAAACAGCTCTATGTGACCTGTGCTTTCTCCATGTCTAAATAGGCTATACCAACATGTCATATATTTTTGGAAAGCTTAGATAATGAGCTTTACATTGATGGTAACCTTTTAAAAATACCATAAAGATTTCCTGAAATATTAACAAAAAGCTACTGTCAAATTTCAGCACTGCATTCAATAAAAACAGCTCTATGTGACCTGTGCTTTCTCCATTTCTAAATAAGCTATACCAACATGTCATATATTTTTGGAAAGCTTAGATAAGGAGCTTTACATTGATGGTAACCTTTTAAAAATACCATAAAGATTTCCTGAAATATTAAGAAAATGCTACTGTCAAATTTGCATTAATTAAAAACAGCTCTATATAACCTAAATATGACCAAATCGCAACATATATTTTGTTCATAATCCTGGAAATGTTTATGCTATCATTAAATGCTTAACATTAATAAAAAGCTCATATTTTTTAATACCAGATATGCAATAAAATAATAAAATATGACTTATTAATGCATTCCAACATAAGAAAGTGACACCTGTAACTTATTTGACGGGGCCTCCACAGGCTTTCCGTGGACAATGCATTAATAGGTCATATTTTATTAATAAGATTATTTTTTTTGCATAAAATCTAAAGTACAGTGCTCAGTAAACACCGTACAACAGTTTCATATACATTGTGGCTATTAAAATGGCTTAATTTGCATAAAAATGCAACGCAGCACATGTGCTGCAAATGGACCAATATTCAACCTAAATATGACCAAATCACAACATATATTTTGTTCATAATCCTGGAAATTTTTATGCTATCATTAAATGATTAACATTAATAAAAAGCTCATATTTTTTTAATACCAGATATGCAATAAAATAATAAAATATGACTTATTAATGCATTCCAACATAAGAAAGTGACACCTGTAACTTATTTGACGGGGCCTCCACAGGCTTTCCGTGGACAATGCATTAATAGGTCATATTTTATTAATAAGATTATTTTTTTGCATAAAATCTAAAGTACAGTGCTCAGTAAACACCGTACAGCAGTTTCATGTACATTTTAGCTATTAAAATGGCTTAATTTGCATAAAAATGCAACGCAGCACATGTGCTGCAAATGGACCAATATTCAACCTAAATATGACCAAATCGCAACATATATTTTGTTCATAATCCTGGAAATTTTTATGCTATCATTAAATGATTAACATTAATAAAAAGCTCATATTTTTTTAATACCAGATATGCAATAAAATAATAAAATATGACTTATTAATGCATTCCAACATAAGAAAGTGACACCTGTAACTTATTTGACGGGGCCTCCACAGGCTTTCCGTGGACAATGCATTAATAGGTCATATTTTATTAATAAGATTATTTTTTTGCATAAAATCTAAAGTACAGTGCTCAGTAAACACCGTACAACAGTTTCATATACATTGTGGCTATTAAAATGGCTTAATTTGCATAAAAATGCAAAGCAGCACATGTGCTGCAAATGGACCAATATTCAACCTAAATATGACCAAATCGCAACATATATTTTGTTCATAATCCTGGAAATTTTTATGCTATCATTAAATGATTAACATTAATAAAAAGCTCATATTTTTTTAATACCAGATATGCAATAAAATAATAAAATATGACTTATTAATGCATTCCAACATAAGAAAGTGACACCTGTAACTTATTTGACGGGGCCTCCACAGGCTTTCCGTGGACAATGCATTAATAGGTCATATTTTATTAATAAGATTATTTTTTTGCATAAAATCTAAAGTACAGTGCTCAGTAAACACCGTACAACAGTTTCATATACATTGTGGCTATTAAAATGGCTTAATTTGCATAAAAATGCAAAGCAGCACATGTGCTGCAAATGGACCAATATTCAACCTAAATATGACCAAATCGCAACATATATTTTGTTCATAATCCTGGAAATTTTTATGCTATCATTAAATGATTAACATTAATAAAAAGCTCATATTTTTTTAATACCAGATATGCAATAAAATAATAAAATATGACTTATTAATGCATTCCAACATAAGAAAGTGACACCTGTAACTTATTTGACGGGGCCTCCACAGGCTTTCCGTGGACAATGCATTAATAGGTCATATTTTATTAATAAGATTATTTTTTTTGCATAAAATCTACAGTACAGTGCTCAGTAAACACCGTACAACAGTTTCATATACATTGTGGCTATTAAAATGGCTTAATTTGCATAAAAATGCAACGCAGCACATGTGCTGCAAATGGACCAATATTCAACCTAAATATGACCAAATCGCAACATATATTTTGTTCATAATCCTGGAAATTTTTATGCTATCATTAAATGCTTAACATTAATAAAAAGCTCATATTTTGTAATACCAGATATGCAATAAAATAATAAAATATGACTTATTAATGCATTCCAACATAAGAAAGTGACACCTGTAACTTATTTCACGGGGCCTCCACAGGCTTTCCGTGGACAATGCATTAATAGGTCATATTTTATTAATGAGATAATTTTTTTGCATAAAATCTAAAGTACAGTGCTCAGTAAACACCGTACAACAGTTTCATATACATTGTGGCTATTAAAATGGCTTAATTTGCATAAAAATGCAACGCAGCACATGTGCTGCAAATGGACCAATATTCAACCTAAATATGACCAAATCGCAACATATATTTTGTTCATAATCCTGGAAATTTTTATGCTATCATTAAATGCTTAACATTAATAAAAAGCTCATATTTTTTTAATACCAGATATGCAATAAAATAATAAAATATGACTTATTAATGCATTCCAACATAAGAAAGTGACACCTGTAACTTATTTGACGGGGCCTCCACAGGCTTTCCGTGGACAATGCATTAATAGGTCATATTTTATTAATAAGATTATTTTTTTTGCATAAAATCTAAAGTACAGTGCTCAGTAAACACCGTACAACAGTTTCATATACATTGTGGCTATTAAAATGGTTTAATTTGCATAAAAATGCAACGCAGCACATGTGCTGCAAATGGACCAATATTCAACCTAAATATGACCAAATCGCAACATATATTTTGTTCATAATCCTGGAAATTTTTATGCTATCATTAAATGCTTAACATTAATAAAAAGCTCATATTTTGTAATACCAGATATGCAATAAAATAATAAAATATGACTTATTAATGCATTCCAACATAAGAAAGTGACACCTGTAACTTCTTTGATGGGGCCTCCACAGGCTTTCCGTGGACAATGCATTAATAGGTCATATTTTATTAATAAGATTATTTTTTTGCATAAAATCTAAAGTACAGTGCTCAGTAAACACCGTACAACTGTTTCATGTACATTGTAGCTAATAAAATGGCTTAATTTGCATACAATTTGACCTGTGCTTTCTCCATTTCTAAACAGGCTATACCAACATATAATATATATTTGGAAAGCTTAGATAATGACCTTTACATTGATGGTAACCTTTTAAAAATACCATAAAGATTTCCTGAAATATTAACAAAAAGCTACTGTCAAATTTCAGCACTGCATTCAATAAAAACAGCTCTATTTGACCTGTGCTTTCTCCATTTCTAAATAGGCTATACACACATATCATTTATTTTTGGAAAGCTTAGATAATGTGCTTTACATTGATGGTAACCTTTTAAAAATACCATAAAGATTTCCTGAAATATTAACAAAAAGCTACTGTCAAATTTCAGCACTGCATTCAATAAAAACAGCTCTATTTGACCTGTGCTTTCTCCATTTCTAAATAGGCTATACACACATATCATTTATTTTTGGAAAGCTTAGATAATGTGCTTTACATTGATGGTAACCTTTTAAAAATACTATAAAGATTTCCTGAAATATTAACAAAAAGCTACTGTCAAATTTAAGCACTGCATTCAATAAAAAAGCTCTATTTGACCTGTGCTTTCTCCATTTCTAAACAGGCTATACCAACATATCATATATCTTTGGAAAGCTTAGATAATGAGCTTTACATTGATGGTAACCCTTTAAAAATACCATAAAGATTTCCTGAAATATTAACAAAAAGCTACTGTCAAATTTCAGCACTGCATTCAATAAAAACAGCTCTATGTGACCTGTGCTTTCTCCATTTCTAAATAGGCTATACCAACATGTCATATATATTTTTGGAAAGCTTAGATAATGTGCTTTCCATTGATGGTAACCTTTTAAAAATACCATAAAGATTTCCTGAAATATTAACAAAAAGCTACTGTCAAATTTCAGCACTGCATTCAATAAAAACAGCTCTATGTGACCTGTGCTTTCTCCATGTCTAAATAGGCTATACCAACATATCATATATTTTTGGAAAGCTTAGATAATGACCTTTACATTGATGGTAACCTTTTAAAATTACCATAAATATTTCCTGAAATATTAACAAAAAGCTACTGTCAAATTTAAGCACTGCATTCAATAAAAAAACTCTATGTGACCTGTGCTTTCTCCATTTCTAAATAGGCTATACCAACATATCATATATTTTTGGAAAGCTTAGATAATGTGCTTTCCATTGATGGTAACCTTTTAAAAATACCATAAAGATTTCCTGAAATATTAACAAAAAGCTACTGTTAAATTTAAGCACTGCATACAATAAAAACAGCTCTATGTGACCTGTGCTTTCTCCATTTCTAAATAAGCTTTACCAACATATCATATATTTTTGGAAAGCTTAGATAATGACCTTTACATTGATGGTAACCTTTTAAAATTACCATAAAGATTTCCTGAAATATTAACAAAAAGCTACTGTCAAATTTAAGCACTGCATTCAATAAAAAAACTCTATGTGACCTGTGCTTTCTCCATGTCTAAATAGGCTATACCAACATATCATATATTTTTGGAAAGCTTAGATAATGTGCTTTCCATTGATGGTAACCTTTTAAAATTACCATAAAGATTTGCTGAAATATTAACAAAAAGCTACTGTCAAATTTCAGCACTGCATTCAATAAAAACAGCTCTATGTGACCTGTGCTTTCTCCATTTCTAAATAAGCTATACCAACATATCATATATTTTTGGAAAGCTTAGATAATGTGCTTTCCATTGATGGTAACCTTTTAAAATTACCATAAAGATTTCCTGAAATATTAACAAAAAGCTACTGTCAAATTTAAGCACTGCATACAATAAAAAAAGCTCTATTTGACCTGTGCTTTCTCCATTTCTAAATAGGCTATACCAACATGTCATATATTTTTGGAAAGCTTAGATAATGACCTTTACATTGATGGTAACCTTTTAAAAATACCATAAAGATTTCCTGAAATATTAACAAAAAGCTACTGTTAAATTTAAGCACTGCATACAATAAAAACAGCTCTATGTGACCTGTGCTTTCTCCATTTCTAAATAGGCTATACCAACATGTCATATATTTTTGGAAAGCTTAGATAATGACCTTTACATTGATGGTAACCTTTTAAAATTACCATAAAGATTTCCTGAAATATTAATAAAAAGCTACTGTCAAATTTCAGCACTGCATTCAATAAAAAAAGCTCTATTTGACCTGTGCTTTCTCCATTTCTAAATAGGCTATACACACATATCATATATTTTTGGAAAGCTTAGATAATGAGCTTTACATGGATGGTAACCTTTTAAAAATACCATAAAGATTTCCTGAAATATTAATATAAAGCTACTGTCAAATTTCAGCACTGCATTCAATAAAAACAGCTCTATGTGACCTGTGCTTTCTCCATTTCTAAATAGGCTATACCAACATATCATATATCTCTGGAAGGCTTAGATAATGAGCTTTACATTGATGGTAACCTTTTAAAAATACCATAAAGATTGCCTGAAATATAAAAATAAAGCTACTGTCAAATTTAAGCACTGCATTCAATAAAAAAAGCTCTATTTGACCTGTGCTTTCTCCTTTCTAAACAGGCTATACCAACATATCATATATATTTGGAAAGCTTAGATAATGAGCTTTACATTGCTGGTAACCTTTTAAGAATACCATAAAGATTTCCTGAAATATTAACAAAAAGCTACTGTCAAATTTAAGCACTGCATTCAATAAAAACAGCTCTATGTGACCTGTGCTTTCTCCATTTATAAACAGGCTATACCAACATATCATATATCTTTGGAAAGCTTAGATAATGAGCTTTACATGGATGGTAACCTTTTAAAAATACCATAAAGATTTCCTGAAATATTAATAAAAAGCTACTGTCAAATTTCAGCACTGCATTCAATAAAAACAGCTCTATTTGACCTGTGCTTTCTCCATTTCTAAATAGGCTATACCAACATATCATATATCTCTGGAAGGCTTAGATAATGAGCTTTACATTGATGGTAACCTTTTAAAAATACCATAAAGATTGCCTGAAATATAAAAATAAAGCTATTGTCAAATTTAAGCACTGCATTCAATAAAAAAAGCTCTATTTGACCTGTGCTTTCTCCATTTCTAAATAGGCTATACCAACATATCATATATCTCTGGAAAGCTTAGATAATGAGCTTTACATTGATGGTAACCTTTAAAATTTACCATAAAGATTTCCTGAAATATTAACAAAAAGCTACTGTCAAATTTAAGCACTGCATTCAATAAAAAAAGCTCTATTTGACCTGTGCTTTCTCCTTTCTAAACAGGCTATACCAACATATCATATATATTTGGAAAGCTTAGATAATGAGCTTTACATTGCTGGTAACCTTTTAAGAATACCATAAAGATTTCCTGAAATATTAACAAAAAGCTACTGTCAAATT
The DNA here is from genome assembly GCF_936440315.1 of Barbus barbus. Taxonomy (NCBI): domain Eukaryota; kingdom Metazoa; phylum Chordata; class Actinopteri; order Cypriniformes; family Cyprinidae; genus Barbus; species Barbus barbus. The sequence continues at coordinate 69,261 of NC_136762.1, forward strand.
TAAGCACTGCATTCAATAAAAACAGCTCTATGTGACCTGTGCTTTCTCCATTTCTAAATAAGCTATACCAACATATCATATATTTTTGGAAAGCTTAGATAATGTGCTTTCCATTGATGGTAACCTTTTAAAATTACCATAAAGATTTCCTGAAATATTAACAAAAAGCTACTGTCAAATTTAAGCACTGCATACAATAAAAAAAGCTCTATTTGACCTGTGCTTTCTCCATTTCTAAATAGGCTATACCAACATGTCATATATTTTTGGAAAGCTTAGATAATGACCTTTACATTGATGGTAACCTTTTAAAAATACCATAAAGATTTCCTGAAATATTAACAAAAAGCTACTGTTAAATTTAAGCACTGCATACAATAAAAACAGCTCTATGTGACCTGTGCTTTCTCCATTTCTAAATAGGCTATACCAACATGTCATATATTTTTGGAAAGCTTAGATAATGACCTTTACATTGATGGTAACCTTTTAAAATTACCATAAAGATTTCCTGAAATATTAATAAAAAGCTACTGTCAAATTTCAGCACTGCATTCAATAAAAAAAGCTCTATTTGACCTGTGCTTTCTCCATTTCTAAATAGGCTATACACACATATCATATATTTTTGGAAAGCTTAGATAATGAGCTTTACATGGATGGTAACCTTTTAAAAATACCATAAAGATTTCCTGAAATATTAATATAAAGCTACTGTCAAATTTCAGCACTGCATTCAATAAAAACAGCTCTATGTGACCTGTGCTTTCTCCATTTCTAAATAGGCTATACCAACATATCATATATCTCTGGAAGGCTTAGATAATGAGCTTTACATTGATGGTAACCTTTTAAAAATACCATAAAGATTGCCTGAAATATAAAAATAAAGCTACTGTCAAATTTAAGCACTGCATTCAATAAAAAAAGCTCTATTTGACCTGTGCTTTCTCCTTTCTAAACAGGCTATACCAACATATCATATATATTTGGAAAGCTTAGATAATGAGCTTTACATTGCTGGTAACCTTTTAAGAATACCATAAAGATTTCCTGAAATATTAACAAAAAGCTACTGTCAAATTTCAGCACTGCATTCAATAAAAACAGCTCTATTTGACCTGTGCTTTCTCCTTTCTAAACAGGCTATACCAACATATCATATATATTTGGAAAGCTTAGATAATGAGCTTTACATGGATGGTAACCTTTTAAAAATACCATAAAGATTTCCTGAAATATTAACAAAAAGCTACTGTCAAATTTCAGCACTGCATTCAATAAAAACAGCTCTATTTGACCTGTGCTTTCTCCATTTCTAAATAGGCTATACCAACATATCATATATTTTTGGAAAGCTTAGATAATGTGCTTTCCATTGATGGTAACCTTTTAAAATTACCATAAAGATTTCCTGAAATATTAACAAAAAGCTACTGTCAAATTTAAGCACTGCATACAATAAAAAAAGCTCTATTTGACCTGTGCTTTCTCCATTTCTAAATAGGCTATACCAACATGTCATATATTTTTGGAAAGCTTAGATAATGACCTTTACATTGATGGTAACCTTTTAAAAATACCATAAAGATTTCCTGAAATATTAACAAAAAGCTACTGTTAAATTTAAGCACTGCATACAATAAAAACAGCTCTATGTGACCTGTGCTTTCTCCATTTCTAAATAGGCTATACCAACATGTCATATATTTTTGGAAAGCTTAGATAATGACCTTTACATTGATGGTAACCTTTTAAAATTACCATAAAGATTTCCTGAAATATTAATAAAAAGCTACTGTCAAATTTCAGCACTGCATTCAATAAAAAAAGCTCTATTTGACCTGTGCTTTCTCCATTTCTAAATAGGCTATACACACATATCATATATTTTTGGAAAGCTTAGATAATGAGCTTTACATGGATGGTAACCTTTTAAAAATACCATAAAGATTTCCTGAAATATTAATATAAAGCTACTGTCAAATTTCAGCACTGCATTCAATAAAAACAGCTCTATGTGACCTGTGCTTTCTCCATTTCTAAATAGGCTATACCAACATATCATATATCTCTGGAAAGCTTAGATAATGAGCTTTACATTGATGGTAACCTTTTAAAAATACCATAAAGATTGCCTGAAATATAAAAATAAAGCTACTGTCAAATTTAAGCACTGCATTCAATAAAAAAAGCTCTATTTGACCTGTGCTTTCTCCTTTCTAAACAGGCTATACCAACATATCATATATATTTGGAAAGCTTAGATAATGAGCTTTACATTGCTGGTAACCTTTTAAGAATACCATAAAGATTTCCTGAAATATTAACAAAAAGCTACTGTCAAATTTAAGCACTGCATTCAATAAAAACAGCTCTATGTGACCTGTGCTTTCTCCATTTATAAACAGGCTATACCAACATATCATATATCTTTGGAAAGCTTAGATAATGAGCTTTACATGGATGGTAACCTTTTAAAAATACCATAAAGATTTCCTGAAATATTAATAAAAAGCTACTGTCAAATTTCAGCACTGCATTCAATAAAAACAGCTCTATTTGACCTGTGCTTTCTCCATTTCTAAATAGGCTATACCAACATATCATATATCTCTGGAAGGCTTAGATAATGAGCTTTACATTGATGGTAACCTTTTAAAAATACCATAAAGATTGCCTGAAATATAAAAATAAAGCTATTGTCAAATTTAAGCACTGCATTCAATAAAAAAAGCTCTATTTGACCTGTGCTTTCTCCATTTCTAAATAGGCTATACCAACATATCATATATCTCTGGAAAGCTTAGATAATGAGCTTTACATTGATGGTAACCTTTAAAATTTACCATAAAGATTTCCTGAAATATTAACAAAAAGCTACTGTCAAATTTAAGCACTGCATTCAATAAAAAAAGCTCTATTTGACCTGTGCTTTCTCCTTTCTAAACAGGCTATACCAACATATCATATATATTTGGAAAGCTTAGATAATGAGCTTTACATTGCTGGTAACCTTTTAAGAATACCATAAAGATTTCCTGAAATATTAACAAAAAGCTACTGTCAAATTTAAGCACTGCATTCAATAAAAACAGCTCTATGTGACCTGTGCTTTCTCCATTTATAAACAGGCTATACCAACATATCATATATCTTTGGAAAGCTTAGATAATGAGCTTTACATGGATGGTAACCTTTTAAAAATACCATAAAGATTTCCTGAAATATTAATAAAAAGCTACTGTCAAATTTCAGCACTGCATTCAATAAAAACAGCTCTATTTGACCTGTGCTTTCTCCATTTCTAAATAGGCTATACCAACATATCATATATCTCTGGAAGGCTTAGATAATGAGCTTTACATTGATGGTAACCTTTTAAAAATACCATAAAGATTGCCTGAAATATAAAAATAAAGCTATTGTCAAATTTAAGCACTGCATTCAATAAAAAAAGCTCTATTTGACCTGTGCTTTCTCCATTTCTAAATAGGCTATACCAACATATCATATATCTCTGGAAAGCTTAGATAATGAGCTTTACATTGATGGTAACCTTTAAAATTTACCATAAAGATTTCCTGAAATATTAACAAAAAGCTACTGTCAAATTTAAGCACTGCATTCAATAAAAAAAGCTCTATTTGACCTGTGCTTTCTCCTTTCTAAACAGGCTATACCAACATATCATATATATTTGGAAAGCTTAGATAATGAGCTTTACATTGCTGGTAACCTTTTAAGAATACCATAAAGATTTCCTGAAATATTAACAAAAAGCTACTGTCAAATTTAAGCACTGCATTCAATAAAAACAGCTCTATGTGACCTGTGCTTTCTCCATTTATAAACAGGCTATACCAACATATCATATATCTTTGGAAAGCTTAGATAATGAGCTTTACATTGATGGTAACCTTTTAAAATTACCATAAAGATTTCCTGAAATATTAACAAAATGCTACTGTCAAATTTGCATTAATTAAAAACAGCTCTATATAACCTAAATAGGGCCAAATCGCAACATATATTTTGTTCATAATCCTGGAAATGTTTATGCTATCATTAAATGCTTAACATTAATAAATAGCTCATATTTTTTAATACCAGATATGCAATAAAATAATAAAATATGACTTATTAATGCATTCCAACATAAGAAAGTGACACCTGTAACTTATTTGACGGGGCCTCCACATGCTTTCCGTGGACAATGCATTAATAGGTCATATTTTATTAATAAGATTATTGTTTTGCATAAAATCTAAAGTACAGTGCTCAGTAAACACCGTACAACAGTTTCATATACATTGTGGCTATTAAAATGGCTTAATTTGCATAAAAATGCAACGCAGCACATGTGCTGCAAATGGACCAATATTCAACCTAAATATGACCAAATTGCAACATAAATTTTGTTCATAATCCTGGAAATTTTTATGCTATCATTAAATGCTTAACATTAATAAAAAGCTCATATTTTGTAATACCAGATATGCAATAAAATAATAAAATATGACTTATTAATGCATTCCAACATAAGAAAGTGACACCTGTAACTTATTTGACGGGGCCTCCACAGGCTTTCCGTGGACAATGCATTAATAGGTCATATTTTATTAATAAGATTATTTTTTTGCATAAAATCTAAAGTACAGTGCTCAGTAAACACCGTACAACAGTTTCATGTACATTGTAGCTATTAAAATGGCTTAATTTGCATAAAAATGCAACGCAGCACATGTGCTGCAAATGGACCAATATTCAACCTAAATATGACCAAATCACAACATATATTTTGTTCATAATCCTGGAAATTTGTATGCTATCATTAAATGCTTAACATTAATAAAAAGCTCATATTTTTTTTAATACCAGATATGCAATAAAATAATCTTATTAATAAAATATGACTTATTAATGCATTCCAATATAAGAAAGTGACACCTGTAACTTATTTGACGGGGCCTCCACAGGCTTTCCGTGGACAATGCATTAATAGGTCATATTTTATTAATAAGATAAATTACATGTCCATTGACGTACATGTCCATTTCGGGGCGATCTGACCTTCCTGTCTCACTGTCCGCAAAACACCTAGGAAAATGAATGGAATAAGTTGCGTGTGTCAATGGCTCCCGTTCGGCCCCTGGGGGTCCTAGGGGCCCCAAACTTCACGTGCTGGTAGCCTAGGGGCCCCCGAATACCATATTGAGAGGATGAGCCTCTACCCGAACGCCAAGTTGTTTGTGCACATTTTGGAAAAAATCTCTCACACAGGCCTGTTGCTCACATAGGGCCTAAAACCCTTTTGATTTAACTGAAGTGACCTGACGTGAAAAGATTTATGAACTGCAGAAACACATGCTTAGAAGTGATCTATACTTCCGAAACTCTGGCCCCCGAGTCGGGGGCCCCTAGGCTACCACCGTACCGAATTTCGAGGTCCTGTGACCTTTTGACCCCTGTATACCCAACATACCACTTGCAACTTATTTCAATGGAAACTTCACAGGTGGTTTGTGGTCAAGGGTTTTTTTTCGGCCAATTAAGTAGATACGGACACGGAACTCCACACGCTGTCCCAGGGGACCGTGACGTGACATATATATCAATTTCGGGCCGATCGGACACTGTCACATTTTTTGGAACAACGTAGAAACTCGAAACTTTGGATCTCACATCGGGGCCCCCTCGGCTACCCTTGTATAGAATCTCGAGGTATTATGACCTTTTGAAGCCAAGATATAGATACATCCTGCTTTGACAAAAAAAAAAGTTGTTACGGGTCAAAAAAGGTGTTCCGTGGCACTACGGCGAAGTTTGGGTGGACAGTGGTCAAAATATGCACTTTGCGGTCATTTAGGTGGTTAGTGGTCAAAATAGGCGTTCCGTGTCAATACGGCGAAGTTTAGGTGGACAGTGGTCAAAATAGGCCCTTTGCGGTCATTTAGGTGGTTAGTGGTCAAAATAGGCGTTCCGTGGCACTGAGGAAGACTATGGTGAAGTTTAGGTGGACAGTGGTCAAAATAGGCACTTTGCGGTCATTTAGGTGGTTATTGGTCAAAATAGGCGTTCCGTGGCACTGAGGAAGACTATGATGAAGTTTAGGTGGACAGTGGTCAAAATAGGCCCTTTGCGGTCATTTAGGTGGTTATTGGTCAAAATAGGCGTTCCGTGGCACTGAGGAAGACTATGGTGAAGTTTAGGTGGACAGTGGTCAAAATAGGCCCTTTGCGGTCATTTAGGTGGTTATTGGTCAAAATAGGCGTTCCGTGGCACTGAGGAAGACTATGGTGAAGTTTAGGTGGACAGTGGTCAAAATAGGCACTTTGCGGTCATTTAGGTGGTTATTGGTCAAAATAGGCGTTCCGTGGCACTGAGGAAGACTATGATGAAGTTTAGGTGGACAGTGGTCAAAATAGGCACTTTGCGGTCATTTAGGTGGTTATTGGTCAAAATAGGCGTTCCGTGGCACTGAGGAAGACTATGGTGAAGTTTAGGTGGACAGTGGTCAAAATAGGCACTTTGCGGTCATTTAGGTGGTTATTGGTCAAAATAGGCGTTCCGTGGCACTGAGGAAGACTATGATGAAGTTTAGGTGGACAGTGGTCAAAATAGGCACTTTGCGGTCATTTAGGTGGTTATTGGTCAAAATAGGCGTTCCGTGGCACTGAGGAAGACTATGGTGAAGTTTAGGTGGACAGTGGTCAAAATAGGCACTTTTCGGTCATTTAGGTGGTTATTGGTCAAAATAGGCGTTCCGTGGCACTGAGGAAGACTATGGTGAAGTTTAGGTGGACAGTGGTCAAAATAGGCACTTTGTGGTCATTTAGGTGGTTAGTGGTCAAAATAGGCTTTCCGTGTCACTGAGGAAGACTATGGTGAAGATATTAGGTGGTTATTGGTCAAAAAAAGGCTTTCCGTGGCACCGAGGAAGACTATGGTGAAGTTTAGGTGGTGAGTGGTCAAAATAGGCGTTCCGTGTCACTGAGGAAGACTACGATGAAGAATAAGGTGCCACGCAGCGCGAGGGCGCCCCCGGAGGCGTCCGTACAGAGCCTTTTGGTGATTTGGCGGCCTTATCAGCGTTTTCGTAAAACGTCCACGCCACCATTAGAATAAGCAGCGAGTGTCGTCCAAATAGTGAGCGCGAGCCCATGTCCAGCCTATGCGTCCGTTGGCAACTAGTTTGCATTGAAAAATTCCCACAAACAGCCTGTATGGCCTTACCCTGTTTCAGATGGACATTTTCATAAATCGCTGTCATAAACCATATATTTCAGATGGAAATTGTTTTAAAAAATCATATGTTTCAGATGGACATTTTCATAAATCATGTATTGGAGCAAAACCTGGACCGGATTCCCAGGACGACCGGAATCTTCGGTCTCCTGGATTGGAGCAAAACCCAGACCGGATTCTGAGCACGACCGGATTCTGCGGTCTCCTGGATTGGAGCAAAACCCGGACCGGATTCCGAGGACGAACGGATTCTGCGGTCTCCTGGATTGGAGCAAAACCCGGACCGGATCCGAGGAAAAAATCATGTGTTTAAAAAATCATGTATTTCGGAAGGAAATAATTCTCAAAAATCATGTATTTCAAATTGAAATTGTTTAAAAAAAATCATGTGTTTCAGATGGACATTTTCATAAATCATGTATTGGAGCAAATCCTTGACCGGATTCTCAGGACGACCGGATTCTTCGGTCTTCTGGATTGGCGCAAAACCCGGACCGGATTCTGAGCACAAGCGGATTCTGCGGTCTCCTGGATTGGAGCAAAACCTGGACCGGGTTCCGAGGACGACAGGATTCTACGGTCTCCTGGATTGGAGAAAAACCCGGACCGGATTCCGAGGACGACCGGATTCTGCGGTATCCTGGATTGGAGCAAAACCCGGACCGGATTCTCAGGATGACCGGATTCTGCGGTATCCTGGATTGGAGCAAAACCCGGACCGGATTCTCAGGACGACCGGATTCTGCGGTATCCTGGATTGGAGCAAAACCCGGACCGGATTCTCAGGACGACCGGATTCTGCGGTATCCTGGATTGGAGCAAAACCCGGACCGGATTCTGAGGACGACCGGAATTGGACTTTTTTTTTTTTTTTTTTTTTTTTTTAAGCCCTAACCCTGTTTCGGATGGACATTTTCATAAATCGTTGTCATGAACCATATATTTCAGATGGAATATGTTTTAAAAAATCATGTGTTTCAGATGGACATTTTCATGAATCATGTATTTCAGATGGAATTTTTTTTTTCAATCGTGTTTCAGATGGACATTTTCATAAATCATGTATTTCACATTGGAAATTGTTTTAAAAAATCATGTGTTTCAGATGGACATTTTCATAAATCATGTACTGGAGCAAAACCCAGACCGGATTTTCAGGACGACCGGATTCTGCGGTATTCTGGATTGGAGGAAAACCCGGACCGGATTCTGCGGACGATCGGAATTGGACTTTGTTTTAATTTTTTTTTAAGCCCTAACCCTGTTTCAGATGGACATTTTCATAAATCGTTGTCATAAACAATATATTTCAGATGGAAATTGTTTTCAAAAATCATGTGTTTCAGATGGACATTTTCATGAATCATGTATTTCAGATGGAATTTGTTTTTTAAATCATATATTTTAGATGGACATTTTCATAAATCATGTATTGGAGCAAGACCTGGACCGGATTCTTAGGACGACCGGATTCTTCAGTCTCCTGGATTGGAGCAAAACCCGGACCGAATTCTGAGCACGACCGGATTCTGCAGTCTCCTGGATTGGAGCAAAACCCGGACCGGATTCCGAGGACGACCGGATTCTGTGGTCTCCTGGATTGGAGCAAAACCCGGACCGGATTCTCAGGACGACCGGATTCTGCGGTATCCTAGAATGGAGCAAAACCCGGACCGGATTCTGAGGACGACCGGAATTGGACTTTTTTTTTTTTTTTTTTTTTTAAGCCCTAACCCTGTTTCAGATGGACATTTTCATAAATCGTTGTCATAAACCATATATTTCAGATGGAAATTGTTTTCAAAAACCATGTGTTTCGGATAGACATTTTTTTTTAAATCAAGTGTTTTAGATGGACATTTTCATAAATCATGTATTTCAGATGGAATTTTTTTTTTAAATCATGTGTTTCAGATGGACACTTTCATAAATCATGTATTTCACATTGGAAATTGTTTTAAAAAATCATGTGTTTCAGATGGACATTTTCATAAATCATGTACTGGAGCAAAACCCTGACCGGATTTTCAGGACGACCGGATTCTGCGGTATTCTGGATTGGAGCAAAACCCGGACCGGATTCTGCGGACGATCGGAATTGGACTTTGTTTTAATTTTTTTTAAGCCCTAACCCTGTTTCAGATGGACATTTTCATAAATCGTTGTCATAAACCATATATTTCAGATGGAAATTGTTTTCAAAAATCATATATTTTAGATGGACATTTTCATAAATCATGTATTTCAGATGGAATTTTTTTTTAAATCATGTGTTTCAGATGGACATTTTCATAAATCATGTATTGGAGCAAAACCTGGACCGGATTCTCAGGACGACCGGATTCTGTGGTCTCCTGGATTGGAGCAAAACCCGGACCGGATTCTCAGGACGACCGGATTCTGCGGTATCCGGGATTGGAGCAAAACCCGGACCAGATTCTCAGGACGACCAGATTCTGCGGTATCCTGGATTGGATCAAAACCCGGAGCGGATTCTCAGGACGACCGGATTCTGCGGTATCCTGGATTGGAGCAAAACCCGGACCGGATTCTCAGGACGACCGGATTCTGCGGTATCCTGGATTGGAGCAAAACCCGGACCGGATTCTCAGGACGACCGGATTCTGCGGTATCCTGGATTGGAGCAAAACCCGGACCGGATTCTCAGGACGACCGGATTCTGCGGTATCCTGGATTGGAGCAAAACCCGGACCGGATTCTGAGGACGACCGGAATTGGACTTTTTTTTTTTTTTTTTTTTTAAGCCCTAACCCTGTTTCAGATGGACATTTTCATAAATCGCTGTCATAAACCATATATTTCAGATGGAAATTGTTTTAAAAAATCATATGTTTCAGATGGACATTTTCATAAATCATGTATTGGAGCAAAACCTGGACCGGATTCCCAGGACGACCGGAATCTTCGGTCTCCTGGATTGGAGCAAAACCCAGACCGGATTCTGAGCACGACCGGATTCTGCGGTCTCCTGGATTGGAGCAAAACCCGGACCGGATTCCGAGGACGAACGGATTCTGCGGTCTCCTGGATTGGAGCAAAACCCGGACCGGATCCGAGGAAAAAATCATGTGTTTAAAAAATCATGTATTTCAGAAGGAAATAATTCTCAAAAATCATGTATTTCAAATTGAAATTGTTTAAAAAAAATCATGTGTTTCAGATGGACATTTTCATAAATCATGTATTGGAGCAAATCCTTGACCGGATTCTCAGGACGACCGGATTCTTCGGTCTTCTGGATTGGCGCAAAACCCGGACCGGATTCTGAGCACAAGCGGATTCTGCGGTCTCCTGGATTGGAGCAAAACCTGGACCGGGTTCCGAGGACGACAGGATTCTACGGTCTCCTGGATTGGAGAAAAACCCGGACCGGATTCCGAGGACGACCGGATTCTGCGGTATCCTGGATTGGAGCAAAACCCGGACCGGATTCTCAGGATGACCGGATTCTGCGGTATCCTGGATTGGAGCAAAACCCGGACCGGATTCTCAGGACGACCGGATTCTGCGGTATCCTGGATTGGAGCAAAACCCGGACCGGATTCTCAGGACGACCGGATTCTGCGGTATCCTGGATTGGAGCAAAACCCGGACCGGATTCTGAGGACGACCGGAATTGGACTTTTTTTTTTTTTTTTTTTTTTTTTAAGCCCTAACCCTGTTTCGGATGGACATTTTCATAAATCGTTGTCATGAACCATATATTTCAGATGGAATATGTTTTAAAAAATCATGTGTTTCAGATGGACATTTTCATGAATCATGTATTTCAGATGGAATTTTTTTTTTCAATCGTGTTTCAGATGGACATTTTCATAAATCATGTATTTCACATTGGAAATTGTTTTAAAAAATCATGTGTTTCAGATGGACATTTTCATAAATCATGTACTGGAGCAAAACCCAGACCGGATTTTCAGGACGACCGGATTCTGCGGTATTCTGGATTGGAGGAAAACCCGGACCGGATTCTGCGGACGATCGGAATTGGACTTTGTTTTAATTTTTTTTTAAGCCCTAACCCTGTTTTAGATGGACATTTTCATAAATCGTTGTCATAAACAATATATTTCAGATGGAAATTGTTTTCAAAAATCATGTGTTTCAGATGGACATTTTCATGAATCATGTATTTCAGATGGAATTTGTTTTTTAAATCATATATTTTAGATGGACATTTTCATAAATCATGTATTGGAGCAAGACCTGGACCGGATTCTTAGGACGACCGGATTCTTCAGTCTCCTGGATTGGAGCAAAACCCGGACAGGAATTCTGAGCACGACCGGATTCTGCAGTCTCCTGGATTGGAGCAAAACCCGGACCGGATTCCGAGGACGACCGGATTCTGTGGTCTCCTGGATTGGAGCAAAACCCGGACCGGATTCTCAGGACGACCGGATTCTGCGGTATCCTAGAATGGAGCAAAACCCGGACCGGATTCTGAGGACGACCGGAATTGGACTTTTTTTTTTTTTTTTTTTTTTAAGCCCTAACCCTGTTTCAGATGGACATTTTCATAAATCGTTGTCATAAACCATATATTTCAGATGGAAATTGTTTTCAAAAACCATGTGTTTCGGATAGACATTTTTTTTTAAATCAAGTGTTTTAGATGGACATTTTCATAAATCATGTATTTCAGATGGAATTTTTTTTTTAAATCATGTGTTTCAGATGGACACTTTCATAAATCATGTATTTCACATTGGAAATTGTTTTAAAAAATCATGTGTTTCAGATGGACATTTTCATAAATCATGTACTGGAGCAAAACCCTGACCGGATTTTCAGGACGACCGGATTCTGCGGTATTCTGGATTGGAGCAAAACCCGGACCGGATTCTGCGGACGATCGGAATTGGACTTTGTTTTAATTTTTTTTAAGCCCTAACCCTGTTTCAGATGGACATTTTCATAAATCGTTGTCATAAACCATATATTTCAGATGGAAATTGTTTTCAAAAATCATATATTTTAGATGGACATTTTCATAAATCATGTATTTCAGATGGAATTTTTTTTTAAATCATGTGTTTCAGATGGACATTTTCATAAATCATGTATTGGAGCAAAACCTGGACCGGATTCTCAGGACGACCGGATTCTGTGGTCTCCTGGATTGGAGCAAAACCCGGACCAGATTCTCAGGACGACCGGATTCTGCGGTATCCGGGATTGGAGCAAAACCCGGACCAGATTCTCAGGACGACCAGATTCTGCGGTATCCTGGATTGGATCAAAACCCGGAGCGGATTCTCAGGACGACCGGATTCTGCGGTATCCTGGATTGGAGCAAAACCCGGACCGGATTCTCAGGACGACCGGATTCTGCGGTATCCTGGATTGGAGCAAAACCCGGACCGGATTCTCAGGACGACCGGATTCTGCGGTATCCTGGATTGGAGCAAAACCCGGACCGGATTCTGAGGACGACCGGAATTGGACTTTTTTTTTTTTTTTTTTTTTAAGCCCTAACCCTGTTTCAGATGGACATTTTCATAAATCGCTGTCATAAACCATATATTTCAGATGGAAATTGTTTTAAAAAATCATATGTTTCAGATGGACATTTTCATAAATCATGTATTGGAGCAAAACCTGGACCGGATTCCCAGGACGACCGGAATCTTCGGTCTCCTGGATTGGAGCAAAACCCAGACCGGATTCTGAGCACGACCGGATTCTGCGGTCTCCTGGATTGGAGCAAAACCCGGACCGGATTCCGAGGACGAACGGATTCTGCGGTCTCCTGGATTGGAGCAAAACCCGGACCGGATCCGAGGAAAAAATCATGTGTTTAAAAAATCATGTATTTCGGAAGGAAATAATTCTCAAAAATCATGTATTTCAAATTGAAATTGTTTAAAAAAAATCATGTGTTTCAGATGGACATTTTCATAAATCATGTATTGGAGCAAATCCTTGACCGGATTCTCAGGACGACCGGATTCTTCGGTCTTCTGGATTGGCGCAAAACCCGGACCGGATTCTGAGCACAAGCGGATTCTGCGGTCTCCTGGATTGGAGCAAAACCTGGACCGGGTTCCGAGGACGACAGGATTCTACGGTCTCCTGGATTGGAGAAAAACCCGGACTGGATTCCGAGGACGACCGGATTCTGCGGTATCCTGGATTGGAGCAAAACCCGGACCGGATTCTCAGGATGACCGGATTCTGCGGTATCCTGGATTGGAGCAAAACCCGGACCGGATTCTCAGGACGACCGGATTCTGCGGTATCCTGGATTGGAGCAAAACCCGGACCGGATTCTCAGGACGACCGGATTCTGCGGTATCCTGGATTGGAGCAAAACCCGGACCGGATTCTGAGGACGACCGGAATTGGACTTTTTTTTTTTTTTTATTTTTTTTTTTAAGCCCTAACCCTGTTTCGGATGGACATTTTCATAAATCGTTGTCATGAACCATATATTTCAGATGGAATATGTTTTAAAAAATCATGTGTTTCAGATGGACATTTTCATGAATCATGTATTTCAGATGGAATTTTTTTTTTCAATCGTGTTTCAGATGGACATTTTCATAAATCATGTATTTCACATTGGAAATTGTTTTAAAAAATCATGTGTTTCAGATGGACATTTTCATAAATCATGTACTGGAGCAAAACCCAGACCGGATTTTCAGGACGACCGGATTCTGCGGTATTCTGGATTGGAGGAAAACCCGGACCGGATTCTGCGGACGATCGGAATTGGACTTTGTTTTAATTTTTTTTTAAGCCCTAACCCTGTTTCAGATGGACATTTTCATAAATCGTTGTCATAAACAATATATTTCAGATGGAAATTGTTTTCAAAAATCATGTGTTTCAGATGGACATTTTCATGAATCATGTATTTCAGATGGAATTTGTTTTTTAAATCATATATTTTAGATGGACATTTTCATAAATCATGTATTGGAGCAAGACCTGGACCGGATTCTTAGGACGACCGGATTCTTCAGTCTCCTGGATTGGAGCAAAACCCGGACCGAATTCTGAGCACGACCGGATTCTGCAGTCTCCTGGATTGGAGCAAAACCCGGACCGGATTCCGAGGACGACCGGATTCTGTGGTCTCCTGGATTGGAGCAAAACCCGGACCGGATTCTCAGGACGACCGGATTCTGCGGTATCCTAGAATGGAGCAAAACCCGGACCGGATTCTGAGGACGACCGGAATTGGACTTTTTTTTTTTTTTTTTTTTTTAAGCCCTAACCCTGTTTCAGATGGACATTTTCATAAATCGTTGTCATAAACCATATATTTCAGATGGAAATTGTTTTCAAAAACCATGTGTTTCGGATAGACATTTTTTTTTAAATCAAGTGTTTTAGATGGACATTTTCATAAATCATGTATTTCAGATGGAATTTTTTTTTTAAATCATGTGTTTCAGATGGACACTTTCATAAATCATGTATTTCACATTGGAAATTGTTTTAAAAAATCATGTGTTTCAGATGGACATTTTCATAAATCATGTACTGGAGCAAAACCCTGACCGGATTTTCAGGACGACCGGATTCTGCGGTATTCTGGATTGGAGCAAAACCCGGACCGGATTCTCAGGACGACCGGATTCTGCGGTATCCTAGAATGGAGCAAAACCCGGACCGGATTCTGAGGACGACCGGAATTGGACTTTTTTTTTTTTTTTTTTTTAAGCCCTAACCCTGTTTCAGATGGACATTTTCATAAATCGTTGTCATAAACCATATATTTCAGATGGAAATTGTTTTCAAAAACCATGTGTTTCGGATAGATATTTTTTTTTAAATCAAGTGTTTTAGATGGACATTTTCATAAATCATGTATTTCAGATGGAATTTTTTTTTTAAATCGTGTTTCAGATGGACACTTTCATAAATCATGTATTTCACATTGGAAATTGTTTTAAAAAATCATGTGTTTCAGATGGACATTTTCATAAATCATGTACTGGAGCAAAACCCTGACCGGATTTTCAGGACGACCGGATTCTGCGGTATCCTGGATTGGAGCAAAACCCGGACCGGATTCTGCGGACGATCGGAATTGGACTTTGTTTTAATTTTTTTTAAGCCCTAACCCTGTTTCAGATGGACATTTTCATAAATCATGTATTGGAGCAAAACCTGGACCGGATTCTCAGGACGACCGGATTCTGTGGTCTCCTGGATTGGAGCAAAACCCGGACTGGATTCTCAGGACGACCGGATTCTGCGGTATCCTGGATTGGATCAAAACCCGGAGCGGATTCTCAGGACGACCGGATTCTGCGGTATCCTGGATTGGAGCAAAACCCGGACCGGATTCTCAGGACGACCGGATTCTGCGGTATCCTGGATTGGAGCAAAACCCGGACCGGATTCTCAGGACGACCGGATTCTGCGGTATCCTGGATTGGAGCAAAACCCGGACCGGATTCTCAGGACGACCGGATTCTGCGGTATCCTGGATTGGAGCAAAACCCGGACCGGATTCTGAGGACGACCGGAATTGGACTTTTTTTTTTTTTTTTTTTTTAAGCCCTAACCCTGTTTCAGATGGACATTTTCATAAATCGCTGTCATAAACCATATATTTCAGATGGAAATTGTTTTAAAAAATCATATGTTTCAGATGGACATTTTCATGAATCATGTATTGGAGCAAAACCTGGACCGGATTCCCAGGACGACCGGATTCTTCGGTCTCCTGGATTGGAGCAAAACCCAGACCGGATTCTGAGCACGACCGGATTCTGCGGTCTCCTGGATTGGAGCAAAACCCGGACCGGATTCCGAGGACGAACGGATTCTGCGGTCTCCTGGATTGGAGCAAAACCCGGACCGGATCCGAGGAAAAAATCATGTGTTTAAAAAATCATGTATTTCGGATGGAAATAATTCTCAAAAATCATGTATTTCAAATTGAAATTGTTTAAAAAAATCATGTGTTTCAGATGGACATTTTCATAAATCATGTATTGGAGCAAATCCTTGACCGGATTCTCAGGACGACCGGATTCTTCGGTCTTCTGGATTGGCGCAAAACCCGGACCGGATTCTGAGCACAAGCGGATTCTGCGGTCTCCTGGATTGGAGCAAAACCTGGACCGGGTTCCGAGGACGACAGGATTCTACGGTCTCCTGGATTGGAGAAAAACCCGGACCGGATTCCGAGGACGACCGGATTCTGCGGTATCCTAGAATGGAGCAAAACCCGGACCGGATTCTGAGGACGACCGGAATTGGACTTTTTTTTTTTTTTTTTTTAAGCCCTAACCCTGTTTCAGATGGACATTTTCATAAATCGTTGTCATAAACCATATATTTCAGATGGAAATTGTTTTCAAAAACCATGTGTTTCAGATAGACATTTTTTTTTAAATCAAGTGTTTTAGATGGACATTTTCATAAATCATGTATTTCAGATGGAATTTTTTTTTTAAATCATGTGTTTCAGATGGACACTTTCATAAATCATGTATTTCACATTGGAAATTGTTTTAAAAAATCATGTGTTTCAGATGGACATTTTCATAAATCATGTACTGGAGCAAAACCCAGACCGGATTTTCAGGACGACCGGATTCTGCGGTATTCTGGATTGGAGGAAAACCCGGACCGGATTCTGCGGACGATCGGAATTGGACTTTGTTTTAATTTTTTTTTAAGCCCTAACCCTGTTTCAGATGGACATTTTCATAAATCGTTGTCATAAACAATATATTTCAGATGGAAATTGTTTTCAAAAATCATGTGTTTCAGATGGACATTTTCATGAATCATGTATTTCAGATGGAATTTTTTTTTAAAATCATATATTTTAGATGGACATTTTCATAAATCATGTATTGGAGCAAAACCCCGACCGGATTCCGAGGAAAACCGGATACTGCGGTATCCTGGATTGGAGCAAAACCCGGACCAGATTCTCAGGACGTCCAGATTCTGCGGTATCCTGGATTGGAGCAAAACCCGGAGCGGATTCTCAGGACGACCGGATTCTGCGGTATCCTGGATTGGAGCAAAACCCGGACCGGATTCTGAGGACAACAGGATTCTGCGGTCTCCTGGATTTGAGCAAAACCCGGACCGGATTCTGGGGACGACCGGATTCTGCGGTGTCCTGGATTGGAGCAAAACCCGGACCAGATTCATTTTGGAAATCTATTTTAGACATGATACATTAATGTCAGTATGAGTAGTTCAAATAGAGATTCTACACAGTACAAATGAGGCCTTCATAGATTCATGATAAGATCGTGTATACATGCTTGAAGCAAAGAAATTATTAAAAAGGAGAATGTGTGAATCAGTGTTAATTTTGGCAGGCATTTTTTATTTAGTCTTAGTCTTTATCTTGAGATGAAAATGGTTAACAGTCTTAGTCACATTTTAGTCATTTGAGTCTTTCATAGTTTTAGTCGACGAAAAGTCATTGCATTTTTGTCAACTTTTAGTCATTACTTTGTCAAACTGCAGTTACCAACATTTATTTTGGAAGCCATTATATATGTAGTATTCAAACAAAAATATTCATTAATTCTTCTCTCTTTAGACCAAATCAATTAAGCTTAGTTATGAGAAATTTGAATCAAGGATTGAATTTGGAAAAACTGTAATAAATTAAACTCATTTTTCAGATACAGTAGGTTTACTTAACAAGTATACATTTATTTAACATCTTTTGTTGGTTAACATTTATGACAGATAATTAGGAATGCTGTCCGTTTAAGACGGAAGGTATGCATGTAATAGCCTACTGACATACATTCAGTTTTCACCCACCTGTTTAAGCTCACTTAAACCATAACGGACTGTATTTCCGTGAGATACTCTACATGAGAGACATTTGGACTGCTGTGTGTGTATTTGAGCACTGAGAACTGATCGCGCGCTGTATGAGAACTGAAGAAGTGGAGCGTGCGCGAGAGAGAGCACTTCTATCAGCGCGTTTCTGCCTATCCTGACTTTAAAATCGACAATGAATTGTGACTCCCGGGAAAAACGGGACATCTGGTCACCCTATCCCTAACTATCCCTATCCCCAGAAATAATTCAATTTGCTGAAAGTCAAGGAACTCTGATGGATGGTGGGCCTTGGGCGTGGACAGACGTTGGACAGACGTTGTATTTTGGTTGAAAATGAAAATCGAGTTGACGTCAGAACCCAACGTCAGATTGACGTCAATCTCCAACGTTGGACAGACGTTGTATTTTGGTTGAAAATGAAAATCGGGTTGCCGTCAGAACCCAACGTCAGATTGACGTCAATCTCCAACGTTGGACAGACGTTGCATTTTGGTTGAAAATGAAAATCGGGTTGACGTCAGAACCCAACGTCAGATTGACGTCAATCTCCGACGTTGGACAGACGTTGTATTAGATTGATGTCAGAACCCAAAGTCAGATTGACGTCAATCTCCGACGTTGGACAGACGTTGCATTTTGGTTGAAAACGAAAATCGGGTTGACGTCAGAACCCAACGTCAGATTGATGTCAGAACCCAACGTCAGATTGACGTCAATCTCCGACGTTGGACAGACGTTGTATTTTGGTTGAAAATGAAAATCGGGTTGACGTTAGAATCCAACGTCAGACTGATGTCAAAACCCAACGTCAGATTGACGTCAATCTCCGACGTTGGACAGACGTTGTATTTTGGTTGAAAATGAAAATCGGTTTGACGTCAGAACCCAACGTCAGATTGATGTCAGAACCCAACGTCAGAACCCAACGTTGGACAGACGTTGTATTTTGGTTGAAAATGAAAATCGGGTTGACGTCAGAACCCAACGTCATATTGACGTCAGAACCCAACGTCAGATTGATGTCAGAACCCAACGTTGGACAGACGTTGTATTTTGGTTGAAAATGAAAATCGGGTTGACGTCAGAACCCAATGTCAGAATGATGTCAGAACCCAACGTCAGATTGACGTCAATCTCCAACGTTGGACAGACGTTGCATTTTGGTTGAAAATGAAAATCGGGTTGATGTCAGAACCCAACGTCAGATTGACGTCAGAACCCAACATTGGACAGACGTTGTATTTTGGTTGAAAATGAAAATCGGGTTGACGTCAGAACCTAACGTCAGATTGATGTCAGAACCCAACGTCAGATTGACGTCAATCTCTGACGTTGGACAGACGTTGCATTTTGGTTGAAAATTAAAATCGGGTTGATGTCAGAACCCAACGTCAGGCTGAAGTCAGAACCCAACATCAGATTGATGTCAGAACCCAACGTCAGATTGACGTCAATCTCCGACGTTGCACAGACGTTGCATTTTGGTTGAAAATGAAAATCGGGTTGACGTCAGAACCCAATGTCAGATTGATGTCAGAACCCAACGTCAGATTGACGTCAATCTCCGACGTTGGACAGACGTTGCATTTTGGTTGAAAATGAAAATCGGGTTGACGTCAGAACCCAACGTCAGATTGATGTCAGAATCCAACGTCAGATTGACGTCAATCTCCGACGTTGGACAGACGTTGCATTTTGGTTGAAAATGAAAATCGGGTTGACGTCAGAACCCAACGTCAGATTGATGTCAGAACCCAACGTCAGAACCCAACGTTGGACAGACGTTGTATTTTGGTTGAAAATGAAAATCGGGTTGACGTCAGAACCCAACATCAGATTGACGTCAGAACCCAACATTGGACAGACGTTGTATTTTGGTTGAAAATGAAAATCAGGTTGACGTCAGAACCCAACGTCAGATTGATGTCAGAACCCAACGTCAGATTTATGTCAGAATCCAACGTCAGATTGACGTCAGAACCCAACGTTGGACAGATGTTGTATTTTGGTTGAAAATTAAAAATGCAACATCTATCCAACATTAGAGGTTGACGTCAATCTTACATTAAGTTCTGATGTCAACCTGATTTTTGTCAACCTCCAATGGTGGACAAACATTGCATTACATCCCTATCGAAACTGGCCATTACCACATTTGTTATCAACCTGTGAATACAAAAGGAAGAGGAGTTAAATGTCCAAATAATTAATTATACATAACACATTATGAACCGCTTGTTATAGTTTGTGTTAGGTTTGTCATATCTAATGTAGATGTGGACATTGGTTCTACTGTGGTGCTAGATGGAAGATCATGGGCCCACCCAAATTGCTATGCTTTTATCTTCTGAAGACAAAACTGATATTGCACAATTTCGAAACCTAAAACCTTCCTGGTGTTAATGCTAAAAGGCAGTGAGGAAAAATCTCTAAACATTTACTTGGGTCTGTTGTATGTACACAAAAGTGAGAGAACAAACAACTGACTGAGCAAATTATGACTCTTATATGTACCAAAAGCAATGTTTTGGGATATTTCACACTATGAGTTCAGTAATATCAGCAGTCTGTCATTATTTTGTAAGTTGGCAATATTAGCACATATTTGCAAACAAGGCTTGACATTAACATAGAATCATCCCATATTTAAGGCATATGAATGGTATTCCACATTACATCAATATGAGCGTGGTTTGTCCCATTTTTTATTTACTTCAGTTTTATGGTTTTTGTTTGGCAGTCGTTACTGCCAGTCATTTGACCGTTTCTTTATTTTTTAACAGTGTAAAACTGTTATTTTATGGATTTTTTACTGACCAATTAAAAAAAGTGATATCACTAAACAGTGTACAGAGGAACACTGTCCTTTCACAGATTTTTCCTAGATTATTATGATCAAACGCATTCAATAACGTGCTAAAAGTAAAATACTAGCCTAAAAGTTCTACAGAAAACACTTCATTTTACAGGTTATTATAAAACTAAAAATTATAGTGTTAAAGGATGCTGACAATTGTAAATTAAAAGTTTTATTTTGAAAGACAAAATACAAAGTCTCTACATATACTGTACAAAACTGAAAATGCAATCATTCAGTTTTTGAAGTAAAACATTTCAAATACATTTCAACATTTAAAATACTGTACCAATTAACAGAACAGTTTGATGAGAAGTTAATGAGTTGAATTAAATATTCTCAGCACAAGAAATACAAAACATCTACAAGTTTCAAACGACTATTAATTCTAAAGGCTGGATTACACTACATGACTTTTCAAATCTGAACAGATTTTTAAAACACTAGGCATCATACATACAGTCAGGTCCATAAATATTGGGACATCGACACAATTCTAACATTTTTGGCTCTATACACCACCACAATGGATTTCAAATGAAACGAACAAGATGTGCTTTAACTGCAGACTGTCAGCTTTAATTTTAGGGTATTTACATCAAAATCAGGTGAACGGTGTAGGAATTACAACAGTTTGCTTATGTGCCTCCCACTTGTTAAGGGACCAAAAGTAATAGGACAATTGGCTTCTCAGCTGTTCCATGGCCAGGTGTGTGTTATTCCCTCATTATCCCAATTACAATGAGCAGATAAAAGGTCCAGAGTTCATTTCAAGTGTGCTATTTGCATTTGGAATCTGTTGCTGTCAACTGTCAAGATGAGATCCAAAGAGCTGTCACTATCAGTGAAGCAAGCCATCATTAGGCTGAAAAAACAAAACAAACCCATCAGAGAGATAGAAAAAACATTAGGCGTGGCCAAAACAACTGTTTGGAACATTCTTTAAAAGAAGGAATGCACCGGTGAGCTCAGCAACACCAAAAGACCCGGAAGACCACGGCAAACAACTGTGGTGGATGACCGAAGAATTCTTTCCCTGGTGAAGAAAACACCCTTCACAACAGTTGGCCAGATCAAGAACACTCTCCAGGAGGTAGGTGTATGTGTGTCAAAGTCAACAATCAAGAGAAGACTTCACCAGAGTGAATACAGAGGGTTCACCACAAGATGTAAAGATGTAAAGCCTCAAAAACAGGAAGGCCAGATTAGAGTTTGCCAAACGACATCTAAAAAAGCCTTCACAGTTCTGGAACAACATCCTATGGACAGATGAGACCAAGATCAACTTGTACCAAAGTGATGGGAAGAGAAGAGTATGGAGAAGGAAAGGAACTGCTCATGATCCTAAGCATACCACCTCATCAGTGAAGCATGGTGGTGGTAGTGTCATGGCGTGGGCATGTATGGCTGCCAGTGGAACTGGCTCTCTTGTATTTATTGATGATGTGACTGCTGACAAAAGCAGCAGGATGAATTCTGAAGTGTTTCGGGCAATATTATCTGCTCATATTCAGCCAAATGCTTCAGAACTCACTGGACGGCGCTTCACAGTCCAGATGGACAATGACCCAAAGCATACTGCAAAAGCAACCAAAGAGTTTTTGAAGGGAAAGAAGTGGACTGTTATGCAATGGCCAAGTCAATCACCTGCCCTGAATCCAATTGAGCATCCATTTCACTTGCTGAAGACAAAACTGAACAAGCAGGAACTGAAGACGGTTGCAGTAGAGGCCTGGCAGAGCATCACCAGGGATGAAACCCAGCGTCTGGTGATGTCTATGCATTCCAGACTTCAGGCTGTAATTGACTGCAAAGGATTTGCAACCAAGTATTAAAAAGTGAAAGGTTGATGTATGATTATTATTCTATCCCATTACTTTTGGTCCCTTAACAAGTGGGAGGCACATATGCAAACTGTTGTAATTCCTACACCGTTCACCTGATTTGGATGTAAATACCCTCAAATTAAAGCTGACAGTCTGCAGTTAAAGCACATCTTGTTCGTTTCATTTGAAATCCATTGTGGTGGTGTATAGAGCCAAAAATGTTAAAATTGTGTCGATGTCCCAATATTTATGGACCTGGCTGTATACTGACTTTGTAAATCGTGACAAAGGAAAACTGGGCATCATACACTACATGACCGAGGATCATACACTACCAGACTTTAAAGTTGTTCCGAGCACAACAAACTCACTCAGAAACATGAGCCTTGGAGACGCGTGACAAATGGAAACAATATGCGTTCTAAAATCGGCTGAAAATATCAAACATTTTTGATATCCTCCAACTGGATAAAATCTGAGTCTGAAGCTAAAAAAACGGAGTCTGTGACTATCATACACATACAATATTTCTGTTGAATCGGTCAACTATCAAATCTGCAGACTGGCTCTGACTTTCGGCAACTAGTGTCAACTTCTCCAGACTGTAAATTGGCGGAAAATCAGGACAAAAAACGTGTAGTGTATTCCAGGCCTAATTATATATGATGCCCAGCTTTCCTTTGTCATTAGTTACAAAATCGGTAAATGTATGATGCCTGGTGTTTTAAAAATCTGTTCAGATTTTTAAAAGTTGTGTAGTGTATTCCAGGCTTAAAGGGACACCCCAAAATGAAAATTGTCATTAATCACTTACCCCCATGTCGTTCCAAGCCTGTAAAAGCTTCATTCATCTTCGGAACACAATTTAAGATATTTTGGATGAAACCCGGGAGGCTTGTGTCTGTCCCATTGACTGCCAAGTCAATTACACTGTCAAGGTCCAGAAAAGTATGAAACAAATTGTCAGAATATGTTATGTAATGTTATGAAGCGATGAGAATACTTTTTATATAGAAATACAACAAAAATAATGACTTTATTCAACAATTAGGCACCGTAACGTCTCCTCTGCATCAGCACAGCGCCATTTTGGAGATTATGCCCTGGACGCAAAACACATACACTCTTCTGTATCAGCCTTGACACAGGGATGCGCTGTTTGCGTTCAAATCAAAGCATAAATCAACGCAGCCCAGCAAACATGTGACGTCAGAGAGACGTTCAGATCATGTCTGTATAACGTCTGTCAGTTCAGAACCACTTTTGGAAGTCTACTGGACGTGCAAAACTGGTTCAATATCTGAACGTCTGATGGGGACCCGTTTTGTACGTCTGTGGACGTGCAAAACCGGTTCAATATCTGAACGTCTGACGGAGACTTTTTTTGTATGTCTGTGGACGTGCAAAACCGGTTCAATATCTGAACGTCTGACAGAGACTTTTTTTGTATGTCTGTGGACGTGCAAAACTGGTTCAATATCTGAACGTCTCAAAAGAACCCATCTTGGACGTCTGTGGACGTGTACAACTGGTTCAATATCTGAATGTCTGATGGGGACCCGTTTTGTATGTCTGTGGACGTGCAAAACTGGTTCAACATCTGAACGTCTGACGGAGACTTTTTTTGTATGTCTGTGGACGTGCAAAACTAGTTCAATATCTGAACGTCTGATGGGGACCCCTCTTGGATGTCTTCTGGACATGCAAAACTGGTTCAATATCTGAACGTCTCAAAAGGACCCATCTTGGACGTCTGTGGATGTGTACAACTTGTTCAATATCTGAACGTCTCAAAAGCACCCATCTTGGACGTCTGTGGACGTGTACAACTGGTGCAATATCTGAACGTCTCAAAAGGACCCATCTTGGACGTCTGTGGACGTGTACAACTGGTTCAATATCTGAACGTCTCAAAAGCACCCATCTTGGACGTCTGTGGACGTGTACAACTGGTTCAATATCTGAACGTCTCAAAAGGACCCATCTTGGACGTCTTCTGGACATGCAAAACTGGTTCTCGGTTTCTGGGCACCACCATATCTCTCAGGACCTGAAGTGGGACATTCACATTGACTCCATTGTTAAAAAGGCCCAGCAGAGGTTGTACTTCCTTCGCCAGCTGAGGAAGCTCAACCTGCCACAGGAGCTGCTGATACAGTTCTACTCTGCCATCATTGAAACCTCTGCACTTCAATAACTGTCTGGTTTAGCTCAGTTATCTCAGTTATTAAATCACTGGTACCCTCCCCACTCTCCAAGAACTGAACTCATCCAGAGAGAGCAAAAGGGCTGACGCTACAGAGCTCTGAGCAACAGAACGGCCAGCACAGGAACAGTTTCTTCCCTCAGGCAATCTATGAACAGTTAACTTTACAATAAATATGTAATCTTATCATTATACATTACTAACACTCTATCCTCCAATTTGATACTGTTAAGTGCTTTGACACAATCTGTATTGTAAAAAGCGCTATATAAATAAAGGTGAATTTACTTGACTATAGGGGACTTTATACCCCCTCCCCATTTCAGACCAAATATCTTTGTCTTGGGGGATTTTTTTGTTGTTGTTCACTTGAGAGTTAAATTTAGCTTTTAGAATTTAGTTTTATCAGCTTGTTAATATTTTGCTGAAAAGGTCATTAAAGATGGTTAAAAAGTTCTCACTTGTCGTTTCAAACTATTTTTTTTCTGTCCCTTTTTAATTGATCAGATCACATATTTCCAATTGCAAATAAGGCTACTAAAATGTCTTTGCACACCTATATGTCTTGGACAGGTAAGGGGTATTAATTTATTATTAACAATTTTAAAGCAGTACTTCTGCACACTGCCTTTACATTGACTAGAATGAACGTCGATGTCGCAAAAACTTTCATTCTGGCCCCTCAGAGGACGTTCATTGAACGTTAAATATTTATGTCATATGGACGTTAATACTGAACGCTACAAAGACGTCTAAAAAAGACGTCGCATAAACTTTCATTCTGGCCCCTCAGAGGACGTCCATTGAACGTTAAATATTTATGTCATATGGACGTTAATACTGAACGCTACAAAGACGTCTAAAAAAGACGTCGCATAAACTTTCATTCTGGCCCCTCAGAGGACGTCTATTGAACGTTAAATATTTATGTCGTATGGATGTTAATACTGAACGCTAAAAAGACGTCTAAAAAAGACGTTGCATAAACTTTCATTCTGGCCCCTCAGAGGACGTCTATTGAACGTTAAATATTTATGTCATATGGACGTTAATACTGAACGCTACAAAGACGTCTAAAAAAGACGTCGCATAAACTTTCATTCTGGCCCCTCAGAGGACGTCTATTGAACGTTAAATATTTATGTCGTATGGATGTTAATACTGAACGCTAAAAAGACATCTAAAAAAGACGTCGCAAAAACTTTCATTCTGGCTACTCAGTGGACGTCTTTTGAATGTACAAAAAAGACGTTAAATTGACGTCGTTTGGACGTGTCTTTGCTCAGTGGGAGAAGACGCATCCCTGTGTCGAGGCTGATACAGAAGAGTGTACACATTTTGTGTCCAGGGCATAATCTCCATAATGGCGCTACGTTGACACAAACAGTATTCTCGTCGCTTCATAACATAATGATTGAACCACTGATGGCAGACGGAGTATTCTGGCGATGTGTTTCATACTTTTCTGGACCTTGACTGTGTAATGTACTTGGCAGTCAATGGGACATTGACAAGCCTCCCGGGTTTCATCCAAAACATCTTGAATTGTGTTCAGAAGACGAACAAAGCTTTTATGGGTTTGGAACGACATGGTGATAATTGATTAATGACAAAATTTTCATTTTGGGGTGGAGTATTTCTTTAAAACTGTTTCATTATTCAGATGTAAATTTGTGTAAACAAATTTCCTGAAGAGGAATTCTTGAAAAGCAATTGAAAAAATTAGGGTTAGTAGTTAGGGTTAGTATCATAATTTTTTTCTTTGAAAAAGATTGTGCAGGGAACTGTACTTTAGCTTGTATTATCCCAATCAGGTATATAGTGTTTTTATCAATATTCGATTGACCCTTTGGGCTCCAATATAGCTCTGATAATATATGTGGAAAAAATTACATTGTATTTTAATCCTGAATACTAGCTACACAAGTGTAATAAAAAGTAAAATCAAAACATACAAATAAAGGTCCATGATTCTGCACCAGAAGTGACAGACACAGTAGATAAAGAGCAGTCCTCCAAATCTGAAGTAATCAGCTGGATCCTTGCTGCATCTGGGGGTTAAATAAATAAAGAAAATACAAAAAAAAAGACGACAGATTTATTGAAAAGTCCTTAAAAAGGAGGATTCCATTTGTGTACCTTTTCTTTAAACAACATTTGACATTATGAGATATTCTGACTAATTAATTATTTAGCTGTGATCTAATGGTTAGAGAGGCAGACTTGTAGCCTGAAGGTCATGGGTTCGAGTCTCAGTCCTGGCAGGAAACTCACTAGTGTAAACAGGGCTTGAGGTACCCTTGAGCAAGTTACAAGTTAACCCTACTTGTAATTATAAATACATTTACATTTAACAGACGCTTTTATCCAAAGCGGCTTACATTGCATTCAAGTTACTGTTTCTACATTTTATCAGCTCTTGCTTTCCCTGGGAATCGAACCCATGATATTGGCGTTGCTAGCGCCATGCTCTACTATTTGAGCTACAGGAAATACAAATAAAAAATGGCAATTAGTACACTAAAAAAAATATATATAATATTTTTATCAATTGCTAAAATGCTAATACCTGTATATTTATAACTAATAAAATTATTAATCTGTTTACACTGCTTTTCTATCACACGCCGGTGATGTCTAACAAATGTACTTGAGGATATCATTAAATTACTCAAGTATCTTCATACTTCATCCACCTTATTCCTAAACGCAGAAGTAAGCCTATGGGCGAGACTTCAAGTTCATTAGCCTTAAATAACAATAACAACATGCAGTAAATAGTAAAACTGTTTGTATTACAAACCAGTGTGTTCATAATTAAGATAATACACTAAAATAATATGGTATGACAAACCAATTTGCAATATCAAGCAGCAAAACGAGCAGTTCTGTACAGCTAAAAAAGTAAAAATATCTGGAAGCAAGACCCATAAAATCTATAAATGGGCCATTTTTATGTGAAGAATAAGGTGGATATGATGAAAATTATGTCATCTTTTACTCACTTATGTCTTTTCCAACCTGCATAACTGACGTTTTTTTTCTGTGGAACACAAAAGAAGATGAAAAAAGACATGAGGGTTAGAAAATGATGAGGGAGTTTTGATTTTGAGTGAGCTAAACTCAAGAATTAAGTTTGAATCAGAGTGGTGCCTTGGTGCAGAGTTTGCCTGCTTTGCCCATGTTCACATTTCAGCACATATAACGGCACATGATCATTAAAGTATTATGAATACTCACTTTTACAGAAGATCATATGGCAGAAGATTTTCAATCCCAAAACCTCTGGACCATGAGAGGGATATTTAATAGGGAATATTTAACAGGTTTAATAAAACAATAGTAATTGTTGACTTACTGACAGAGACAGACAGGTTTACAAAATGTTTGGCTACTCAGCAGCTTTATACGAACACTTAGCAGTAAGTTGGATCCGAAAGCATGGTTTGCATAGTATTCTTCAGGTGGTTTCACGATCTCTCTGTTGAACACATGTCAGTTGTTCATGTTCCAGAGTGAGACATTTTATTTTACAATAAAATAACAATATCGTTATTTTTACAATTTCATTCTGTTATTAAAAATAAGATCAGCAAAAGGCGGCCTTCAGTACTTAACTCATATTAACCCTCTGGGCCCTGAGGGTGTTTTGGGGGCCTGGAGAACTTTCGACATGCCTTGACATTTGTGCTTTTTTCAGTTGCTTATAAAAATATAAATGGCTAAAGTCTAATAACACTGTAAACAGCACAAACTGGGCTACAATGTTATGTTAGCAGCATTTGTGTACATGATTGTGTTTTTGAGAAAGCAACGTTTATGCGTGGTTAGTGAAAAAGTAAAATTTTGAAGTCACTGAAATAAGACCATAAAACACATACAGAACAATTGTTCACAAGACTTTTGAGAACCAGATCTTGTAGGCTAGAATATTTACTTCACAATTATGTGAAAATTATTCAGCTTACTCATTCACAGAAAACAATATATTGATTTAAATGTTTAAAGACATGTTTTGTGATCTAAAGCCAAAATGCGAGGGAGTGGTAATGGGCTTGAATATTAAGTGATTCTCACCTGAGAGACAAAGGGCCCTCCCCTAAAGCTGCTAATGGGCCATCAGTGTGACTGTGACTGAGGCAGGTAAGAGAGTGTGAGGAGACTGAAAAAATGGGGTTTTTAAAAGATTTGTATTTTATTTACAACACAGTATAATCAAAACATACATAATGAGGGTCAAAGACACATTATTGTGCACACTGATCTAACCACAGAGATGTGAACAGACTTCCTGCAACAGATTCTGTTCAACAAGTGAAACAGATAAATCATATCTGATATTTACGTGTTATTTAAGTGTTTCTGCTACTTTCCATGGATTCAAGAACAAACTGTTCAAGACGAAACTTCTGATGTTGGTGAAACGCTCTCAGAGGAAAACAGTTGGAAGAGACTGAAAGTCAGCAGGATTCATCTGTGGTGCAGGTGTCTGATTCAATAAAATACAAACAACCAAAAAAAGAGAAAAAACATTTGTGAGCATGTTTATATCAGGAGCATATATATATATATATATATATATATATATATATATATATAGGTTTTGTAGTCATAGACTCATTCATGCTTTGTATTATCGTTAAAAAAAAGAGACATTTTATTTTTGAGAAATTAATTATTGTTTAGCATGCAATTATACTCTATTTTTGAACAGAGTAGGCTATTAATCATAAACATGTTCTAAACATACTTAGACTCGTAGCATTCATCATGTTACAGTGTACTCTCATATTACTTTTATTGTTTTATAAAGAGCATGAAAACATACTCGCGCCGTAAGAAATTTAAATACAATGAATTGCCCATCATATTCACAATGTTTTACTGGATTTCAAACATTTTAGTAAGGAATTATAGTTTGGGGAAAACCCAACTATGATTTTGTAGTCATATAGCCATCCTGAACATCATGTATGATTTTATAGTATAGAGGATATGATTCTGCAGTCATAGACTCACTCATGCTTTATACTATAAAAGGATGAACTTTGCACTATAAAAAATATATTTTATATCTGAGAACTAATTGTTATCATTTAGCACGCTATTAAAATATATTTTTGAACAGATATTATTAATAATAAACATGGTCTAAACATTCTGAGATGCGTAGCATTTATCGTGTTGTAATTTGGGAACAACCCATCTAGTAATGTGTTCAAGTTTATGTCACAATAACACGTTAACTAATGCAAAACATAAACATTACTTACTTATTCATCAAACTCTTGAGGAAATCCAGCCTTTACTCAGCGCGTCTTCTTCCAGAAAGTAACAGTAGCAGCGATGAACTCGTCACTGACGCTTTGTTTATGCTCCGCGCGCGCGGGTCACGTGGTTATTTGCATGTGAACGCGAGGGGGCGGGATCTCATTAAAAATAATGAGTTAGACAGGACAGACTGAACATGGTGTTGGTTTCATACGGATTACTTCATCACAGAATATTTGTTTTCGATATGACTTACTTCATTTGAAAGTGGACACTTCAGGCTTTCTATAGAGATAACTCTCATGTTTCTGTGTTGAGTATTTGCTGAGTTTCACTTCATTTTAGTGACGCATTTCTGAAAACAGATCGTGGAGACGGAGAAGACAGAGAGCGCACCCTGTTTGTTTTCTTTATTCTTCAAAAGCACAACGTTTAGTTGTTATTATGAGTGTATACAAATAAAAGAAGACCCCTTACAGATTCGAATGGTGTATTGCTCTTATCTGAACAATCAAAAATGGCAGAGTAATTCAAGCTCATTTCTGCCTTATCAGGAAAATCTGCCCCAAAACGCGTATTCGCGTTTGTCGGGCTCAGAGGGTTAAGGTCAAGCTCCCGCTATTTATTCTGTCATTCATGTGTATGTATCTATTACATAAACCTCCAGAACGTGTGTACATGTCTGGCTATACTTGTAAATTACAGTTACATTCACATGACCAATGATGACCCTTTTGAACTTTAACAAATCCCTTGCCTCAACTGTATTACCACTCTTATGCTTAAATGCAGCTGTGCCTACAACTATGGCAATTTCTATATCTGACCCTTTGCTGTAAGTGTTACACCACCTGTTGGTTTAGGTTTATTCCTTTGTCCACAGTAACACTTACTACAAACACTGTCATAATTGCAACATTTGTCTACAGATTACACTGTTGACTGCAGTGGCAATGCTGTTACAGCATTCGTGGTATGGGAAAATGTAAACTGTAAATGTTGATGTGCGACTAATTCAACAATAATTGAGGCCTTTGATAATGAATGTACTCTTATTCATTTCATCACTGTATTGCTTGCAACAGCAAATGACTCCGTGGTTATGCAGTCACCTCACAGCAAGATGCAGAGGTGGGTAGTAACGAGTTACATTTACTTCGTTACATTTACTTGAGTAAATCTTTTGGGTAACTAATACTTTTAGAGTATATTTTAAAATGGGTACTTTTACTCTTACTCAAGTATATTTTTAGAGAAAAAAACGGTACTTTTACTTCGTTACTGTGGGCGACTCTCCTCTCGTTACTGTATCTTAATGCAACACAAGTTAAAAATGCTTCGGTTTATTCCAAACGCGCCGTCTACTTTTCTCTGTTCAATGAACGATGCCCATTCGCGAATGATTCATTCTTTTGAGTCGATTCTGTTTAAAGGCTTTATCAAACCAGTTGGCAAACCAGTGAATCGGTTCGCGAATCGGTTTGAATGATTCGTTCAGTTCCCTGCCGCACGCGCTGAGTCTCTGAAGCGGTTCTCACTCAGATAACAGAGAGTTTAAGAACATCAAGAGCGCTGAAGACGTGGCTTTGGATCTACAGTCAGTTGAAAGCAAATCTGCAAAGGCTTGTTTGCTAGAGCTATATGAAGATCTTTATTAGATGAACACCGCGTGTGCTGTCTACTGTTCCACAGGTATAGGCCACGATACCACTATGACATTACCAGTTTGTTGTACATGTACCTTACATTAAATACAATGTATAATTTATACATTAAATAAGCTGTCACAGAGTATGAAATGAACACCTGCGGTACCCGCGTTAGCTCTGTGCAGTGGCGCGCGGCCTGTTCTAGACACAATTATTCATATTTTTACAATATTTACTTGCAAAAATATAGGCTACATTTGTTTACATTTTGCAGAACAGAAGATCCGTCAATATGCATTTGTTTCGTTATGTTCAGAGCACTCATGTGAGGCGTTTTCAGAGGTTTCAGTGTCAGAGGTTATAGGATAATACATAATTAATTTACTTTAAAATATAATTTAATTCAGTGATGCAAATCAGAATTTTCATCAGCTGTTATTCCAGTTTTCGGAGTCATATGATCCTTCAGAAATCATTATAATATATCGATTTATTACCAGTGTTGGAAACAGTTTTGCTGCTTAATATTTTTTGGAACCTGTGACATTTTGTTCAGGATTCTTTGATTAATAGAAAGCAAAAAAGAGCAGCACTGATAATAAATCAACATGATTTCTGAAGGATTATGTGACTCTGAAGACTGGGGTAAAGGCTGATCAAAATTCTGATTTGCATCACTGAAATAAATTACATTAAAATATATATTTTGAACAGCAGTGTGTGTGTGTGTGTGTGTGTATATACATATACACATTACATAAATGTAATCTATATATCTAAATAAAAATAGACTATATTCAGTACCTATATGATCCAAAGTAACTAGTAACTAACTACTTGAGTAGTTTTTTTATCCGGTACTTTTTTACTCTTACTCAAGTAACTATTCAGACGATTACTTTTACTTTTACTTGAGTAAATATTTCTAGAAGTACTTTTACTTTTACTTGAGTACAGTTTTTGGGTACTCTACCCACCTCTGGCAAGATGTTTCCATAAAGCAGACATGCACATTTGACAAATTGAGGATTCTAAATTTTCCATATTTGAATGTTTGTTTTCTACACATTGCATGGAATGTATGCATTCCAGTCCTCTCAGACCCTTTTCTCTATGCTCTTGTTTTTTTTCTCATTTCAAATTTCTCAGTAGGTATAGGGTTTCTCTCACACAAATAACAAATGCATACTCTGATCAGATAACATACCAATATTTTACGATGGCTGTATGACGTGTTTGTGAAGTCAATGTTTTTTTGTTTGTTTTTGTTTGAGCTTTTAAAGATTATGCATACTTTTCTCTGTTCACAATTTCCATTGCAAAGCAATTTGGATCAGCTGGTGTGTGGGCAGAGGCATGAAAGTTTCAACCTGGAGAATAGTGCAGCTTTAAAAAACAGACTATGCATATTTTGATGTAATGAAATAAGTCAGCTATATTTGTGTTCAGAATTGCAGAGTTTAAATTTAAAAACACCTAAATATAAAACTGATATGATGTGCTTTAAAATTACAAAGAAAAATGCTAAACAGCTAGTATGGACATAAACCTTTACTGAGCTACATATTACAGATTATTTGTGTGAATTTACATTCATTTATATGCAATTTAAGACAACAGAAAAATATAGAGTATAAATAATACAACCATTTTCCTGTCTTAAAAAATGAGAACTACTATAATTTGTGATTAATAACATTATAGCTACATAAAATAACATTTGTTAATTTATTGAAGTTGTTCTAAAGAATTTTGCTAATAATTTAAAATAACAGAAAAATACTGTAAAAACAGCATTAAATGCACAGTTCTCTTGTGAAAATTGTTGTTGTTTTTTTTACCTCATGACTATATCAGTATTTGACATGAATATGACGTTGGCTTGAGACGTTGACTCGACTTTGGATTTTAGTTAGTTAATACCGCAATCTAAAAATAACAAAAGACCAACGTCTAATGAGAGTTTGACACTGAGTGGGCATTACCAATATGACGTCTAGGAGACGTTGGGTTTTGGTTGCCATACCTGACGACTTGACGTCAATATGAAGTTGGCTTAAGATGTTGGCTCAACATTGGATTTTGGTTATTTTATGCCACAATCTAATACTAACTATAGATCAACGTCAAACGATGTTATAATTTGACGTTGTGTGGACGTTACCATTATGACGTCTAGGCGACGTTGCGTTTTGGATGCCATACCTGACGACTGTATATCAGTATTTGGCGTCAATATGACGTTGCCTTAAGACATGGCTCGACGTTGGATTTTGGTTAGTTAATGCCACAACCTAAAAACAACGTCAAATGATCTTAGAATCTGACGTTGTGTGGACGTTACCATTATGACGTCTAGTCGACGTTGGGTTTTGGTTGCCATACCTGACGACTGTATATCAGTATTTGACATCAATATGACGTTGGCTTAAGACGTTGGCTCGACGTTGGATTTTGGTTAGTCAATGCCACAACCTAAAAACAACGTCAAATGATGTTAGAATCTGACGTTGTGTGGACGTTACCATTATGACGTCTAGGCGAAGTTGGGTTTTGGTTGCCATACCTGACGACTGTATATCAGTATTTGACATCAATATGACGTTGGCTTAAGACGTTGGCTCGACGTTGGATTTTGGTTAGTTAATGCCACAACCTAAAATCAACGTCAAATGATGTTAGAATCTGACGTTGTGTGGACGTTACCATTATGACGTCTAGGCGACGTTGGGTTTTGGTTGCCATACCTGACGACTGTATATCAGTATTTGACGTCAATATGACGTTGCCTTAAGACATGGCTCGACGTTGGATTTTGGTTAGTTAATGCCACAACCTAAAAACAACGTCAAATAATGTTAGAATCTGACGTTGTGTGGACGTTACCATTATGACGTCTAGTCGACGTTGGGTTTTGGTTGCCATACCTGACGACTGTATATCAGTATTTGACATCAATATGACGTTGGCTTAAGACGTTGGCTCGACGTTGGATTTTGGTTAGTTAATGCCACAACCTAAAAACAACGTCAAATGATGTTAGAATCTGACGTTGTCTGGACGTTACCATTATGACGTCTAGGCGACATTGGGTTTTGGTTGCCATACCTGACGACTGTATATCAGTATTTGACGTCAATATGACATTGGCTTAAGACGTTGACTCGACGTTGGATTTTGGTTAGTTAACCCTCTGAGCCCGACAAACGCGAATACGCGTTTTGGGGCAGATTTTCCTGATAAGGCAGAAACGAGCTTGAATTACTCTGCCATGTTTGATCGTTCAGATAAGAGCAATACACCATTCGAATCTGTAAGGGGTCTTCTTTTATTTGTATTCACTCATAATAACAACTAAACTTTGTGCTTTTGAAGAATAAAGAAAACAAACAGGGTGCGCTCTCTGTCTTCTCCGTCTCCGCAATCTTTTTTCAGAAATGCGTCACTAAAATGAAGTGTAACTCAGCGAATACTCAACACAGAAACATGAGAGTTATCTCTATAGAAAGCCTGAAGTGTCCACTTTCAAATGAAGTAAGTCATATTGAAAACAAATATTCTGTGATGAAGTAATCCGTATGAAACCAACACGATGTTCAGTCTGTCCCGTCTAACTCATTATTTTTAATGAGATCCCGCCCCCTCGCGTTCACATGTAAATAACCACGTGACCCGCGCGCGCGGAGCATAAACAAAGCGTCAGTGAAGAGTTCATCGCTGCTACTGTTACTTTCTGGAAGAAGACGCGCTGAGTAAAGGCTGGATTTTCTCAAGAGTTCAAGTAGAGAAGATCGATCTGATAAGTAAGTAATGTTTATGTTTTGCATTAGTTAACGTGTTATTGTGACATAAACTTGAACACATTACTAGATGGGTTGTTCCCAAATTACAACACGATGAATGCTACGCATCTCAGAATGTTTAGACCATGTTTATTATTAATAATATCTGTTCAAAAATATATTTTAATAGCGTGCTAAACGATAACAATTAGTTCTCAGATATAAAATATATTTTTTATAGTGCAAAGTTCATCCTTTTATAGTATAAAGCATGAGTGAGTCTATGACTGCAGAATCATATCCTGTATAACTTACTATAAAATCATACATGATGTTCAGAATGGCTATATAACTAGTTGGGTTTTCCCCAAACTATAATTCCTGACTAACATGTTTGAAATCCAGTAAAACATTGTGAATATGATGGGCAATTCATTGTATTTAAATTTCTTACGGCGCGAGTATGTTTTCATGCTCTTTATAAAACAATAAAAGTAATATGAGAGTACACTGTAACATGATGAATGCTACGAGTCTAAGTATATTTAGAACATGTTTATGATTAATAGCCTACTCTGTTCAAAAATAGAGTATAATTGCATGCTAAACAATAATTAGTTTCTCAAAAATAAAATGTCTCTTTTTTTTTAACGATAATACAAAGCATGAATGAGTCTATGACAACAAAACCTATATATATATAGATGCTCCTGATATAAACATGCTCACAAATGTTTTTTCTCTTTTTTTGGTTGTTTGTATTTTATTGAAACAGACACCTGCACCACAGATCCTGCTGACTTTCAGTCTCTTCCAACTCCTCTGAGAGCGCTTCACCAACATCAGAAGTTCAACAGTTTGTTCTTGAATCCATGGAAAGTAGCAGAAACACTTAAATTGTAAGAGAACTGTTGTGTGTGTGTCATGTGTTCCTGCCTCTTGTGCCCATATTTGGTTTGTTTCCTGTTCTCGTTTCATGTAATTAGTAGTTTATTCGTGTCCAGCCGTGTTCGTTAATTTACTTGTGTATTTATAGTCCTGTCTGTGTAGTGCCATTTTGTCTGGTCTACTCGTTACTCCCCGGTGTTCCTGTCAGTGTCTGCCTTGCCTTGTCCTGCCTGATGTCCAGTAAAGTATGTTATTTGAGTTACATCCTCGTATGCGTGTTCCTTGTTCCTCCCTGCTGTGTGCACCGTGACAGAAGACCAGACCAGTACAGTAAGCGTCGTCCCTTCACCGTGTTTTGTTTTGTCCAGTTTTCTAGTGTTTTTTTGTTCCTGTGTTTTGTGTTTTTGCCCGCCGTTCGCGGGTATCACGCCGCGGTCCGTGGGGAAAGCACACCCACTGTCCGCGGCTCCTCCAAGTCATGCCGGCCGCTCACTCCAGCCTGCCGTTCGCGGGAGGTGAGGCCACCGTTCGCGGATCACCAAGCCCGCCGGTCGCTGGAGAGGAGGCTGCCGTTCACGGGAGTCAAGCCCGCCGGATCGCCGCTGAGTCAAGCCCGCCGGATCGCCGCTGAGTCAAGCCCGCCGGATCGCCGCTGAGTCAAGCCCGCCGGATCGCCGCTGACTCAATGCCCGCCGGATCGCCGCTGACTCAATGCCCGCCGGATCGCCGCTGACTCAATGCCCGCCGGATCGCCGCTGACTCAATGCCCGCCGGATCGCCGCTGACTCAATGCCCGCCGGATCGCCGCTGTCTCAATGCCCGCCGCTGTCTCAATGCCCGCCGGATCGCCGCTGACTCAATGCCCGCCGGATCGCCGCTGACTCCAGCCCGCCGTTCGCGGGAGATCACGCCGCCGTCCGCGGTTCACCAACCCCGCTGTTCGCGGGAGATCACGCCGCTGTTCGCGGCTCACCTTGCCCACTGTTTCGCGGGGAAAGCCAACCCGCCGTCCGAAGTCACTCGGCCCGACACCGGTTGGGGCTTCCTACAGCCCACCGGTCCCCGCCGTTGGGATGGTCAGCCGGCCGGCTGCCGCCGTGGTTGTCGTGGCAGCCGGCTGCCGCCGTATTGACCAGTGACCAAGGTCTTTTTAACAAATTCCATTTTGTTTGGTTCCCGGGATCCTGATACCCCCGAGCTGCCCCATGGAAATTTTGGGGGGGGGTAGAAGGGTTCCGGTTGGAGTGGCCGGGCCGAGGAACGAGGCCATGGGCATGAGGACCACCTGCCATGGCTTCCTGAGTTACACCTCGGCCTGCGGCCTTCTGTTCCGCGCTGGAGGCCCCGTTCTGTGTATGTTTGTGTCTGTCCTGAGGGGCCTCCAGAGCGCCCACCCCCCCTCCCTGATGGAACTGAGTAGGCTCGGGACGAGCCTTTCGGGAGGGGGGAGTAATGTAAGAGAACTGTTGTGTGTGTGTCATGTGTTCCTGCCTCTTGTGCCCATATTTGGTTTGTTTCCTGTTCTCGTTTCATGTAATTAGTAGTTTATTCGTGTCCAGCCGTGTTCGTTAATTTACTTGTGTATTTATAGTCCTGTCTGTGTAGTGCCATTTTGTCTGGTCTACTCGTTACTCCCCGGTGTTCCTGTCAGTGTCTGCCTTGCCTTGTCCTGCCTGATGTCCAGTAAAGTATGTTATTTGAGTTACATCCTCGTATGCGTGTTCCTTGTTCCTCCCTGCTGTGTGCACCGTGACATAAATAGCACGTAAATATCAGGTATGATTTATCTGTTTCACTTGTTGAACAGAATCTGTTGCAGGAACGAGTCAAAGTCTGTTCACATCTCTGTGGTTAGATCAGTGTGCACAATAATGTGTCTTTGACCCTCATTATGTATGTTTTGATTATACTGTGTTGTAAATAAAATACAAATAATTTAAAAAACCCATTTTTTCAGTCTCGTCACACTCTCTGTCTTACCTGCCTCAGTCACAGTCACACTGATGGCCCATTAGCAGCTTTAGGGGAGGGCCCTTTGTCTCTCAGGTGAGAATCACTTAATATTCAAGCCCATTACCACTCCCTCGCATATTGGCTTTAGATCACAAAACATGTCTTTAAACATTTAAATCAATATATTGTTTTCTGTGAATGAGTAAGCTGAATAATTTTCACATAATTGTGAAGTAAATATTCTAGCCTACAAGATCTGGTTCTCAAAAGTCTTGTAAACAATTGTTCTGTATGTGTTTTATGGTCTTATTTCAGTGACTTCAAAATTTTACTTTTTCACTAACCACGCATAAACGTTGTTTTCTCAAAAACACAATCATGTACACAAATGCTGCTAACATAACATTGTAGCCCAGTTTGTGGTGTTTACAGTGTTATTAGACTTTAGCCATTTATATTTTTATAAGCAACTGAAAAAAGCACAAATGTCAGGGCATGTCGAAAGTTCTCCAGGCCCCCAAAACACCCTCAGGGCCCAGAGGGTTAATGCCACAACCTAAAAACAACGTCAAATGATGTTAGAATCTGACGTTGTGTGGACGTTACCATTATGACGTCTAGGCGACGTTGGGTTTTGGTTGCCATACCTGACGACTCTATATCAGTATTTGACGTCAATATGACGTTGGCTTAAGACGTTGGCTCGACATTGGATTTTGGTTACTTCACAACACAACCTGAAAACAAGTAAATATCAACGTCAATTGACGTCGGTCTTGGACGTCAAATAAGCGTCATCATTAGACGTTGGCTTGACATTGAATTTTGGTCACCTGACGTCGCGACCTAAATCCAACCTAATATTAACGTCATATGACGTTGTGTGCCTGTGGCTACCAGTGGCAGCTCGCATCAAGTTCAAGACACTGATGCTTGCGTACAGAACTACCACAGGCTCAGCACCCTCCTACTTCCACTCACTATTACAAACCTACACCCCCTCCAGAAGTCTGAGATCTGCTAGTGAGCGATGCCTTGTGGTACCATCACAGAGAGGCTCAAAATCACTCTTCAGAACATTCTCGTTCACCATTCCCGGCTGGCGGAATAATCTTCCCACCCCTATCCGGAACGCCAGATCCCTAGTAATCTTCAAGCAACAACCGAAAACTCATCTCTTTCGGCAGTACTTGACTTCACCCTAAACTCAAAAAAAATAAAACAAAAACTCTTTCCCTCTACCTTTCTCTCCGCTTACTAGCTTGTACTTATTTGAACAATGACTGAGACTTGGTGTTACGAGCACTTCCTCTGTCTGATTACCTCTTCAAGATTAATCGCTTTTTGTATTCCCCAATTGTAAGTCGCTTTGGATAAAAGCGTCTGCCAAATGACTAAATGTAATGTAATGTAATGCACCCAAGTGCGATTGCTGCTTTCTCACCTGCCCAAACGAACCGCACCAAGAGGGAAAACAAACTCTAGTGCGATTCAACCGAACTAAATGAGGCAGGTGTGAAAGCACCCTTAGTCTCTTTTTAGTAATTCTATTTAACCCAGTCAATATAGTATAAGTACCTAGTAGCAGTGGCATAACGTGGGGTTTTAGTCAGGGCCTTCAGTAAGCAAGGTTAGTTGTGTATAGGTTTATAGTGTTTTTTTACTTCATTGTTGTATGTCTGTATTTATGTAGCACCGTGGTCCTGCAAGGCACGACATTTCATTCCACTGTATGTCCCCACATGTAGCGGAATGAAAATAAAGCTCAACTTCAACTGTAAACATCTTACACATCTCTGTTACAGCTAACTCAGCTATATGCATATAATGCACATATTTTTCTGCACACAGGCTCTCAACAAACAATGACGGCTGATCAACTATTTTAATAGTAGGCTAGATTGGGGTGGGTTAAATACAGAGTAAATTTCCCTACATGGTCAGTAAAAGTAATCCGCCAATACACGGCTCACTATGCACATTCATGTCACTCTAAAATGACAACGCACTCAAAGCAGCAAAACTGTACAAACTCTGGACATCCACACACCACACCACAGTATTATCAACACCACCTACACCTCCATAACAATGTGCATGATAAAATACTCATCAAATAATAAAGCACTCACCTGTCACTTGTAAATAAAATCCATGGGTCTGTCATTCGATGCCACTTTACTCGGATTTAAAAGTAAACACAGCCAACAAAATAACTTAGCTGATAGCCACTGATAGCACTCATAGTTGCAATCGTTGAAATGGCGCATAAAACCTTTGCTGGACTTTGTTAGCGAATTCACTTTGGGTGTAGGTCTTCCTTTCTCAGTTATTCTCTTTTGCAAAAGAGCGCCTTGAAAAAGACGATTTTAGTAGATCGGCACAAAGATCTGGTGTAGGCACCGATGACTGCAGCTGTCATTTTCTTTTCGTTTACTTTCATGTTCGTACCTTAGAAATCCCTGATTAAAGGGGCGGTCTAACGCTGGGGGTAGCACTGGGCACGTAGCTGGACCCAGAGGGCGGGCTGTCATTGAAAGTCAAAATTTGATTGGCTGATGATTCTGTCACTAATGCTTGTAACAAATCAGATGTGACATCTTTCAAAAAAAGGGTAGCACTATCTGTAGTGCTGGCCTCTGACTTTTTTTATGTAGGATATTCCAGTTCAACCTCAACTAAACTAATCATAGGCAATTTAGTGGACATTACACAAATACCTAGATACCTAAATAATCAATAAAAACATTTTTCACACAATTTTGTTTTTTATAGGGCCAGTATAGAAGGTCCTGCTTCCCCTGACGGCCCACCACTGCGCTAGTAGTATAGACGAAACCAAAATTTTCTTTTAGCCAAACCCATTTCAAACAAGGTTATCTTATTATATTATTGTTACCTTATAGACTTAAGAATACATCCATGCCAGACAAGGAAGATGCTCTGATTTGAATTTACAACATTTATTTTACCAACCAAACATGTTAACATATTTGTTGTCGTCTTCTAAATAATGCCGCAAGTGGGGCTTGAGGAAGTGACGTCGCCTGTGTCTGCGCAGTGCAACCTGATGCAGCTCCAGAAGTGACACAGGAAACAGAAATACTGCAAACTAATAATAATAATTATAACGTGACTAAACGAGATGTCTCGTTTTAGTCAATGAAAATGAAGAGATATTTTAGCATAGTTTTTATTTTGCAAAACACATTTAGTCTCATTTTTATTCGTCAACAATATTGCATTATATATTTAATTATCGTCATCGTCACATGACCAGCTTTTATGTTGTGTCTCGTCTTCGTCACGTGATAAAGGTTCGTTGACGACGATATTTAGTCACAATTTTCATTGACGAAAGCAACACTAGTTTGGTGGTGCAAGAGTGTGTGTGCCTCCTCTCTGTGTTGACGCTGGAGGTCTCGAAGCGGGGTATAGAAAGTGTTGAGGTCATCTGGCAGGCTGTCTGAGGGGCTGATATTAGTGTTCGTGGTGGTCTTGTAGTCTATGATGTGCTGCAGGCCTTGCCACATCCGTCCGGCGTCGGCAGTAGAGTAGAAACTGTCCAGCGTCTCTTTGTACTGTCTCTTAGCCGCTGTAATGGCTTTTCTCAGCCCATACTTTGCAGCTTTGTACTCTGTCTTGTTGCCTGATGTAAATGCAAGAGATCGAGCACGCAGCATACTTATGTTCAATATTTAAAAAAACAACACTTTTCATATGTAAGAACAATAAATATCATATACTTTAAGACTTTTACTCAAGTAATATTCTAAATATGTTTTCATCTTTAGTAAGTAGCAATTTTTAACAAATGTCGCTGTCAGCTGGGTGGGAGGGGTTCGGTATTAATATCAGATTTTGATGGAATTTGCAATATGAGGAAGACTTTAAAAGATCTTTCTGTTTTGTATTCTAATGTGCGGTAAGTGTGTATAATTAATACGTAAACACTTTTGGTTTCACTTTGAGCATTTCACATTGGATGATGTTCTCTTATTCCTTAAACTGTCACCATTCCACTGGCGGGATGCTTGGTACTCTTTTTTTATTGCCTTTTTATTCTAGCAAATATTTGAGTAATCACTCTAAATTAGATAATTCGAAAGCTTAAAAACAACTCAAAATTTATCCTGTGAGAACCGTTTTGAAAGCAGACATTGTGTTACCATGGAAACAGTACTTTAAAATCCTCTTAGCTAGCTCCTCCCCCTAGTGGATGGTGTCGTTTCATACTACAAAATTTACTATGCTATTTTATAATCAAAATTTGTTTATTTTTTTATCTTGACAGAACATTTATCGTTGGAAAGGTCTGACAGTTAAGGTTTCATATTTGGTGACTGTTTTGTGGTAGAAGTGATATCGTGACAGAAATTTATTGATTTGCGACAGAAAAATGCTTACTTCAAATTTGGAACATAACTTGGTTAGACATATGGCTTTGATTTTTTAACAATTTTAGAGTACAATATATTTTATAAAATTTTATTTTATATAAAATAAAGTTTTAGTATACTGCATTTTCTTTACTGTAAACTTAAACATCTATATTTATATTTTCTTTATATGCTTTCACTTCAGAAATATTCTGCTGTGTGATTTAATAGGATACTCCTGTAAGAAAATAGCATTAGTGGACAGACTTTCAGCATC
This sequence comes from Barbus barbus, assembly GCF_936440315.1. Classification (NCBI taxonomy): domain Eukaryota; kingdom Metazoa; phylum Chordata; class Actinopteri; order Cypriniformes; family Cyprinidae; genus Barbus; species Barbus barbus. The sequence goes on from NC_136762.1 coordinate 112,406, forward strand.
ATTCACTTTAAATAGTATCCTCTAATCCTGTTTACGTGAAATACGCTTCTCCCGAACAAGTTTGAGTTTATGGACCTGTTGCTATGACAGCAACTCCAGGATGAGGACAGAAGAACTTAATCCTGGATCATGTCAAATCATCAACAATAAAATCCAGCTAACTGAGTAATCAACATATGAAAGAACAGGCCCAAGATGTTATATATATATATATATATATAAATAAACATTAATTAAGCTGAAATATTGTTTATTGTTAATTTATAGAAAAGATGATTTTACTTTAACATACATCGTTACTGAATTTAAAAATGTCAAGTCAAGTCAAGTCACCTTTATTTATATAGCGCTTTGAACAATGTAAATTGTGTCAAATCAACTACACAATATCAAAAAAGGAAAATAGTGTGTCAATAATGTAAAATTAAAAGATTAAAAAAAAGATTTTCAGTTAAAGGCATTTCATTATTGAATTCAGTGATGTCATCATCCAGCTCAGTTCAGTTTAAATAGTGTCCACATGATGAATAAAGCACAGAAGCAAGTTTTCAGATGAGATACTCTGTATAGACTCTGTGCACAAGTGTAGCGACGAACTTCCGCTATCGCCAGAAGTTGGGATATCAGTTTCCGGTTTTCATTCGCGTCGCCCAAAATGGTAATATTTACTAGATGTCGCCGAGATCTGCCAAATAAGAATCAGCTATGTCCATCATATCGTTAATGCCTGGTCCCCTGCTCCAATATGCAAGCGAAACAAGGGATTCAAACGCAATATATTGAGTTATATGCACAAATAGTTTAAATCTAATGTGTTATTTCAGCATCTAGCGACTAAGCTAGTTAACGACTTGTTCATTTTACAAACAGTTTTTTCTCAATTTTAAACGTAGACTGTTCTTTTTTTTTTTTTTTTGGTGATAATTGTATTATTAATTGTATTGAACATCTCCCCCTCTTAGTTTCTAATAAAGATCAGGGCACAGGTGAAGCATTGTCTGGTCATTGTGCTACAGGTCCATTTAAGAACACTTTAGCATACACTTTTTTTTTTTTTAAGTATTTATGCAAATAATTTAAAATAATATACTTAACTGTAACAAAATGTGATGCTTTTGGATACTTTATTGCACGTTAATTGCAATTAAATGCAAATGTGCACTTGTTGAACCACTTAAGTACATCTTTATATGTAATTTCACAATTACTCCAGAAACTTTCAATTGACATTATTATAAAGTGTACTTTTTAAAACTTTCATTGTTTGTTAAGAATCATTGTCATGAAATTGGGCGGCCTGTTATTAAAATTATTATTATCTGTAAGTGAATTTAGCATCACAATATTATAATATATATTCTGAGATTTTCTAAACAAATTTATATTTGTTACGATTGAGCACAAGTAGGAAACAGGCAGTGGGTCCAAATGCAGTTTAAGGTCCTTTAATGATAATCCACAGAGATATACGTCCAAAACACATGACTGAACCGAGAAAGGATCACAAGAAATACAGGCGGTAACACTTAACAACTCAAAGACAATAGCAATCCGGGGCTTAATATATAGACAAACACAGGACCAAACAGGAAATGGAACACAGCTGAACCAGGTAGACACTAATGAAACACAGCATGATGGGAAATGGAGTCCATGACCAGAACAACAGGCAGAAACACAAAACACAGAAACGCCCTCTAACGCCTCACAGTGGTGCAAACAACCGGAAGTGACAATATTTAACTTAACAATATTAACAACAATATTTAAATGAGTGTTGAGATGAAGGAGAAGGTAATCTAAATGCAAAAATAAGGTAATGAAAAATTAAATATTCAATATTGGATGTAATATACACAATAACAATGATAAATAAAATAAAACCTCTAGTATTGCCCACTTTTTTCCAAAACATTTTGATATCCAACAAAAGCCATTCCAGGTAAAAACGCTTAATTTGGCACCACTTACCTGCCTATTGTAAATGTTTTCATTAGATTTTAGTTGCATTAAACATGAATGACCATTTGAATCCCTTGTTTCATTTGCGTATTGGAACAGGAGACCAGGCATTAATGATACGATGGACATTGCTGATTCTTACATGGCAGATCTCGGAGACATCTAGTAAATACTAACATGTTCGTCGCTACGCTTGTGCACAGAGTCTGTTACCGTCAGTGGTTACGGTCAGCTCTATTCTTTATTCATTCTGTCTGTCTTCTACAATTAAGTCAGCTCAAACTTCTTAACTAGAGACTTTGTTTTGTAGGTATTTTCAATCTTTGAAATGTAAGATTCAATATCAATGAACTACGTGATCAAATAAATGTGTTTGCATGAGTAAGGATGGAGAGATTAATACATTTTAAGGGCCTCAATTTTCCCAAAGTTGATTTATCAACTTTTAATACTTTTTAAGACTCTGCAGACACCCTGGGTTTTACTGAAATACAGTAAGATGAGTTTATCGTGTGGATATTTGGAGATCAAGAGACTCTGATTGCTCAAATGACGGGGTGGAAAGACTTTTGATGGTCCTGATGGGAGATTCAGACACAGACGGATCTCTGACCATCAGAAACATGAAATATATAAACTACAGATCAGCTGCAGTAACAAAGGGACCTATTACAAGACATTCAAAGTTATTACAAACGGTGAGTAGTCAGTTTCATATTTAAAGGTCTTTGCAAGAGTGATTAATACTCTCACATACACACAAACTTTGATCCTGGCAGAATTTGGAGTCTTATCATTTGTATTTGTGAAGTTGCTGAAATTTATCTAGAATGTTTATATACACTACCCTCCAAAAGTTTGGAAACACCCCTGGCAAAGTGTGGTTTTGGATGATATCAGCATAAATCCTTATAATTTTTTGGTGCAAATACATTAAAGTAACTTGATATTATCATTGAAGATCAGCAATAAAACATAATAATGGCAATATATACATGTCAAAGTCAGACATGCCGCTTTGCCAGCTGTGATGCCTGATTACTGGTTAAACTTGGCCCAGGTTTTTAAAAGATTTTTGGGTCAGCACACCTTAATACTGTAGCTTCAACAATTGTTTACCAATTCAAAGTCAATGTTTGAATAAACTGACAGCTTGGGTGCCCAGATTATGCAGAGTTTTTTCTATGTATAAACTTTTTATGTAAGAAAATATGTTTTTGTAGTTTTTGTTGTCCCTTATCAGTACAAAATTATCACAAATTAAAAAGGATTCATGCCAATATAGTCCAAAACCCCACTTTTCTAGGACGTTTCCAAATGTTTGGAGGGCAGTCTAATAATTTGAATTTTCTTTTCCAAAAATCAAAATAGTCATTTAGTCACACTCATGTCATTCCAAAACAGAAATGAAGACGCATTTAATTTAATATGAGAGTTTTCAGTTTAATTAGAAATTGTTCTTTATGAAATAACTGCAAACTTTATTTTCCATCGAGTGAGGAAAATATTGTCACTTCAGGCCAGTAAAGATCTCAACAGTAGACATTATTACACTTGTTTGGGCTTGCAGGCAGCTTTTGCGCATGAAGGCACCTCACGAAACTAATTACTTCTGAGGCAGCGGAATGGTTTAAAGCAAAATATAGAGAGCTTTGGTGATAACTAAGTGAATATTTAATTACTGCAATAGTGATTTCTCACTAGAAATGACATCAAAAGTGGAAAACGGTGATCAAAAACTTACATTTACACACAAACTGACCACCGACCGAAACTTTCTGACGCCATTTTTATTTTTTTAGCTTAAATGTCACAGAATGGAACGCTCAGGATTGTGGGATATCAAAGACAGCGAAGGATACATCTATGCTGCCTTAAAAATCATCCAGATGAAGGCATCTCAGGAGACAGGAAGTGAAGCTAACATTGAATTCAGACGTGCCTTGATGCCTTCCTACCTTGGGATGCGTCCTCCGAATGCAGCATTTTAGAGCTTTTGGACGCAGCCATCGATTTCAAGAACACATCCGGGCACTTTCATGCAACGGTTAATGACGACGTAGAGCGAGAACACAAGGATGCAAGATTGCTTAAGAATGCGTATTGAGAAACTGACAGCTTGTTGAAAGCCGCACAAGTCAATGTGGTCAATGTGCATTATGACTTTGAGTGTACTTATGAATGTTTATAAAAATGTTATGTGAAATTACTTGGGAGATGACGTCTGTGAAGTGAAGTTTACACTGAGCCTTCATTTCAAATAGAGTTAAAAAAACACAATAACAGCCATTTAAAGGAAGCTCTAACAATCTTTATATTCCTTTATTTGCATGTTACATGATTAACAGATTTCATAAGCCTCATTTTCTCACCAAAAATTACAATCATTTTTTTTCTTAAACCCACTTTTGAAATACAACAAATTCAAATGACTTTATTTCCATTTTAAACACTTCATGAGTTCTTTACAGTGCAGAAGGGTTTTAAAAATGACTGCGGTAATTTTAGAGTAAATAAACACAGTTAGAAAATGTTCATTGCTTTTCATGAAGATGTCAGTCGAACGAGCCAGAAAATCTCTTTCTAGAGACTCCGGCATCCCGTAGCAAAAGAGGATCGACAAAAACACAGCGTCCACTTTTTTCATCATGTTACAGAGCATCAGGAGGAACACACACACACACACACTAAACACAGTGAAATTAAAGTCAGCTGATCCTCATTGAGTGTAACTGTTAAACACACACGCTGCAGTGAAGCTGTACAGAGGCATTCGGATAGAAAACACACGAGTCCTGATCCAGACTTCAGGACGCTTGACTTTGGATCGGATCAAACCCAAACATTGGTGTTCAGGGCACGAGCGAGAGCTTCTGCGGACTACAGGAGACACACGACTAGCCCTTAAAAACCAGACACCGAGCCACACGCGGGTTCATCCAATCAAGGCATCAGATCTCACATGCTGAAAGCTTATTGGCTGAGAGAGCAGTCAATCAAAGGGCTGAAGAGCTCACTACTGTAAACCCAGGAGGGATTCATAATACTTTTGAAATGTCTTTAATATATGAATGCGTACACACAACCTGCTCTTTGAGAAAAACAAAATAAATAAAACTGGTAAACAAAGAAAATCAGGGACGGACGCTTTACAAATCCAACGACAAAGAAAACGAACGCATGTGTGTGTGTAAATCATCTCTAAAATGCCTTTTTTTTATATCGTTTTTTTGTTTGGCAGTTAGTGGATTCAGCTCATTTCTGTACAACTTCTATTATAATAACTAACGAACAGAAATGATCAGTCTCTATAAATAAGAATAGTAGTGCAGCTGCTTCAAAGGTAAATCTAGTTTTAGAACAAGATATTTAAATATTTGTATTAAAAATCTTTACGTTTAGTATCTAATTTCAGTTTGTTACAGGAAGCATCAAAGCGCCACCGCAGATAACGAACTACATCTGAAGAAACCTGAACTGAAGATTCGTTTCGTTTCCGTGTGAGGACATTCGATTCAAAAGAATATTTACAGACGACAGACGCGACGGGATGAGCAGCAAATCGAAGCGAAGCATTCATTGGTGTCGTACAATTCATACGATGATACGATTTCACAGACACGCAGAAGACGAGGTTCAGGACACGAGGGTCTGGACGAATCTCACGCTTTACCATGGTAAAAATCATTCCACAGAATTCTACAGGTTTTTATTCAAAAAGAATAGTTTTTCACGAGAGAGAGTTCACAGGAACCCTGAAGAAACACCTGCAGATCTGTCTGGAGTGGGAGGGGTTTAGTGTCTGGGGGCGGATCTACACATGTGGGAGGGGTTTATGGGCGGGGTCTGTTCGGCCTCTGTGAAAGGATTTTCCGATCATCACAAACACAGATGAGCTTGAGCGTCTCAAACATGATCTGATCTCAGCTTCATGATGAAGATTCAGGAGAAAATACTGAGCGTTTCAGTCCCTTCTGCAAGTCATTAGCTTTAAATCACAACTAAAAAACTTTACATGATTCTAGCGGTCCTTCATTAGTTTACATTAGGCAGATTTGGGAACAGGCTGCAGGGTATTATGGAAAAACACAATGAAATGAACCTTTTTTCTCGATGATTTGACTCTGGGTTTCTGTGGTAAATCACATACATGCACTCCGACGACAGACAGACGGGCGTCACTGGAAGTCAACACTTGAACCGTTTAAATGACAATATTCTTGTCTTAAAAAGAGCACCTTCTTTCTTTTCTCCATGTCATATTTTTTTTCCTGATAATAAGACGGTCGTCCTGCCGGGGCGTAACGGTGAGCGTGGATGGATGGATGGAAACAGTCTGAGATGATCGATCGCGTTCAGAGCGTCTGCGCTGAACATTAACACTTCAGAAGAGCCGAGAGAACAGACAGGAGGAGGAGCCAGAATGATTGACAGACGCAGCCGGAGGCGTTGATGTCCCGCCCAGTGCCAGGTTCTGAGAGAGAGAGAGAGCGAGAGAGAGAGAGAGAGAGATTTGATTTTGAAACCCTCTTTTATTTATACAAACAAGATTTCTCTACAAAATAAAATTTAAATAAAAAAACCGTAACAAAAAGTTATGAATGATTTCATAAAAAATATTTAGCTCAAAACAACTCCAAAGCACAACATATTATTCAAAGAGAGAGAGAGACATGTTGGTAAACTGCGCCATCTGCTGGTCGACATGCTGAACTACATCAGTGTGTGTGTGTGAGTATGTGTGTGCATGTTTATGTGGTTTATGAGGACACAAATTTGTATAATGACATGGGTATTACAGAGGTATTACAATATGAAGGTGGTTTATGAGGACACTGCCTATGTCCCCGTAATTCAAAAGGCTTAAAAAACATACTAAATGGTGTTTTTTTTGAAAATCTAAAAATGCACAAAGTCTCCTGTGAGGCTAAGTTTAGGTGTAGGGTTGGTGTAGGGCAATAGCACACACAGTTTGTTCAGTATAAAAACCATTACGCCTATGGAGAGTCCCCATAAACCACAAAAACCAACATGTGCGTGTGTGTGTGTGTGAGAGACTCTCACTGTAGAGGAACACGCTGGCGTTGTGGATTCCCAGTCTGTTGGTGGCGACACATGTGTAGTTTCCGTAATCATCCTCTGTGACGTTTGCGACCACCAGCAGAGTACGAGAGCCGCTGATCTGAATACTGACGCTCTGAGAGCTGGACAGTCTGACAAACACAAACACAAACAAACACTGACAAATTATTATTCATTCAACTTTATTCTATATATAACTTAAATCTGCTTTCCTGTCTGATAGCAGATGGACGAACACTAAATAACATAAATGATCCGATGCAGTTCAACTGTCAAATCTAATCCTGAATGTATGTATTATTATATTTATTAATTTATTTTATTTACTGATTTCTGTAAGAACCTTCATTTTCTTAAAATTGCATTCATGCGTTTGTGTTAATTCATTCATTCATTCATGTATGTTGTTTTTATCATTGTGGTAATAGACAGACAGGATGAATTTCTCCTGTGCAGCATTGTTATTGTAAAACTATAACTATTAAAATAGATTTTTTGTAAATTAAAATAAAACATAATGGAATACAAGAAAGTCAAAAGTTGAAGTCAAAAGTTGACATACACCTTGTAGAATCTGCAAAATGTTAATTATGTTACCAAAATAAGAGGAATCATACAAATGCAAACTTTTGAGCAGAATTAAAAATTATTTTGCCTAAATATATATATTTTTTCATTTAGTACTACCCTTCACAAGCTACAGAAGATACTTACATTTCCAAGAAGACAAAATAAGTTAAATTTACCTTGATCTTCAAATTCAAAAAGTTTTCTTAATTCATGTTTTTTCCTTCTGGAGCATCAGTGAGTGCTTGAACCTTCTGTAATAGTTGCATATGAGTCCCTCAGTTGTCCTCAGTGTGAAAAGATGGATCTCAAAATCATACAGTCATTGTTGGAAAGGGTTCAAATACACAAAAATGCTGGAAAACCAAAGAATTTGTGGGAGCTGAGGGATTTTTCTGAAGAAGTGGTGTGTGGCCAAGTATGGTGACCCATACTCAGAATTTATGCTCTACATTTAACCCATCCAAGTGTACACACAGTAGTGAACATACACCCGGAGCAGTGGGCAGCCAATGCTGCAGCGCCCGGGGAGCAGTTGGGGGTTCGGTGCCTTGCGTGGTATTGTCGTGGTATTGAGGGTGGAGAGAGTGTTGGTTATTCACTCCCCCACCTACAATCCCTGCCGGACCTGAGACTCGAACCCACGACCTTCACGTTACAAGTCCAACTCTCTATCCATTAGGCCACGACTGCACCGGATGTAAACTTTTGAACGGGGTCATCTTTATAAATTCAACTTATTTTCTCTTGTGGACTGTATGTAAACATCTTTTTTTTGTGAAATATCTTATTCAGGTCAGTACTAAATAAACAATAACATGCATTTTGCATGATCCCTCTTATTTTGGTGAAATAATGAATTAAATGTGTGTGTATGTATATATATATATATATATATTCTGCCACTGAAGCACCACAATGAAATATATTTTTTAAAGTAATTTTAAAAAGTACAAAGTAAAGTTCAGGGGCTAGAAAATACATATATAGTTTATAACCTACATTTAGGCATTTAAACTACATTCATTATTTTTCTTTAAATGTGTTATGTTCACGTTACAGACAACAAATTAAGTTGCTTTAATTTTCTTCAAATGTGATGTGAATTTATTTTCTTACTATTTCTTTTGCAGTATGGGCTGGATGAATACTGATATACTAAAGAGGAAATTATATTAAGAACAGAGATCAGAGAAATGTTAGAAGAAGAATGTTAGCTAAAAGTTAAGGGAATGTTTTGCAAACTAAATAGAACATTCTATTTGTATTATTACATTCTATTTGCATTCTATCACACATGTTTTGGGAATGTTCTGGGAATAATGTGTGTTCTCTGAGTGACTGACCTGCGTTCGTCCCTGTACCACTCAAACTCAGGCTGAGGAACCGCAGACGCCTCACAGTGCAGGACTCCAGCCTGCCCCACCGGCGTCTCGGAGCTCCGCACCTCCTTAATGTATGGCGGGTCTGTGGACACACATATCAGTCTGATCTCACAAACACCAGACAGGACACACATCTATCTGATCTCAAACATCTACTCACAGTTCACCACTACGTTGACGTATTTGACATCAGGAGTGGAGACGTCATTGCTTGCTTTACACTCGTAACGTCCGGCCTGAGAGCGAACGATCCCAGAGATCTCCAGATACTCTCCCACGTCCAGAGCCTCAGCTGACAAACACACACACACACACACACACACACACACACACACACACGTTGGTTTTTGTGGTTTATGGGGACTCTCCATAGGCGTAATGGTTTTTATACTGAACAAACTGTGTGTGCTATTGCCCTACACCAACCCTACACCTAAACTTAGCCCTCACAGGAGACTTTGTGCATTTTTAGATCTTCAAAAAAACACCATTTAGTATGTTTTTAAGCCTTTTGAATTACGGGGACATAGGCAGTGTCCTCATGAACCACCTTCATATTGTAATACCTCTGTCATACCCATGTCATTATACACATTTGTGTCCTCATAAACCACATAAACATGCACACACACACACTCACATAAACACACAAGCACTAAACCCACTCTCTCTCTCTCTCTCTCTCTCTCTCTCTCTCTCACACACACACACACACACACATAAACACACAAACACTAAACTCACTCTCTCTCTCTCTCTCGCTCTCTCTGTGTCTCACACACACACTGATCTGGTCAGCATTTCATCAGGAAGTTGAAAAGCATTTCAGAACACAAGTGAGTGGGGGGGGGCTCTTTTGCATATTCATGTTTTATTCATAAGCATCATTTACCACAGTGAGGCACAATGCATTTATTAAGTGAATACTAATTTATGTAAAACCATGAAATTGGCAAAGTTCAGCAAAACCGAAAGCTCACAGACACACAATAAATACACATAATGTTCACACAAAACACACACACACACACACACACACACCTCCTGATTGTCATGCTTATTTATTCATGTCAACACACTTGTGTTGTAGTTTATTCCTCACACACACACACGCACGCACACACCTGTGATCTGATTGCTTTAATGCATCTATTAATACCATACCTGTCAAGTATCCCGTTTTGGCCGGGAAATTCCCGTAATTTACCCTTCTTTCCCACCGTCCTCCCGTATTAGTATTTTCCCGTAAATCTCCCATATTTTAACCTGCGTTATTAAAAATAAAATAAAAAAACACCCCCCCCCAAAAAAATCTGAGCTCTGTCACTAGCCTCGCGATAACTGCCACCTGCAGTAGCCTACTACAGGTTAGTGTGTGAGGTCAGATGATGAGTTGATGAGTGACGACGCGGGAAAAAAAGAAGAAAAAACAGACAGATGATGGACGCCAGGGGGCTGTTCCATAAAAGACGCTAAGAAAAGCGGGGATTAAAGTCCAAAACCTGACTTGAAATAACCTAACAAATCAATCGGGACTAAAGTGGTTCCATAAACGACAATTCAAGTTCACGCAATCTGACTAATGCTATCCAGGTTCAGTGAGTCAGGATAATGTGACGTACACGCTTATTCTGAAGCAGCCCTTAATGTCGATCATGGATCAAATCGATCCACCATAGCAAACAGCGAATATTTGTGCTGTTTAACGCATTTGAAACATTGTGTTTTCCTCAGTGCATAACTGATACGTCACAGGTATATTTTTTACATCTGTAAATGTCAGAAAGCCATGCAAATATATCCATTTAGCTGTCAGGAGTGGGCGGGGCTTATGCGAGAGAACGAGCGCTGCGGCGCGCATGCGCGCTACACAGACGGAGCAGAATAGAATACTAGCGCAAGAATTCTGAATAAAATATACATTCTGCTCAAATATTTGTTGTTGGACATTAAATGTGGCACATAGAATTTTACTACATATAAGTGTATTTTTATGATAGCAGCAACTGTTAATCACGAGCTCAAATGAGTTAAATGTGTGTTCCTCTTATCAGTTAAAATGTACTCTGATTTCTATTATAAATTTACATTTTTAATTCAGTGATTTTAACTTTTGATTGTGTTTTTATGCTTTAATGCTTTAAAGAGACATTTTAGATTGTAATGTTTTAATGTTCTAATAACCATAAAAGGTACAGCTGTCATAAATTCAGAGAGAAAGGCTGCATGGCTAGAAACTTCTGATCAACTGCATGCACGAGTAGCAACTATGTTCAAATGTCATTCGCCTACATTTTGGGCACAATACATTAAATACAGTTGGTTGTAGCCTATTTTTTATTTATTTGACTATTTAAGGTGTATTTTCTGTATACTTTTATTTTTGGACCGATAATAAATTAAACTGACTGTATGTGAGAGAGTCAGTGGTAATATGGATGCGTTCCTATTGGTCAGAGTTAGAGGAGCTCAGCTTAGCCTGACAGTTAGCCTGCTCCGGACCAGGTTAGTTTGCCAGCATAAGTTGCCGGGGTAACTGAGTTTGAACTTTTTTAAGTTTGATTTATGAAACCGAATCTACCAAAAATAAGCCTGACTAACCGAAATAAGCCTGGCTTATACTCTAATCTTGGTTTATGGAACAGCCCCCAGGACAGAGAAGGAAGGCACTCTTGCCAAAACAGTCTTAAAGAATGCAAAGTCTGCAACAAATGAGTACAATAAGTCACTAAAAGAGTAAAGAAAAGTTATGTGAAATGAAAAGAAAAACTGTACAAAAAAGCAATATGAAATGAATGAGTGCGTGAATGTGAAAAGAATGTGGAAGGAAAATGAAATGTAAATGTAAAGACAAGCAATGTTAAATGAACAGAAAATATGCAAATAAGCCTTTAAATAAATGCTCTTCATATATACCCTTTTGTGTTTTCATTTAGGCTATGAATGTTCACAGCATGTCAATGTCAACAAAGGTAGGCCTATCATTGGCTTTATGCACAGCTGCACTACTTCCTGAACTTCAGGCAGCTCCTTTGTTTCCTGTCTGCCATTATTGGACAAACTGATCACCTGGATTAATCAGTTTGTCCAATAATGGCAGACAGGAATCAAAGGAGCTGCCTGAAGTTCAGGAAGTAGTGCAGCTGTGCATAAAGCCAATTGTAGTTTATAAGTGGTTGACAAGTGGTGATTTTAGCTTTCTTGTCACCTGTCTTAAAATGTAAGGGATACTGGAGCTTGGTTGGGGTGGTGGGACTGCTCGCGGCGGGCGCCGGAAAATTTCCCTTATTTTCAAATCCAAAACTTGACAGGTATGATTAATACTCATTCTTTCTTACGCAGTGTTAATGAGCAGCTAATGATCAAGTAATGAGCAAGATGAACATACATGAGATAATGAGATCTGACGTTTGACGAAACTGTGTAAAAACATCATAATCACACGTACAGTAACACATATGTGCTGTGTGTGTGTGTGTGTGTGTCAGTGAAAAGCAGACTTGAGCAGTTCGTGTGTGTGTTGATCACTAACATGACTTCTTCAGTGTAAGCGTGTGTGATTTGAGCAGTAGATCGTGCTGCTGTGGTGGACATCTGTGGTGGAGAAGAAATGTGAGCTAGACGTGTTTTCAAAGATATTTTGAATATTTGAGAAACACAACTGAAACGACTCAATCACAGTCGTGTGATGCATGCCGTCTCTGACTGAACCACTCAGTGCTGGTTTAGAGCCAGTTTTGTGCAGATTTAGAGCTGGTTTAATGTTACAGCAAACACTGATAACATTTGAATAATGTTCTAGTGTTGTCACGATACTGGAATTTCTAACTTCGATACGATACCTTGAAAAATATCGATACTCGATACCATTTTCGATACCACGGAGAAAAAAACTGCCACAATATTAAGGGGGTATTTTTTTTAATTTAAAGATAAATGTAACAAGTCGAGAACATGCGGTATATTTTACATGAACAAAAAAATGTCTTGAGGTACTGCATTTGTTGATTTATTTATTAATCTTTTATTAATCTTAGTTAAATGTTAATTGAAACTAACGTTTACTAATACATGTTCTAATTAAAATCCAAAGTTCTATTTGTTGATATTCTCATTTGCTTCATAACCAAAATATTTCCAGATATAGGGTCCTATGAAATCCGTTTTATTTTTCCCCAAATTCCGTTTTATTTTTTTCTACATTAAATTTTTTCCATTTTAATTTTTCTGGATTCCGTTTTTTTCCGTTTGAATTTTTCTGGACTCTTTTTTTTTTTATGGTCAAATTAAATGCTATTAATCTAAAAGCATGTCTAATTCATTAAAATCATGAAAATTATACAATTTAACATTTAATTTATTAAAAGTGTAACAAAAATGACACGTTTAGGGCCGTATGAAATGTTTTATTTTTTTCTCACCTTATGTTCTATTGTTACCAAATTCTGTGTTTTAGCATGTCTATTATTTGAATGCATACAAACTATTTTTATTTATTCTTACAGTAGCCTTATGAAATGTGTTTTCCCCCTCAGAAATTCTGTGTTGTGTATTTAAATTTTACTGGAAATCAGATGAAGGCATAAAACTATTTTAATTAATTTATATTTGAATTAATGAAAATTAAACTTTTACATTTTTGGCAAATGAAGTGGATTTACTATTAAAATTAAAATATTTTATGATTATTTCCTTTTTAAAAATTAACAGTAGTAGTAAGTAGTAGTATTATGCACATTCTACTAAATAATAGTAATATAGCCTATTTCTGGCACACGGTCTTTAATAGGCTTTTAATAAAAGTTAGAAGAAACCTTTGACACAGAAGCACAAATTGAAGAAAACACTTACACACACACACACAAAGTTAAACCGAACTTTTATTTTGACGGGTTGCCGTGAATACTTCTAAAGTTCTGTGTGTGTATGATATGATGCTAGTTTTACTCAAATTAATTGGTAAAATGCTGGTAAAGTGCTTTCAGATCAGTTCTGGAGATATTGTTGATGTATTTATGTCCTCATTGAGACGGCAGACGCTGAAATCACCGCGAGCGCCACATTAGTAAACACAACCGCACGTGCAGCACATTCACACAGAGACGCGCAGAACATGCAGGATTCATATTTAAATCCACTTTTGCAGCTTAATATTTTCAGATACTAGTCCATATCGCGATTTGATTGAAGTGTAATGACCTACTTTTGATTAATTCATCCAAACTTTGACAAATTCCGTGACATTACGTTAAACTGTAAATTCCGTTTTTATGACTGGATTCCGTGGCGTTCTCTGCATCGCGGAGATCATAGATCCCTACAGATAGCGCTCCTGCTGTGTTCTTTAACAACCAGAGCAGTCATCTTTCTATTCACTTCACTTTTGCTATTTAACCAGAGCGAAGGAGAGGAGTGCGGTCACGTGTGGTGCTTGTCCACGCGCCTTTGGAGAGAAGTAAAAGTGACAGCTCGGCTAGTATCGGTGTATCGATACTTCGGGAAATTAATATTGGTACCGTTCAGATATTTCAGTATCGATATTTATCGAAATATCGATATTTTTGACAACACTATAATGTTCCAGCTGTTAAAAGGCCTCCGTCTCTGATCTTTAGTGACCTTCTGTGGAAACGAGGCTCTCCAACCATTACAGCATCGATCCACACACACACACACACACACACACACACACACACATGGATGTTCAATACTTTAAACAGCATTCAGCTCTTTTCAGTAAATGCTGCTCCAAGCACGTCTGCAGCAGTCGATAAGAAAGATCTTCAGGACAACAGATACACTGTGAACATGAAACCACTGGTCAACACACACACACACACACACACACACACTCTAATCAAACCACAGCTGCTCCACATGTAACACACACACTTCTCTCGCTGACACTCTTTCGACTTCCTGTCTGACAGAAAGAGAACATGCTGACAGAATCCAGGTCAGAGCGCTTGAAGGTTCTTTTGTGAGTCTGAAGGACAAGCGGACAACTAAACCCACGATCACTTCAGACTGACAGAGCCTTCACAGGCCTGCTGGGAGTTCTGGGTAATGCTTTGTGGTCACTAGTTAGTTATGGGTGGTTGCTAGAGTGATGCTATGTGGATGCTAGGGTGTTCTAAGTGATGCTATGTGGTTGCTAGGTAGTTTTGGATGATGTGCTGTGGTTGCTAGGGTGTTGTGGGCTTCAGTCTGTTCCTGTCTGTTGTGCTGCTGAGAGGTTTGCGTTTGTAGCTCCGCTTTTTTATTGAATCTTTACCTTAATTTCACTCTCTGTTGTTCAAAGTGATAATATATAACTTAATTCCCACCATATTTCTGGTATTATCTATAAAACTAATCTAACTAATTTGATCGTTCGCTTTTTAAAACCAGCTGGTTAGCTTGTTACTTGCGTTTCTATTCGCACCTATTATTGTTTTCTTTTTTCTCGCTCCGTTTTCATTTCTCTCTCGCTCCGTTTTTCATGAGTTCATCAAACAACAGTGGTAAGTGGTAAGTTAAGTTGGTATCATTCATCAGTCACGGTGAGTAATGGTTTCTTCTCCTGCTATTGTTGTTTGCACTTCATGTCACATGTATAGTTTATCTCTCTATGTCGGCGATGAGGGATTCACATGTGATAAATGCAGGGAAATAGTTAGGCTGACAGAGAAGGTTTCAGAATTAAAGACACGCATCCAAACTTTAGTTGAGGACAGTAAGAATGTGAGGGCTGTAGATACTGCTTTGGATGCGACTAGCTCAGGGAGTCCTGTACATTGTTCAGTTCCGGTTGAACCCGTGCAGCAGGGCAGCTGGGTGACTGTGAGGCGGCCTAGTCGCGGGTCAAAACACCACTCTTCCGTTCCGATCAGAACATCAAACAGGTTCTCCCCACTCAGTGATGCACCCACTGAGAAACCTGATGAAAGTGCTCAGGTTATTGCCGATTCTATTGTACGGAACGTGAAAATAGAGACACCAGCCACCATAGTCCATTGTTTATTGGGAGCCAGAGCGCCTGACATCTTGGCAAATTTAAAAGTGCTGGCTAATGCTAAACGTAAATTCAGTAAGATTGTTTTCCACGTTGGCGCTAATGATGTTCGACTTCGTCAGTCGGAGATCACTAAAACAATGTTAAAGAGGTGTGTGAACTTGCAAGTACGATGTCAGACACTGTAATATGCTCTGGTCCCCTCCCTGCTTACCGTGGCGATGAGATTCATAGCAGACTGTTATCACTCAATGGCTGGATGTTTAAGTGGTGCCCGCAGAATAACATAGGCTTTATAGACAATTGGACGAGTTTTTGGGGCAGACCTGACCTGTTGAAAAGAGATGGTGTTCATCCCTCCTGGGGTGGTGCCGCTCTTCTCTCTAGAAATATGGCACATAGTCTTAGAGTTCGTACTTGACTAACTGGGGCCCAGGTCAGGAAGCAGACAGACTGGCTAAACCAACCGTCTGCTAGCCGCCTTACGTCACAGAAGTCAGTTAATTCTCAGCAGATAGAGACTCCTTCACCCAGATATCACACTATAGAGACTGTGTCTGTTGTGTTACAATGTTTTACAAATGTTTTCAGTACAGAGAAACAATTGATAAAACTTGGCTTACTGAATATCAGGTCCCTTTCTACAAAAGCACTTTTTGTAAATGATTTGATCAATGATAATAATCTAGATTTGCTCTGTTTGACAGAAACATGGCTAAAACTAGATGAATACATTACATTTACATTTATGCATTTAGCAGACGCTTTTATCCAAAGCGACTTACATTGCATTCAAGTTTTTTAAAATTTTATCAGCATTACTTTAAATGAGTCCACCCGCCAAGATTACTGCTATAAAAATGAGCCACGTCCGAAAGGTAAAGGTGTTGCTAAAATGTATAGCAATATTCTCAGTATTTCTCAGAGGGCAGGCTTTAAGTATAACTCGTTTGAAGTTATGGTGCTGCGTATAACATTATTTAGAGAAACACGTGTTAGTGTTAAATCCCCTGTGATGTTTGTACTGGCTACTGTATACAGGCCACCACACAGACTTTATTAAAGAATTTGCTGATTTTCTATCTGAGTTAGTACTGGCTGCAGATAAAGTCCTAATTGTTGGTGATTTTAATATCCATGTCGATAATGAAAAAGATGCATTAGGATCAGCATTCATAGACATTCTGAACTCTATTGGGGTTAGACAACACGTTTCCGGACCTACTCATTGTCGAAATCATACTCTAGATTTAATAGATATTAAATATTCATTTTACATTATTGACGCACTATTTTCCTATTTTGATATTGTGCAGTTGCTTTGACACAATTTACATTGTTAAAAGCGCTATATAAATAAAGGTGACTTGACTTGTGGGTGATGTAATTTGGTTACTAGGGTGCTTTGAGTCATGCTATGTAGTTTCTAGGTAGTTTTGGATGTGCTGTGGTTGCTAGGGTGTTGTTTAATTGGGTTGCTAGGGTGTTCCAAGTAATGCTATGTGTTTGCTAGGTAGTTTTGGCTGATTCGATATGGTTGCTAGGGTGTTCTGAGTGATGCTATGTGTTCTTTAGGCAGTTTAGGATGATGTGATGTTGCTTCTAGGGTGTTCTGAGTGATGCTATGTGGTTGCTAAGTAGTTTTGGATGATGCTCTGTGGTTGCTATTTAGTTCTGGGTGGTTGCTAGGTTGTTGTGGGTGTTGTGATGTGGTTGCTAGGGTGTTCTGGGTGATGCTATGTGGGCACTAGGCAGTTCTGGGTCGTTGCTAGGGTGTTGTGAGTGATGTGGTTGCTAGGGTGTTGTGGGTGAGGCTATGTGGGTACTAGGCAGTTCTGGGTGGTTGCTAGGGTGTTGTGAGTGATGTGGTTGCTAGGGTGTTGTGGGTGAGGCTATGTGGTAACTAGGCAGTTCTGGGTGGTTGCTAAGGTGTTGTGGGTGATGTGATGTGGTTGCTAGGGTGTTCTGGGTGAGGCTATGTGGTCACTAGGCAGTTCTGTGTGGTTGCTAGGTTGTTGTGGGTGATGTGATGTGGTTGCTAGGGTGTTCTGGGTGATGCTATGTGGTCACTACGCAGTTCTGGGTGGTTGCTAGGGTGTTGTGATGTGGTTGCTAGGGTGTTCTGGGTGATGCTATGTGGGCACTAGGCAGTTCTGGGTTGTTGCTAGGGTGTTGTGAGTGATGTGGTTGCTAGGGTGCTGTGGGTGAGGCTATGTGGGTACTAGGCAGTTCTGAGTGGTTGCTAGGGTGTTGTGAGTGATGTGGTTGCTAGGGTGTTGTGGGTGAGGCTATGTGGTCACTAGGCAGTTCTGGGTGGTTGCTAGGGTGTTGTGGGTGATGTGATGTGGTTGCTAGGGTGTTCTGGGATAGGCTATATGGTCACTAGGCAGATCTGGGTGGTTGCTAGGGTGTTGTGGGTTATGTGATGTGGTTGCATCAACACACATATGAGATAGGAGATTTTAATAGGAGATTTTCTAGCAGCTGATTGGCTGTCACTCACCTGATGGGTTGAGCAGTCTCCAGGTGATGGAGGGATCTGGCCTCCCATTGGCCAAACACGTCAATGTCACGTTACTGCCCTCATTCACAGTGATGTCGTCCGAAACTTTATAGATGACTGGAGGAACTGAGAGAGAAAAACAGAGCAGAACGACATGAGCGAGAAACACTGAGGGATGCTGGAAGATTTGTGCTCATGCTAATACAGATAGACACACATCAGAGTGTCGCTCATAAACATCCTCTTGACCTCGTAACACACACACACACACACACACACACACACACACACACACACACACACACACACACACTCATAATAAACTCTGCGGTGTTTAATGCGGATGCTGCAGAACATCAATAAAGCCAAATGCGTGTGGAAATATCACACACACATCATCTGTTATGAGCCGCAGACTCACTCGTCCATTATTCCCACACACGTCTGATCAATTCACGCGCAATCCCAGATATTCATCAAACCCATGCGCCATTTAATGAAGCGCATTGTCATTTTCTTGATTTACTCTGAGATCCAGACTAACACGAACAGAGCTGCAGCTTCAGCAACACAAACCTGCCATAAATCAGCGGCGAGAGACAGAGATTCATCTGCAGCACATCTGCCTCCAGCAGCGCTCATACGCATTCATCTGTGTCTGTCAGCACTCACTTGTTCAGCTGCTGTCATTCTGATCTAATTAAACCCCGCCCCCTCTGACACAGACCCCGCCCCTTATAACTGAAACCCCACCTCCTCCATACACTAATCTACATCGAAGCACTTTGCATTCATCTGTCTGTCAACACTCACTCGTGTCATTCTGATCTCAGATCAGACCCCGCCCCTTATAACTGAAACTCTGCCTCCTCCACACACTAATCTACACCATAGTGCTCTTTATGGATTCATCTGTGTCTGTCAACACTCAGTTGTTCAGCCGCTGTCATTCTTATTTTATTAAACCCCGCTCCTCTGAAACAGACTCCACCTCTTATAACTGAAACTCTACCCCAGTCTCCTCCTCCATACACTAATCTACACCACAGTGCTTCTTACACGTTCATCTGTCTGTCAGCACTCACTCGTTCAGTTGCTGTAATCCCAGGCCCCGCCCATTCCACATCAAACCCCGCCCCAGTCTCCTCCCCTTAGCTCATCTACACCACAGCATTCATCCTTCATTCATCTGTGAACATTCATTCAACCGCTGTCATTCTGATCTCTAATGAAGTCCTCTCTAATCCCAGACCCCGCCTTTTCTGACACAATCCCACCCAGTCTCCTCCCCCCAACACGCTCAACCACATGATGATACTGAGGGAGGAGTTCAATAAAGGAATTATGCAAATCAGACTCAAAAACACCCACATAATTAATGCTGACTGCAATTTGCACAGAGCAGTGAATGAGATTATTACACGTGTCAAGAATGAACATCATTTACATACAGAAGTCTTAAAGGTACAGTGATAAATATCAGTAAGAGAGGGTGGAAATGATCATGGAAAATTTAATACATGGCAACCTGGAGTGGCATTATATAATATGACTGCTGGGGAAAAACTAAAATGCTAAAAATATGCTGAACAGGAGGCCAGTATGAGATGAGATGAAGCGCTCTGGCGTCTGTCTCTGTCTGTCTGTATGTTTGTAAACGGCCAGACGTGTTGTCAGTGTCTGATAAATGATGTTCACTAGGTGGCAGATTGACTCTGTTTCTCACAGCAGTGCTTCTGTACTCCATTCTCTCTCTGCTTTCTCTTCAACCAATCACTGTTGCTTTTTAAAACACTCTCTCTTCTCAGAGCGTCTCTCTCTCTCTCTAACATGCATGAAACTGGAATTGTAGTTGCAGCAGGACTGACTAGAAAATCTCTTACAGAAATACATGTTTCTCCAGCCCAGGAAGTGCAAACTCATAAATCACACACGCACACACACACACACACACACACACACACATGCACGCACACAGCATTATTTCAGGGTTTTGGCCCAGACCCGAGTTGTTCTCACACCTGAAAACACCTTCAGCAGCTGCTCAGTTTATGATGTTTATATTAGTTCATAAAAGCCTCATGAGTGAAAATTATCATGACCGTCACAGAGAAACAGCTGTCAGACACAAAAACACATTACTAACATTACAGACATGAATAATATTACTTAAATTTCTTATATTACTGGCATTACTAATATTACAAATTACATATATTTCAGACATTATTAGTGCTTGTAAAATTAGAAATATTTACAAACAGACATTTTGATTGACATTACTTATAA
The DNA here is from genome assembly GCF_936440315.1 of Barbus barbus. NCBI lineage: Eukaryota > Metazoa > Chordata > Actinopteri > Cypriniformes > Cyprinidae > Barbus > Barbus barbus. Next base: position 133,188 of record NC_136762.1, read on the forward strand.
GTTACTAATATTACAGACATTACTAATACTACTTTAATTAATACTATTACAGACATTATGATTGATGTTCTTAATTTTATAAGTTATTAACATTACTGACTACTAATCCTACTGAAATTAATATTACAGACATTATGACTGACATTATTATGTGACTAATATTAATGGCATTACTAATACTACTGAAATGAATAATACTAGACATATATGATTGACATCATTAATATTATATTACTCATATTAATGACATTAGAACTACTAAAATTAATAATACTACAGACATTACAACTGACTAAAATTACTTTCTAAATACTAAAAAATACTTAACTAAAGTTAACTTACTACAACTATACATTACTAATATGATTGACTTTACTAATGTTATAAATCACTGACATTACTCATATTATTAATACTAGTGAAGTTAGTAAATCACTAAAATGATTAATACTATTATTAGTAATATGAATGACATTATTAATATTACAAATAACTTATATGAATAAATAAAATAAATTATATTACTAAGAGTAAAGTAACTAAAATGAATGACATTACTAATATTACTGACATTTGCAATATTAATGATATTGACATCTCTTGATTAAGGTTAATTATTAAGGTATTCATTATGATAAGACCCTATAATGAATACCTTAATAATTAACCTTAATCAAGAGATGTCAATATCATTAATATTGCAAATGCCAGTAATATTAGTATCAAATAAAAAATTCTTGATTGATAAAAAAACTTTCACAACTCAAAAGTACAGTATTTACTGAAACTGAACTACAAAAACAACCAAATAAATCTTTCTGATTATGATATCACGGCATAATCTCATTAATATAAAGATGTCCAGTTTTAGCTATCAATGCTATTTAATAAATCTATTCAGCAGCTACACAGTTTAGGTAATTATAACAGAAATAAATTACATAAAGCCTTTAAGCCACAGTAACACATTATAATAATAAGTGGACCTCAGGGAAAAATAAATAATTATAAAATGTCTTTATAATTCTGAATTACAGCAAACTAAACTTTGCCTGACCTTAAACAGAAGTAGCAGTATCTGCTGTTCTACAGTACTGTGAATTTGTCACAGATCGGCCAGGCTCCCCATCCAGCCAATCACAACGAGCAGCCTCACCGGAATACTAATCAGCACACCTGCACGTCATCTGCACCTCATCAAGATACCCCATATAACCACACACCTCACAACAGTCAAACGTCCGGTCTTGTTTGCACGTAGTGGACTCCTAAAAGTTATCTGTGTGATTTACCTGTGATATACATACCTGTGTACTTACCTCTTGTGTCTCCTCCGAGTGTTGTCTCCATCCGTGTCCTGGATCCCAGTCGGTCCTTCCTGGAAGCTTCCCCTGAAGCATTGAGGTGTGTGTGGTTCCCATCTGTCCTCGAGCTCCTGTCGGAATACACCACGGTTCTGTGAGAAATCCCATCGCATCATTCTCCATCCCTGCATCAGCCTGATCATTACATTCTTCTATCTCTGCTCATCTGCCTATTAATAAACCTTACCTGTTTTGTATCCTGTGTGTGGAGTCTGCGTCTGTAACAGAATTAGGGCTGGTGCATTATTACAGTGCTAAAATAGAAAGGCAGAGACCTGAAAAACTGCCTGATCTCGAACCGCCGAAGACCAGCTGAGAGCTGAAGATCTGCACCATATTCCTCCAGAGATGAAGCAGGCCAAAGATAAATTCTAAGATGGTAAATATCTCAGTCTGCTAAAAATATTTGACCCAATACAAACACAGAAGAAAAGAGTTGCTCCCTTCAGAAAACAGTCGCCTACTGCAACTTACCAGACAGTGATATAAACGGCAGGGTCACAGTTCAGAGGTCAGGTGATGAGGTATTAACCAGGGTTAATGTTTCTAACTATCGCAACACGTCAAACACATAAAGGAACTGATTTAACGGCACCAATACACACACACACACACACATTAATTTCTCTCATTCATAAGAGTGAACCGTCTATGTATTTATATAGTCTTAAAAAAGTCTTATAGTCTTTTATAGTCTTTAAATAAAACATTTTATTTATTTATTTACACCTGCATTACATGCAACTAAGAAATAATGTGAATGTGCATTTTAATTAGTTATAATTAATAATACATTGCTAAAAAAAACCTACAGAGTAATAATTCAAATAAAAATGAATGTGTTCATCAGTAGTTGATGCAATGTTGAAACACTTCTTAAACCTGAAATAATTGTTGTAAATCAGTGGTCACCTGACTAATGACTGATCTCTGTGTGAATGTCCACAAAACTGGAGTATATATACATATATAATATGTATATAATCGCTAGGTTACTTTAGAAAGGAAAATGTAAAAGATGAAAAAGAGAAATTAGGGAGAATCAATGAATTATGAATAATTTATTGCTATTGTGTGAATAATATGTAATCATGTAATCCATAAAAAAAGTAACTGTAGTCTGACTACGAGTATTTTTTAAAATGTAATTTACTCTAATTACAAGTACTTAATTTTTGGAATCTGATTACGTAATCCAGATGACATGTAATGAGTTCCTACCCAGCTCTGCGTATATAAATATACATGTAAACTACAAACTATCACTGTGTATATAAAAACACAGTAGGACATAAATTGTACTTTAATCTCTGCGGCACATTTCCGATCAAGTCAAATGACATCACCTTTATCTCTAGCGCTTAGATTGTTTCAAAGATATTAAGTAATAATACTGCAGCAATATAATATATAAATAAAAATAATATTTCAATAATGCAAACAGAATTCAATTCCACTGTCAAGCAGCTCTAAAAAGAAACGGAGTGTATTTACAAATAGACCAATTTGTTGGCAGAGGCTATTTACATAAACTCCGCGCACCAATGCCTGGCTGCGATAAACACTGCAGAAGACACGTGTGTTTCCGTAGTATCAGTGGCGCAGTGAGTAAAAGATGTGAGCTTCTGACGAGATCGACCTGAGTTCAATTCCAGCTTTTCTCAAACTTGTGCTTCTCCTTTTCCCATCACATAACAGATCAGAAAGGCATTTATTTTCAATAAAAATTAAGTAAATAAAACGCCTAATAAATAATACAGTGTTAATACAGTGACCACTGTTCTGTATGCTTAGCTGTAGGTAGGTTTTTGTCCCAATAAAGTGGCATTAATCTAATAAAATTTATATATATGACAATTTATACTCAATGTTATTGCATATTTTTTTATACCGTACTACAGTATTGAAGTAGCCTATAAATATCTGCCACCTAACTACTATTTACACGCCTGTTGCTAAAGAAAATGTTGTTATTTTAGTGTAAATAGAATTTATCATTATTTGCCCTTAGTGTAACTAGAATATATTGCTTTTTCCACTTAGTGTAATTGCAAAAAATATAATTGTTCAGTTAAAGACAGCTCAGTGTTGATTCAGTTCTGTCCAATATGTGAAGTTTATCAATTATGAAATGAGTTCAATTGGGCAGTATAGCATTGTTTACTAATATGAAGCCTTATTAACAAGCCTTTGTAAAAAAAGAATGGTTATCACAGTTGTTTATAACATAATAACCTTGACAGCTGTGTTGAATTAATATTCAGTGTTTGTCATGTGACAATTAAGCACACTGAAACATTTGTTGCTTATTGTATACTGTTTCACACACTATTCTTTAAAAAAATAGTAGGCAGTATGCACTGTGTACTGGGCAGTAAGCAGTAAGCAAGTAGGCCATTTTGAACACAGCCACACTCTCACACACACACACACACACACACACACACACACTCACTCTCACACACTCTCTCACCCACACACACACACACACACACACGCACACAAACTCACTCACACACACACACACACACACACACACACAAACACACACACACACACACACACACACACTCACTCTCACACACTCTCTCACACACACACACACACACACACACACACACACGCACACAAACTCACTCACACACACACACACACACACACACACTGTAGGATCGCAGTCACTAGCGCTCACATGACAACATTCACCAACTCTACTGAACCAATGCTAATCAAATGAACGACAGAGAACCACTAATGCTTCACATATTAAAATCAGTTCATAACAACACTACCCATAATCCTGCAGAGAGATGCACCAATCAGAGAAAGTGCTGTTACCATGGAAACAGAAAAAAAAATCCAGTGACGTAATAAAGACGCCTCAATCTTCTGTGAGTTTATGTTCTTACGTTCATTCACAGACAAGGAATATTTGTTATGCATACACATATTGGGGAATATTTTGAACTAAGCAACAATATTCATGTTTGCTGCTGAAGATTCTACATTATTCTCTCATTAGTGTAAGAAGATCAAGCATCAGCAGACAGACATCATCATTATGAAGATACAGTGAGCTCATGCTGCTCTTGCTCTTCATCAATATTACACTTTTACACATTTTACATGAACATCATTACATCGCATTCACAATCAAAACCAGCTCCAGACCGTCTTCAGTCTGCGGCCCAACGCTTCCTCTCTGTCTGAGCTGCACACCAGAACAATAAACCTCCAGAGTTTGATCGATCCTGAAGATGAACGACAATTGCCTGTAATTTATTTTGTCAGGAGGCGTCTTTTATTTTGTGCTGCGCTGCAGAGCTGCTCATATTAATCTTGAAGGAAACTTGCAAAGCCAAGTGGATCCTCTCAAATTGTATAAAGATTTATGATTTTGCAAAAACAAAACTGCAGCATACAATACCAAAGACTAATGAACATGTTCCTGCATAGAAAACAAGAGCGGGCGCTTTTCTCTTCCCACATAAATCTGGCCAAAAAACATTTCAGATGCGAGCGACAGCAGAGCAGAAACCTTCAGATGCGATGCAGAAGAACGGCCTGTTCATCACCGCAGGGTGAGCTCGAGCGCCGGAGCGTGTGTGTTACTGTGTGTGAAGAGCAGCGTCATCATCATCAGCAGCTCACAAAGCAGTGTGCTTCACTAGCGCTTTCACACAGAGCACATGTGACCCTGGAGCACAAAACCAGTCATAAGGTCATTATTTATGCATTTATGCATCTTAGAGCTGAATAAATAATCTTTCCATTGATGTATGGTTTATTAGAATAGGACAATATTTGGCTGAGATACAACTATTTGAAAATCTGGAATTTGAGGGTGGAAAAAAATCTCCTTTAAAGTTGTTCAAATTAAGTTCTTAGCAATGCATATTACTAATCAAACATGTTAGGTTAGGGTTAGGTCAAGTTTTGATATATTTACGGTAGGAAATTTACTAAATATCTTCATGGAACAAATATACCTGTGCTACTTATGACTGCTTTTGTGCTGCAGGGTCACATTTATCTGAGCGTCTCATGCATGTGTTATGAGAGACGCAGCAGATCCTCACAATGTTTCACGGACACTGCATAGACTTTCCTAAATATTTGGCAGAAACACACTCTCACATCTGACAGCAGGTGAGAGTATTTCTGTCCAAACTCTAAGACAGAGGAACGAGTGTGAAATGAACGCTGTGTAATTAAGGGGAGTTAAACAAACGGCCGACACGTTAACACTTCTGGACTAAATAACAAGCGCACAGTTACAGATCCTCCCTCGCGGTAATTAACGGTTCGAGAACATCCACACAACGAGAAACACTGCACTGACGACAGACACACAACGAGCCTGAGAAACACCTGCAATCAGTGCTGTTACACTCAACACACACTCGTCAACTAGTCTTCAGACGCACCTAACTAGCAGTGTGTGCGATGATCAGGGGTTCTCATAAGAGCACTTGGAGGTTTGGTTTGGTCCTCATGCTACACACAGTTACCCCCTTTCCACCAGCTGGAACAAGGTGCTAGTTCAGAGCCAGTGCTATAGCCGGTTCTTAGTTGGTTCGACTGACGAGCCCTTTAAGAACCGGTTGCTTTTCCACAGGCTAGAGAGCCAATACAGAGCCAGGTCTTACGTCACAATACGTTTCATGTTTCGTTCACTAGCACGGCACAACAGGCTTGTTCGAGGTGCATCAGTGTCACGCAGACTGATCGATCGGTTGGCACACAACACAATAAAGCACCGCGAGAGCGATCCAAAAGAAGCATCCCGAAGAAGCCTAAACAACCTATCAGCAATGGCGGACATTGCGTTGCTATTGATGTTCATGGCTTTGCGAACCTACATCGGCATCCAAACACGGCGAATCAAACGTGTTTGCGTTTAGCTGCTATTTCAAATATGGCGGTCCAAGTTTCTGTTCATCTTGTTGGTCACGGTAACCCCGCCCCAGCCCCTGATGCAAGCGGTTCTTCCTTCTAGCCCAGCAATGTTTTGGTGCTACTTACGAACCGCTTTTCCTGGTTCGGGCTGGTGCTTTGGGTGTCGAAAAACAAAGAACCGGTTTGAAACTAGGCTCTGGCTCTGAACCAGCACTGGAACTGCCTTGGTGGAAAAGGGGTTAGTGTGAGCCATTACAGTTTTTCAGCTGTTTACACACAGAATATTTCCTTGTCACACAGTTTCTGAAAGCTATCACTCAAACAGCAGAAGCACACACCAAATCTACAAAACCAGACACTAATTCTCAGCTTTTGACTCAGTTTTCAATTTCATAAAACACTTTTTGTAAAACACAACACATAGTTCTCTATGTAACACACACAAATCTAACAGGAATTAATATTAAAAGTGTTTGCAAATGTTTGCTTTTGAGATGTGTTTGTGATATTTTGAATGCAGTGCTTCATTTTGCAAGAGATGTGAGACATTTTGCATTTTATGTGCAATTATTGGATTTGTGTGTAAAGTTTGGAAAAAAAAGAGGCAAAGTTTTGTAAATGTGTGTAAGCAGCTGAAAAAAACTGTAAATATAACTATAAAAAATCAATTATTCGTAGTGATAATAATATTATTGCACTTATGTATTTAGTTTTTAAAAATAAAATAATAAACAAAATCATAAAGTGTAATAATACTATTATATTTTAAAATAACAAGGGAGCATTATTATTTTATAGTAAAAAGGAGTACAATTACTTTATTGTAAACTTTAAAAAAAGCTCATATTTACTTCTAATATTTACTAATTTACTTATGATTTCTTTTTTTTCTTCTTTTTGTTTTATGAATTTTCATCATTTTCAAACTTAAAATCAGCAATCTTTTGGCGGGTTGCCAGCAAGTAAGTATATGCGCTGCTGTGTTTAGCGCTGACGACTGAAGAGCATCAGGGAATGAAATGTCACAGTTTTACATTTTACTTTGAAAACGGGAGCGGGTAGCCTGGATTTATGCTTTTAATTCGAATACACTGAACAAAATTATACTACATTTTAAGTAAGTGGTTGCAATCAATTGATTTTAGCTACATTTAAATAAATGTAGTTGACTAACTTTCAGCCAAATTTGTTTATTTATATGTAGCTAAAATAAACTGATTGCAACCACTTACCTTAAAAAAATGTAGTAAATTCAATGAATCATTTTTTTTAGTATTGAAACCTGATACAGTACAGTTTGTTGATCTAAAATGGTAATTGTGCATTAAAATCTGTCAACCATGTTGGTATGCAAATGAATAGTCTGAACTTATTTACACAGCACATTTTTTACTTAGATCACGCATGCGCACCACTTGTGTGCACCCCTGGATATGATGATATTAGATCATGAATTAATAAATTCAGTCTCTGCAGTCACACAGAGATCATAAGTATCAAGCGAAACCGCAAAGTTTATTATTTGCATGCACTTTAAAAGATGATCAGTTAAAACTTTTCAATGATTTTGCTCGCATGCTGTTCTGACAGTTTTTCCTGTCTTATTGTGCTTAATCTGTCAAATACACATAAGCTTCACATAAACGAGCTACACAATGAATAGTAATTCAATCATGATCACAATTTCTGCTTCTCTTGATTTATTAAGCTTAATTGTCTGTGATATTTTCCACATTTATCCTGAAGGTGTTTTGTTTCAATTTGGCATTTGCGTTATCTTGCATTGCTAACGAACCTCCACAAGCTTTCATGGTTGCGGTTGCCAGATTTCAACAGTTTCAATCCCCAAATAGAGCTCTTCTCGATACATTTATCTTCCCAAATGGGCAACCATTCACACATGCCCTCTCTGCAAAAAACAAACATGTAATCTGGAGTTTATTGATCTCTATTGAGATTTTCTGCTCAAATAATAGTGCCATACAGCCAGTCTATTTTCATTCACACGGTCTAAATCTGCCAGCAAACCATACGAGTTGATGTTCTCTTGATTTGTATTGAATTCTGATGAAATATAAAAAATTCTAAAATGATAATATTTGGGATAATTATTTGAGTAAATGGTGATGAACAGTTTAACCATTATCATGAAGCAAATGCAAACAGAATATCAGACATGTGTCAGTCGTCTGTTTTTAGTTTTTTTCAGCTGCTTACACACATTTGCAAAACTTTTTTTCACACACAAATCCAAGAATTGCACACATAATGCAAAATGCCTCGCATCTCTTGCAAAATATCACAAACTGATATACTTCTGCTGTTTGAGTGACAGCTTTCAGAAACTGTATGACAAGGACAGATTCTGTGTGTAAGCAGCTGAAAAACACTGTAATGTCAATCAAACAAAAAAAGACAAAAAAAACAAAAAAGAGTAAATCTCTCACTACTGTTGACAACAATACAGTGAAGACTGAGCAGTGTTTTATCTTTACATTTGATTATTCTTGAATGCTGCTGTTAAACAGACCTACTGTTGCTGGAAAATTAAAGCCGGTTATTTCATCTGTATCGCTCTTATATTGCATTTGCCTTAATGTTTGCATCTTTCTTCCTAATTTAATAACAATGATAAAGTAATGAACTAAAGCAAGGCAAAATAATAATTTGGTTATATCACCCACCTCTGCCTTGACTGAATGGTCTGTCACTCATTTTTCAAGTTTTGTTTCCAAGGAGAGATGTATGTTTTAAAGAGTGAGATTATAAACTGTGCAGCTCAGTAACTCTCAAAAGAAACTAACAAAGAATCGTGAGAAGATTGTGGAGCGTGATCCTGTCTGAAAACATCGTGATATGGTATTTTTGCCAAACCGCCCACTCGCTCAAGAAGCTAATCATCAGGTCTGATCTGAGCGCGAGTGATGGAGTGAGTGGGAGGGGCAACAGAGGACGAGCTGTCATTGGTCTGATGGCCTGTCAATCACACGGCGGTCACCTTGAACGATGAGATAGACCTGTGACGTCTTGGGTTGCTGTTTGGTTTGGATGGAGCAGGTGTATGGCCCCTCGTCGAACACATCCACCTTCTGTATCCGCAGACTGTACTCCAGCTGACCCTGAGTCACCAGCTCCACCCGTGGGTCCAGAGACCACTTATCCTCACCCGCGAAGATGATGTTCGAGCGGTTCAACCAGGCCACCTTCGACACCTTATCGTCCACATAACACCTGACAGAGAGACAGACAGCTTGGGGTTATTATCACACACATCCAGACAGGTCCAGATACACTCATGTCATCCTTTAACTAGACTTGAGCCTGTCATATGTGTGAGTGACAAACAACCTTCAGATGTCCCTACGCTGAAAAAAAAAACATTTTCACTCAGAAATTGCTAGTAAATTCACAAATAAATTCAAAGAAATGACAAGTAACACACTGAGTTAAAGGAATAGTTCAGCCAAAAATGAAAATGTGCTCAAATGAGATCAGGATGAGTTTGTTTTTTCATCAGGTTTGTAGAAATCAGCATCAGTGTCTCAGCAATGGATGCTCTGCAGTGAATGGGTGCCGTCAGAATGAGAGTCCAAACATCTGATAAAAACATCACAATAATGCACACCACTCCAGTCCATCAGTTAACATCTGGAGAAGACAAAAGCTGAAACAAATCCATCATCAAGACGTTTTAACTAAAATACCATAGTCTATAATCCATAATAACTCTTCCTCCAGTAAAAAAGTGCATCTCCTGCTGTCTCTCACATTAAAATCCAGCCACATATTTGTTTAGAGCTGTTTCGGCTTGTAAACGGTGCTTGATCTGTGCAGATTTCTCTCCTGATTCAGACCAGAACACTTTTTCACTGGAGGAAGCGTTATTATGGATTATGGACTCTATGGTATTTTAGTCAAAAACGTCTTAACCCTCTAAGCGCCAAAGTCGCAAAATTGCGACAAGACATCATACTTCATGAAATGGGCTGTAGTTCCTAATCTGGTGTAATGGCTCATTTGTATTCCCTTCCACTAGATGGCAGACATGTAGTACTTCGATTCTAGACCAAAATTGTTCGAGGAAATAGCAGAGTAAATGAGCTATTGTGTCATTGATGCGGAAGCAATTCAGTTCATAGCGTCTGAGTAAAGTGTGAGATTTGTGAGAGAAAATCGCCAAACGGCTAATAAAAAGTTGTACTGTGAGGATGTGTTGCAAATGTCATTCGCCGATTCTGACTCTGAAGGGGAATATTTGCCTTTTGGAAATGACGATCGGCCGTCTAATGATCGCGCTTCTCCCGGTACATCTTTTCCGTGCAATGGTGCCGCGCGCAAGGCGCGATCCTTCACAAAGCACAAACAAGTGATCATTTCAACACTTTGCCCAACGGGGATGGGGGTGGCAGGGGTGGACGTGGTCTTAGTGTCCATAGGAGAGCTGTTGCTCTCTGATGATCGGCCAGATTGCGCTGTTTGTTCTGATCGCGCGCGCTCCAAGGGCTGGGCAGACAGTACAGGTGCAGTTAGTTTGGGGTAGGTCTGTGCGCTGTCCCATGCAATGCTGGAGGTCCTGCAGGCCCGTTTCTCCGCAAGGGTAACTCACTCCACCCTGAAGGTTTACGGCTTTATCGGCCTACCACGCCCTTCTCGGTGGCCTTACAGTGAGTCGACACCCCCTGGTTACATGTTTCCTCCACGGTGCGCTGAGGCTGAGGCCTCCTGTACGACGTGTCCCTACGGGGACCTGGCTGTGGTCTCTTAAGAGAGTGGGGATTTGTAGGCCCTTCATGGCCCCTTCTTATCTCGTCTTTGCCCCTGGTCTGGCCAAAGCGTTTTTCTACCCTCGAGCGGGTTATTTCCTAGATCCCCTCTTCTATACCACGGCCTGTCATGCTGCAGGCCCTCAGTCCTCCTCCCTTTCAGGAGCCTGACCAGCGAAAGCATAACTGTGTGTGTCCAGTGCGAGCACTGGACGCATACGTCCACAGAGCTGCCCTGTGGAGAAGGACGAACCAATTGCTAGTTTGCTTCGGTCCTCCTAAGCGGGGTCTGCCTGCTTCTAGGCGGATTGTGGTGGATTGTGGATACTATTTCCTTGGCCTATGAATCTTCAGGCATCCCTTCGCCTCTGGGGCTTAAGGCCCATTCAACTAGGAGTATGGCGGCCTCCAAGGCCTTTCTGGCAGGGGTTTCGATGCAGGATATCTGCAATGCTGCGGGTTGGTCCACGCCCCTCACCTTTGTTCGGTTTTACGACCTTGATCTTAGGGCCACTCCCGGCTCCTCTGTTCTCTCGCCCTCGTTGTGCTCCCAGTGATACACACAGGGCAGGTATTTTGGAAGTCTGGAGGCGTGGGCATCTCGTTCCCCTAGCGCTTCGATGCAGCTCGAGTTCCTGGAAGGGAACGTCTCGGTTACGTATGTAACCCCGGTTCCCTGAAGGGAACGAGACGCTGCGTCTTGAAGCCATACTTCCTGTATCCCTGCGGGCGGTTGCTTCATTCCTGGAAGCAAATGCCGGCTCCACCGCACGTGCTTATATGCTTTCCGGTCAGTGACGTCACCCGCCTATGACGTCTCGCCCTTCCATTGGACACGTTACACTTTTATTCAGAGCGAGGTCACGCTGTGGGCGTTCCCCTAGCGCTTCGACGCAGCGTCTCGTTCCCTTCCGGGAACCGGGGTTACATACGTAACCGAGACGGTTTCATTCATATTCCAGTGTGGATCGTCTACTTCCTTGTTTTCAAACGTGAAGCTCTAAGGATGACGAGTTCATTCTCGTTCTCGAGGACATAATCAACGCCGGTGTGTGTGAGAGTGTGTGAGATGCACATGCAGGACTTTCTGTCCGTGATTCTGGATGATCTCCACTCGCTCACACTGAGTTTCCTCCAATTAAACCGCTGAGAAACTGTCAACCAGCAGCTGTCAGACTCCGTCTCTCTCTATCTGTCTGTCTCTTCAGCAGGACAACAGCGCCGTCTGTCTCTCTCTGACGGGAATCTCAGTGTGTGTGTGCTGGACACTCGCTGTGGGCTCGCCTGAGGGAGCCACTGTGTCAGACACTAATGAGACAGACAGGGGATTTGCTGAGGCAGTGAGAGACAGACAGCAGTCTCTGTATGAGTTTAATCAGCTCAGGCTCCGTTACATACACACACACACACACACACACACACATTCTCTCTGTCACACACACACACACTCACTCACTCACTTACACACACACTCACTCACTTACACACACACACACACACACATTCACTCACTTTCCCTCTCTCACACACACACACACACACACACACACACACACTCAATCTCTCTCTCACACACACACACACACACACACACAAACTCTCTCACACACACACACTCACTCACTCATGCACACACACACACACACTCACACACACACACACACACACACACACACACACTCACTCTCTCTCACACACACACACACAGGTGTGTTCAGACGTGAGTCTCTCAGGTATAGGTGGACTCTCTCTCACAGATGAAGCCGTTTCTCTTTTAAAGGAGACTGAAGTGAGATGAGAGCAGCTGCTGGTGAGACCTGCAGAGATGCAGTGATTCCCGCTGAACTACTGACGAACACAAGCTTCATTAAGACATGAAGAGACGTGAATGACTGCTCCAGACCAGCGCTCACACATCATCATGTCAAACAGTAAACGCCAGCAGCTACTGGATCTTGAACAGGTGAAGTGTGTGTTTGCAGCAGATCTGTTCAAATCCCTGGCTGACAAATATTTGTGCTGACAACATTCCTGTTACAGTTTTTTTACAATCACTTTGCTACTATTTTCAGAACCTTGATGTCATTTTTCTCACAACCAATGATCAAAATGCACATTTTTCAAAACTCTAACCTTTTTCTCAATTGCTTGGATACAATACACATAAAACTTAGATCATTTGTTCATTCAACAAAAATCACCTGTTCAATATGACACAACTTAACATCAAAGTACTACTACTTCAAAAGGCAATTCACACATTACATTTCAAATGAGTGTCTATTCATTTCCTTACAATGATCTAACTATCAATTGATACAACTGCTCAAAATGATAAGTAACTGTTGCATTACTCTTAATGCATAGTTGTATGGAAACAGACAAACGATCTTCCATGTTTAAATCATGAAAGTTTCAAGATACTGTAACGAGATTCATTGTCACCAATTAGCGTGGAGCATGAACCAATTAAGCCCCTTTCACACAGAGATTCCGGAAAATACACGGGTAATGTGTTCCGGCAATTGTTCCTGGGTCGTTAGATTTGCTGCATTCACACTGCCTCTGATTTTCCGGAATCTGTGCGCGTGTTCACACACAACCCGTAAATGTTCCGGAATGACACGTGACGTCATCATGTGACTTATATAATGCGCCGCGCACCATTTCACTAAACTGGCGAACGAAAAACAAGAAAAAAAAAGCTAAATTGGCGAACGATTTCAGCTTCAGCGCGGATAGTGAGCTTCGATCGCTGCTTCATTCCAGTGTACACATTTTTCGTTGTGTGAATGTTGATCTGCCTTCAAAACACCTGGTGAAAGAGTCGCATGATAACGTGCGTCATCAGCCTTTACGGCATTTATCCGGCTTTTGTTCACACAGCGCTCGTTCCGGGACTGAACCCGGCAATGTTACTAGGTCCCCAACCCGGGATTGGTCCCGGAATCAATCCCGGGTCGTGGTTGCGTTCACACAGAAGGCACTCTGGCAATTTTCCGGCAATGTTCCGGGACCAACGTGCAGTGTGAAAGGGGCTTTAGACTACAATATCCATGGATGTAGCCTAATATTTTATCATAATGCTTCATCAGACACTGTGTCTACGGTCCCAAATACTGTACCACCTTTTCAGACTATTTACAGTATTGACAGTACTGCACTGTATAGATGCAGGCCCTTGTAATTGCTTGTCCAATTCTGCCAACTCGTTACTGATGATTGAGTGCACATTGTGGAATGGGTATATAAAGAGTTGATTGGGATCCAATTGCAAGAGCATAGTGATACGTAACATGGAGCCAGCAGGTGATCCAGGTCACAATGGAGGTCAAGCAGTGGTGGGAGGAAGACAAGGAAGACGTGTTGATCAAAGGACTGGCAGGGGACAGGCACACCTTCTGAGAGGTGGTCGTGGGCCTCGTTTGAGAGGTGTGGGGGAACGTGGTAGAGGACAGGCACCCCTTCTGAGAGGTGGTCGTGGGCCTCATTTGAGAGGTGTGGGGGAACGTGGTAGAGGACAGGCACCCCTTCTGAGAGGTGGTCGTGGGCCTCGTTTGAGATGTGTGGGGGAACGTGATAGAGGACAGGCACCCCTTCTGAGAGGTGGTCATGGGCCTCGTTTGAGAGGTGTGGGGGAATGTGGTAGAGGACAAGGCCACAGACCAAGACAGCGGCAGAAATAACATAGAGTGTCCAATGAAATTCGGGCAATAGTTGTAGACCATGTCATAAATCATGGCATGACAATGACTGAGGCGGCTACAATGATACAACCAAACCTCAGAAGGTCCACCGTGGCCTCAATAATCAGAACTTTCCACAATGAGAACCGGTAAGTTATCAGCATGCACTAAACATTATGCTACTCTCAATTTTCAAATGACTGCATACCAATGTGTATCACAGAATAGGTGATGTGACCAAGTGTCTTCTTACTCTAATGTTCCCTGTAGAATTGTGACCAGGCCAAATAGTGGAGGCAGATGCAAAATTCTAACTGACCAACAAGAGCAGGCTGTGGTCGATTTGGTTCGGGCCAGAAATTATATTCGACTTACAGAAATTCGCTAGCATATCTTGGACAATGAAGACATGTTCAACAATGAGGGATCCATAAGTTTGCCGACTATTGCACGCATACTGAAAAGACACCAGGTATCTATAAAACAACTAGACCGTGTGCCTTTCGAAAGAAATGCAGACAGAGTGAAGCAAATGAGGACTGAGTATGTTCAGGTAAATTCAGTTTCAAGATGGCTGTTGTAAAAACATTCCCAAAAATTCTACATTGTACAGTAATCTCTAAATCTCTTTCCAAAATGTATTTTTAAGAGGGTGATGGAGCTGGATGCTGATGATGACCATCGCAAATTCATATATTTGGATGAGGCAGGTTTTAATCTGGCCAAGACAAGGAGGAGAGGTCGGAATTTCATTGGCCAGCGGGCAACCATCCAAGTACCTGGACAACGTGGGGCCAACATTACCATGTGTGCGGCTATATCAGAAGATGGTATGGTGGGACGCAGACCTCATATTGGACCATATAATGCAGCTCTCCTTGTCACCTTTCTTGATGAGCTCTATTAGGTTTGTAGAGCTGTTGGTGTGACCTATGTCATTGTGTGGGACAATGTCAGGTTCTATCATGCTCATGTGGTGCAAGCATGGTTTCAGGCCCATGCACAATTTACTCCCCTGTATTTACCCCATACTCTCCCTTCCTTAACCCGATTGAGGAATTTTTCTCTGCATGGAGATGGAAGGTTCATGATAGGCACCCTCATGAACAAGTCGCTCTTCTACAAGCCATGGATGACGCCTGCAATGACATCACAGTAGACCAGTGTCAGGCCTGGATTCGCCATGCCCGAAGGTTTTTTCCAAGATGTTTGGCTAATGAAAACATCCATTGTGATGTAGATGAGAACCTGTGGCCAAATCCACAACACAGAGTTGATGACCATGTAGAAGTACAGTAATCACTCCTGTTGTTTCTTACAGTACAAGCAAGTTGAGGAACACTGCATTTGATGTTTTACAGTACTGTCTTTTCTTTTCTATTTCATAGCTAATTACTGTATTGTTGCTTTAATTCAAATAAACCTATGTTGTGATTGTACTGTAGTGTTTTGCATCAATAAATTACAAACTTTGTTCAATGATTCCACTGTGTCTGTAGTATTCGCTCTACTACTGCAGTACTTTTACAGAGATTTATTTACAGTACATGTAGTACCATAATGAAACCTGTATCACCTATTTTGTTCTACAATATTTAATGATTGTACGAACAATGACACAGTGAAACTATCGGTTGCTTGTGTGTGGGTGATCTATAGTTATGTTTCAATGGTATTTCACAGTAAATTTGTTTTTTGAACCAATGATTGTGCAAGTGCAAGATTTCTTTAAAGATGTGAATGCACAATGCAATGTTTTGAACATTAGACAGCCTGTGTTACAAGTGATAACCGTTTTGAGTTTTGTGTCTAGAGTTGTGAAAAATGACATCAAGGTTCTGAAAATAGTAGCAAAGTGATTGTAAAAAAACGTACCTGGTTACGTATGTAACCCAGGTTCCCTGAAGGGAACGAGAGCTGCGTCCGAAAACGTTATGGGGAACGCCTTCAGCGTGACCACGCTCTGAATATTACCTGCAATCAGTCAAAAATAGAAGGGCGAGGCGTCACGGGCGGGGTGACGTCACGACCAGGAAGTATATAAGCACGTGCGGCGGAGCCGGCGTCAGCTTCAAGTCATGAAGCAAGCGCTGGCAGGGATGCCGGAAGTGTGGCTACGAGACGCAGCTCTCGTTCCCTTCAGGGAACCTGGGTTACATACGTAACCTGGTACGTTCCCTTCCAGGAACTTCGAGCTGCATCCGAAAACGCTATGGGGAACGATATACCAATGCTGCCACACTGACAAGTCCCTGCCTGATGTCAGGACGAAAGGACGGAAGAGCCTGGAGTGGCTCGAATGTCGAGGTCATAGAACCTGGCAAATGTCAGGGGCGTGGACCACCCAGCAGCGTTGCAGATGTCCTGCAGGGAGACATCTGCCAAAAAGGCCTTGCAGGCCGCCACACCTCGTGTTGAGTGCGCTCTGACTCCCAACGGCGGGGGACGTTCAGAGGCCTCATACGCCAGATTAATGGCATCCACTATCCACCTACTAAGAGTGGGCTTCGTAGCAGGAAGACCCCTCTTAGGCGGACCAAAGCACACGAGCAATTGGTCCGACTTCCTCCACAGGGCAGCTCTGTGGATGTGGATGCCGTCGAGGAGAGAAATCCGGTCCGAGAACCATACTCGGCCCGGCCAGAACGGTGCTACTAACAGTAGACTGACCTCGTCCCGGCGCACTCTCGCCAGAACTGAGAGGGGGGAGAGACGTACAGACGAGGCCTCAGCCAGGTCTGTACCATATCATCCAGTCCCAGAGGAGCTGGAGGGGCTACAAGAACCAGAGGGGACATTGTGCTGACTCTCGAGTCGCAAAGAGGTCCACCTGTGCCTGGCCGAAAACTCTCCAAATCTGCTTCACCACCTCGGGGGTGAAGCATCCATTCCCCGGGCCTCGGCCCCTGTCTCGACAGGACGTCTGCTCCCACATTGAGATACCCAGGAATATGCACAGCTCTCAGTGATAGGAGCTTGCCCTGGGACCACACAAGGATCTGGTGTGCCAGCTTCTACAAGGGGTGCGACCGCAGATCTCCTTGGTGGTTGATGTAAGAGACCACTGCCGTGCTGTCGGTGCGGACCAGCACGTGGTGATCTCTCAGGTCCGGGAGGAAGTGCTTGAGTGCACGGAACACAGCTAGGATCTCTAGCTGGTTGATATGCCACGTCAGGTGGCGACCACTCCACAGACCGCGGGCAGGGTGGCCACTCATGACCGCACCCCAACCGGTGAGGGAGGCGTCTGTCGCAAGCGAGCCGCAGCGACAAGGAGCTCCCATCCCTCCACATGTCTAAGGCACGGACAGCCTCTCAGGGAGACTCCCTTGGTCTTGAGCCACCACTGTAGGGGCCTCATGTACAGAGGGCCGAACGGATCATGTTGGACGCAGCTGCCATGAGCCCAAGCAGCCTCTGAAACTGCTTGACAGTGAATGGCTGGCCTTCTCGCACTATCCTGACTGCCGTGAGGATCGACTTGATCCGAGCAGGGGATAACCGCGCCTGCATAGTGGTCGAATCCCACACCACGCCTAGATAAGTGGTTCTCTGAGCTGGAGAAAGCACACTTTTCCTGGCGTTTAGTCTTAACCTCAAGTCTTTCATGTGGGCAAGAACGACATCTCGATGCCGAACCGCCAACCGCTCTGATTGAGTGAGGATCAACCAAACGTCGATATAATTGAGTATGCGGATGCCCTGCAGTCGCAACGGGACCAGAGCTGGATCCACACACTTGGTGAAAGTGCGGGGTGAGAGTGCTAGGCCGAAGGGAAGAACCCGATACTGGTACGCTTTGGCCCGAAAGCGAACCTCAGGAACTTCCTGTGAGAGGGAAGGATGGAAACATGGAAATAGGCATCTTTGAGGTCTATTGTGACAAACCAGTCCTTGGACCTGATCTGAGACACGACCTGGCTGACAGTGAGCATTTTGAACTTCAGCTTTCTGGCTGAGCGGGTCAACAAACGCAAGTCCAGTATGGGCCTCAGCCCCCCATCCTTCTTTGGAACAATGAAGTACCGGCTGTAGAAGCCGGTGTGAACTTCGTGAGGAGGAACCAACTCGATGGCTTCCTTCCTCAGCAAAATATCGACTTCCTGTTCCAAAACCAGAGCCTGCTCGGGGCGGACCGCACTGAAAGGAGACGCGCGATCTGGCGGCTGAGGCGAGTGCCTCAGGCCCGCTGTAATCACAGGCGGAGAAACCTGAGGACAATACTCGCTGGGACCCGCTGCGCCCTGGAACAACGGCAGGGTTGGTAGACAGGTCCCCGGAGGGCACCGAGGGGAGACGGTCACCGTGTACCGCGGTGTAAGCCGTTCCACCCCAGTAGGGGTCGCCCTCCATGGTCCTGGGGGTCGCCCGTCAGGACCTTTTGCGCGAGGAGCTGGTATGCAGAGGAGGCTGCGCCCGCCCAGCAGCCACCTGAGTTTAGAGAGCGCATACCCTCTGCCCATCAAAGATGTTATAAGAAGAGCAGGAGCCTTCAAAGACGATGCCATAGAGGGAGACAGATAGCTCGCAAGAAGCTCGATAGCTCGGCAGAAGCGGGGACCGAAACCGCGCGGAGAGCTCGAGAGCGAACGAGGCGGCGAAACCTCGTCAACGCGCGTCACGTCAACCTCTTCGGAGGAAGAGAGACGAAGCGTTGAGTACTACTTCCAAACCGAGAGACGGGGCGTCAGATCTGGCGGATACGGGAGGATATATGGGAAATGTCCATCTGACTCTCGCCAGCCAGATCAGCCTGTTTTTCTTTTCTGCGAGCCCTGCGAGCGCAGCTGCCTCTCTACCTTTCTCTCTCTTTTTTTACGGCAGAAGCGGGACCGGCTTTATTTTTCTCTTATGCTTGTGCAAACACTGCAGCTTACAAAGCTAGGAAGGCAAGCGGGGCGTCGAGCCCTCTCTCTGGGGGAAGAAACGCGGCTTCCGAACACAGAGAGCGGGCGCTGGATCTGATGATCCATGTGCGAGCCCCATGAGTGCAGCCGCTGCTCCGCCTCGGCAGCGCGGGGCCAGCATTGTGAGGAACACTCGCAAAGGCTCCCTCCTCGAAGAGAGCCCTCTGGGTGCGGAGTGTGCGCAACGAGAGCTGCTCACAGTGCGGGCAATCGGCTCCCTTGAGAGCAGACGCCGCATGCTCCGCACCCAGGCAGGCCACACACAGATTGTGTGTGTCCCCTCTCGTGATGTAGCGAGGGCAGGGACTAACACACAACCTGAAACGCGATCTGGGATCACCCATTGTCTTGGCCTTGGAGTTAGGCATCTTTTAGGACAGACAACACTAAATAAGACTCACAAGACACAAAATGGACTGACAACATACAGAGCGCTTGCTGAATGACAGAAAGCTGACGCCGGCTCCGCCGTACGTGCTTATATACTTCCTGGTCGTGACGTCACCCCGCCCGTGACACCTCGCCCTTCTATTTTTGACTGATTGCAGGTAATATTCAGAGCGTGGTCACGCTGAAGGCGTTCCCCATAGCGTTTTCGGACGCAGCTCGAAGTTCCTGGAAGGGAACTGTAAGTTATGAAAATCTTATTTCTGAATGTTCTCTAAACATTTACAACATCCTGTTTTTGATTTGGTTATGCAAAGGGAACGTTCCATTTTTATCATTTTGTAAACATGGGAATGTTACTTTTGAATGTTCTCTGAACGTTCTGAAACAAATAGTAATATTTAAAAACATCAGATGAACCTCCAACTGATATGTTTCAGGGAAACAATGTATTATGTTTTTGTGCTAATGTTTTGAGACCATTATTAAAGACCGGATAACTTTAACAAACATTTTGTTAATATTAGAAATTTTAATTCATAGCTTTGAGAGACCGTTGGCAGAATGTTAGCCAAAGTTCTGAGAATGCACAGACACTATTGGAGGAGAGCTGAGCTCATCACTCAGTCATCAATGAACTGATTTAGCGGGAAAATTACTCTTTATTATTGTCCGCTTGCATTATTGACTGACTATTCTCCTGCTGACACTGTAAAGCTGCTTTGACACAATCTGTATTGTATAAAGCACTATAGAAATAAACGTGACTTGACTTAAAAGATTATATTACATAATGTTATAATTCCAAATACAGTTACATAAAATATCACTTGTAGAATTTCTATAAAATATTGTCAATTTAAAAGCTAAATGTAACGCCAACATCCAACATCATGATTACAGTCATCGCTCAGTGAAGTTTAACAGAGAGTTTTATGGAAATGGAAACAGGCAGGAATATAACAATCAAACGCAGGTTATTCTCTGAGCGTCACTTCATCAGATCCTCTGAGCCGAGGTTGTACTTCACCGCAGCGTCACACACACGACTGATCGATTACAGAGTTCGCTGTGGATCATTTCCATTATTGATTGGCTCTTGCATCATAAAACATAATTATCCAAATAATTTTCAATTTAAATGCTTTAATGGAATAACAGCCAGATTTACACAGGTATAACTAATGACACATCAATTATGGCATCAATATCTGTGTAGTTTTTAAAACTATTTTAATTGTCTGAGGAAATGTAGGATCTATAGTTCAGTTCAATGGTGCGAGTCTCTCACTTCATACATCATCAAAGTGTTTGATCACACGCTTCACGGCGACAAAATATGCTTTGAGAAAGAAAGTTATTAATATAATATATTCAGTTATCTGAACAAATTGCAATGTTTGAATTTTGACTTAATGTGACAGGCCTGAAATACTTTAGCAACAATAAACAGCTGTTTTATACGCTACAAAGCACAGAGGTTATAGTTTAACAAACATAAAAGGAAGCTCTGGGTCTGATAATGGACCTGAGGTCAACATCTGATAATTCAGCAGTGACCGGTTCATCTCAAACTACAATAAAGTCAGCAGTTTTGTGAAGATGAAGGATGATGAAGGCTGGATTATGACGAGCATCTGTTCTCTGTACAGCAGAGGATGCTGATGAGTAAAACTCTGGTGATCGAGAGAGAGGTCCATTAAACAGCATCTGGGAGATCTGAGCTGCTGTTACAACTTAAACCGCTCTATCATCAGCCAGCTCAACAACAGAGGACTTCACCGTCGCAAACCAAACAAAACAACACAGAGCGATGATGATGAATTCTGGTGCTTTATTTCTGTTTGCCATGTTTTTGTTAACGATGAACTGCTAGAAGGTTTGATTTTCTTGTTTTTCTCCTGGTCTCTGGTCCACTGACACACTGTTTTTGTCAAGGACAGTTTCAGTGTTCTTTGCTTGATCATTAGAGGAACATTCAAAACCATAAAGGTCCTTGCACATTGAGTCCGATGCGTATTAATTAATCCGTTGCGAAAAATTCGCAAAACAGTATTAAATGGAGTGTTCCAGCAGTGAGGATGATTTTGTTGTCCTCTCGCTTCTTAAAAAGAGAAAAATAAAGGTAATATTGGGTCCGTCCAGTCCCGAGATATAGAGAGGACGTAGAGTTCCCCTCCTTATTAAGGAGATTATCACGAACGATTCAAAGTTTACTTCAGGATGTCAGTGGCTCAGTTTGATGCTTTGCTAGCGAAACTAGAGCCACATATTAAAAAGAACACCACCAATTTCTGAGAACTCAGTGTGCAAGGATCTATTTGTGGTGCGAGACGAAGTGGATCAACCTGTCAGAAACCATTCTGGATTTTGGCATTCGCTTATGGCTCTGAATTGTCAGAACACCTCTCAAAATGCTTGCTAAGGATGTGAAAAACGCAGAAAATTTAACCTGATGCAAATTTTTTTTTATGATGGACGAACGTTTCGGAGGCAGTGTGTAAACATGTTTGACATAACATGAGGTCGTATTTATTTTTTAACGTGCGAAAATTTCAGACTCAGTGTGGAATTGACACATAAAGCACAACTTCAGTGAGAGTCTGAGGAACAATCATGACACACACACACACAGAGAGACACACACACACACACACTCACAGAGACACACACACACACTCACACACTGGTGGTGTTTCTTCCATCTTCTCCTCTCTTGGCCAGCAGAAAGGCTCATCTGCAGACGTGTGCTCATGCTAATTCAGCGATGTGTGTGTGTGTGTGTGTGATCTGCAGACGTGTGCTCATGCTAATTCAACGGTGTGTGTGTGTGTGTGTGATCTGCAGGCGTGTGCTCATGCTAATTCAGCAGTGTGTGTGTGTGTGTGTGATCTGCAGGTGTCTGTCACACATTCGGAGTGATAGCTCCTTCTCTTCTCTTATCAGAGGAAAGCGACTCGGCCGAAATCAAAGGCATCCCTCAGCACACTGACAGCGGCACAAACACACACTCCGACATGGACATACCGGATTCACCGCTCAGAACCGCTGCCAGAAACACACGAGGAGCCGGACTGTGTGTCAGAGCGCTCCTCGAGAGCCGGCCTCCGGACGAACCGCAGAGATGCATGATGGGTAATCGATATCTTCGACCTTCTCTCTGTGTCTGTAGGGCATTTGAGCCGAGAGACTCCTGACGTTTTTCTCTCGGTGTTCAGCCTCAGAGGAAGCAGAGACTCATGCTGCTGGTCGTTAGTGAGACCGCTTTGAGTTAATGAAGTAACCAGATAAACCAGTGCTGTTCATCTCAGACTCACTGGAGTTCTGGAGGGGTTAGGTGAAGTTTTTGTTATTTCGTAAATATTTCTATGGCTTTAATTTGAGTACTTATTTCCATTAGTTGCCAACAGTCTTTAAAATAAAGCTTTCAAAATTGCATTTCCTTTTGTTTATTGTTTTTGTTTTATGCTTCTGCAAAGAACCTTTCATTGATCACTTCTCAAAGAACCATTTTTAGTATTAGGCCCAGATTTACTAAACGGGGTAACCTAGCATTAGAGCACAATTCTATAAAAGTGCTGATGGGAGGGAAAATTCTGCGTGTGATTTACTGACAATTCACACATAAAGAACACAGACACAGCAGATCATTTCTATAATGACCAGTGCAATCTACCAACAGCAGCGCAAATTACCGCCTGCTTTATGACATGCTTTTTTTGGGCGTTAAATAATGAGTGCAAATCATAGTAAATCGCATTGTGTGATTCATTTAAATACTCTGTAGGAGTGGGAAGCTCCTACAAATGTATATTCAATAATGTGAGTCGTAAAAATAACCGTGTACATCTTTTCAGCGATAATTTCCCACTGTGTGTGTTTAGTAAATCCTGACAATAGTTTTTAAAGCTAAATAAGGGTTTGCGCTGGTGCAAGCTCATAGCAAATCTGGCCCTTAATTTGAAGAACATTTATAAATCTAAAGAACCTTCTGTACAGTGGATAGATGAAGAAGCTTTATTAGCAGGCAACCATTTAATTTTTTTCTTTATTTCAGTTAGCAGTGATGATCTGTCGTAGTTTTAGACAAGAATAGCAGCAGGTTCTGGCTCAGTTTGCCTCGTCTGTCCGTCTGTATCTGTGTCAATAATTCAGTGTCTGCAGAAGAGCTCAAACTTCAGAGAAACCAGACAGAATGAAGCAGAGCTCTGTGACGTCAGCATCAGCACATGCCTCAGGTTCAGGGTTATTGAGCAAATCCTGCAGATATTCAGTGAAGAGAAGAATTATAGGAGACACTGCAGGTCACTTTCAGCTTCAGTGTCACGCCGTCCACCAAAATCATGCTTCGTCATGATTAATTAGTGTGTGTGTGTGTGTGTATGCGTGCATGTCTGTGTGTGTGTGTGTGTGTGCGTGTTTATGTGTGTGCGTGTCTGTGTGTGTGCATGTCTGTGTGTCAGTGTGTGTGTGTGTGTGTCTGTGAGTGTATGTGTGCGTGTCTGTGTTTGTGTGAGTGATTTCTCAAATAATTTCCTCTGAGAATTTTTCCAGAGAATCAGTGTGTATTCTGTATTTTTTTTGCTTCAGGATGAGAATCACAGCAGCTGATCTGAATATCATCACAGCTCTGATTGGGCCGCACATGATCACATTCACACCAGCAGCATGACTGTGTGTGTCACACTGCATTACACAACAGTGATAGAAACTCAAGTATGTGTGTGTGTGTGTGTGTGTGAGAGTGTGTCCTTGTTTAGTTGTACTTGTGAGGGCCAAATGTTTCTAACTGTGCCAAATGTTCTCACTAATACAGTGAAATATTATGACAACCTACTTAAAAATATGCATGAATCAACAAATCAAGTTTTTACACTTAAAAATAAAGCTTCCAAAAGTTTTTTTTTTCAAGAACTCAGGTAGGACTATTTTAAGAATGTTTTCCTAACATTTCCATTGTTATGAAAATGTTATTTCTGAATGTTCTCTGAATGTTCAAAACATCCAGTTTTTTAAATGTTTCCAAAACTTTTATTTTTGTTATTTATTTATATATTTATTTATTTATTTTTGATTAAATTATTCTGCAAACAGTTAAATAATGTTAGTCTGGAATGTTTTCTGTAACTTTGAGTAAATGTTTCCTCTTAGCTGGGAACCTTTTGGTGAACAGTTCTTAAAAAAATCATAGTATAAAAAACTTTTTAATAATCTAAAGAATCTCTGTCCAGGTTTTTCTTTTGTGGAATGCAAAGATTCCATTGATGTTAAAGATTCATCATGGAAGCATCAATGCACATAAAAAAAACCTTTTAAACCTATTTTTAAGTGTATTTAAATCTGGTGTTTGCACAGGTTTCAGTGAGTATTGGTTTAGGGGTCAAAGGTCAGATTAGGAGAGAAAATATCATTAACCTCATAGAAAAACAATGGAAGTCTATGAGATGAGCTCTCTGATATAGTGAGTGTGTGTGTGTTGTTCTGCCGATGAAGTGAAGTTTCTCATGATCTTCTGGATACAATAACACACACACACACACACACACACACACACACACACACACACATGCTCAGCTGGTCTGATCACTGTAATTAAACACGAGCCGCTGTCGGATCAGAGCAGGAAGCTCATGAGTCTCATTGATGACAGACAAGCGGTCAGATCAGTGAAGAGCCTTGTTTAGCGTGTTTGATCCAGCACCGAAAGCCGCTGCTGCAATGCATTATTCTGCACTGAATGCTCAAATCATGCTGTTGCCATGGAAACATGGCACTCGGCGCTGATCCGTAAAGACGACCAACAATGAGGCATTTTCTAGTGAACAATACGAGTGTGCAAACACTCAATCACGGCCCAGAGTCTCTCCTGGAAGTTTCTGGAGTCGGGCCAGATGTTCCTCTGCTGCGGCCGGAGACGAGCGTGAAGCGATCCCTCGGAGGCCAGATGGATGAGCTGCGTCTCCGCGCCGTGAAGTGGAGCCTATTTCACAGGCCGCTGGATGCGGCAAGGCTAATGGCGGATCTTAGCGCTTTACTTTCCTCAATTATGTACTTGAGAAACGCCAGGCTCTGACTGACAATCACTGCGGAGCAGAAGACGCCATAGCGGGATGGTTAATTGTGGAGAGATTACGGAGAGATAAGAGAAGATATAAAGCTGGGCACGGGATCAGGGGTTACAATCAGAGACGCCGGAGGATCTCGCAGACAGCTGGTGGACATATTCACCGGATAAAAGTGGGTTAGCAGAGATAATCAACGACTCGCTTAAATATGGCTGGAATCTCAAGGCTACGCAGTTTAACTCGTTGAGAAGTGAAGCTCTTCTTAACAGAGTCTCTGAATGCATTAACATTTAGATTCATCGGCGAGGAACGCTAACAAGCTCATGCAGCCAGAAACGAGTATATCTCGTATCTGCTAACGTCCTCTCCTGTAAAGAGCACTTCATGAGAAATACGGGCTGTGAGATTGAACTGTCAGTGGAAATATGCTGGTCGGCACCGCTCATAACGGATGCCATCTCTGCTTTATCTGCAGTCGTCACTCCTGTCAAACTCACACTCACCTCATGCTTTATTCATATCCACCAGCGATATGTAGCACGTGCAACACAAACACTGCAGAAATCAGACCATGCAGACAATCACATCTGCACTTAGCCACAATTAAGAGCACAAGAGACAATCTGAGACGATCTAAGACGATCTGAGGCCGATTATGAAATCTGGCTGCAGCACACACATAAGGAGAATTTTGGCAGATTTCCTTCCCTCAAGTCATGCACACACTGCAAGATTTGAATATCGTGGCGCATCACACACTACAAGATATTATTATCATAGTATCATGCCAGACGGAACGCCTCACATGCAAGCAGCTTTCTGCACTCACCCGGTACATTCAAAACTGAGGCGATTTCACCCCAGCGCTTCTCTTTCTCCTTACGGTTGTGATACGTTTGACACATACAGACAGTGTTACTACAAAAGTGTTACTTCAAGAAGCCATTTCCTGCATCTCCACTATCCAACGGACCTGTGCATCGCGCATTGGCTATTGTGAAAGTACTGACGTAATCATATAGCCGTCATCATCCCGATTTAAATCCTTAATATCAAACATGTTTGATATGATCGGGGTGGCCCTGATTTGTGTGCGAGCAGATCGGGAGGTGCAAGGTTCTATCTGTGAACGCCTCACATTACCAGATAATCCGCACTGAACATCGGGACTGAACTATGTGTTCGACAAGATCTTTCCTCAGATTCTCAGGAGGGGGAAATCGGGGCTAAATCGGGCTAAAAATACTGTAGTGGGATCTGATCTAAGATCTAAAACAATTTGAGATAATCGTAAATGATCTGAGGTGATCTAAAACAATCTGAGATTATTTAAAACGATTTGAGATAATCTAAAACAATCTGAGGTGATCTGAGACAATCTGAGATTATCTGAGACGATCTGAGATGATCTAAAACAATCTGTGGTGATCTGCAGGACACCGGCCCTCCAGGAGTTTGGACAGCCATGAGCTATAACAATCTGAGATGATCTGAGACGTCTGAGACGATCTGAGATGATCTTAAACAATCTGAGGTGATCTGAGACGATCTGAGGCAATATGAGATGATCTAAAATGATCTGAGATAATCTCAAATTATCTGAGACAATCAAAAACAATTTGAGATAATCTAAGATGATCTGAGACAATCTGAGATGATCAAAAACAATCTGAGGCAATCTGAGATATTCTGAGACGATCTGAGGTGATCTGAGATTATCTAAAACAATCTGAGGCAATCTGAGACAATCTGAGGTGATCTGAGAATATCTAAAACAATCTGAGATGATCTAAAACGATGAGATATGAGGACCCCGCCACTTAGACAGCCATCGGAAAAGACCACTGGAACCAGCTGAGCCCATTCAATCTGACTTGCTGCAGTTTGGAACTGAACTGCTGGTTTGTTTGGCCAGAGGAGAATTGCCCCCCCGACTGAGCCTGGTTTCTCCCAAGGCTTTTTCTCCATTCTGTCACCGATTGAGTTTTGGTTCCTTGCCGCTGTCGCCTCTGGCTTGCTTAGTTGGGGACGCTTCATTTCCAGCGATATCGGCGACCTTATTGCAAAGACACTATTCAAATTTATTGACACTTTATTTTCCTTTTTTTTTTTTTTGATATTGTGCAGTGCTTTGACACAATTTGCATTGTAAAAAGCGCTATATAAGTAAAGGTGACTTGATTTGACTAGATAATCTGAAATGATCTGAGATCATTTACGATGATCAGAGATGATCTTCAGCAGAGTCAAACTCATCTCAGACTCACAGTGACAGTATCCAGTGTAACTTTGACCTGCAGTGTTAAAAACACCCATCAAACACCAGCTGGCAATTTATGCTCTGAAAACCTCGTGGGATCAGTGATTTGCAATATTAAAATGCCATTTTCTTGTTGTGATAAAACATTTTTTTAAAAGTTAGAAAAAAAGGGTTAGTTCCCCAAAAAATGAAAATTCTGTCATCATTTACTCACCATCATGTCGTTCCAAACATGCACAAGTTTCTTTTCTTCTGTTGAACACAAAATAAGCTATTTGGAAGAATGTGGAGACTCACACATGTGACAGTAGCCACTGACTTCCATAGTGTTTTTTTTTTATTATTTTTACATTTCAGTAGGAACCAGAAACCAAAATATCTTTTTTTGCTCAACAGAAGAAACTCATACAGGTTTGGATTGACATGAAGGGAACATAATTTTCATTTTTCATTGAACTATCCCATCAAGGTTAATATTCAGTAAATACCAATAATATCATAAGGATGTTCAGAGAATGTTGTTCTCAAAATGTTTTTCTCTCAACATGAGAATGCATAAATTACATAAGAACGTTCTATAACGGGGGCAGTCGTGGCCTAAGGGTTAGAGTCGGAGTTGTAACCCGAAGGTTGAGGATTCGAGTCTCAGGTCCGGCAGGGATTGTAGGTGGGGGGAGTGAATGTACAACGCTCTCTCCACCTTCAATACCACGACTGAGGTGAGACCCCAACTGCTCCCCAGGTGCCGCAGCATTGGCTGCCCACTGCTCCGAGTGTGTGTTCACGGCGTGTGTGTGTGTGTGTTTGTTCACTTCTCACTGCTGTGTGTGTGCACTTCGATGGGTTAAATGCAGAGCACAAATTCCAAGTAAACCACGTTACATCCTTTCCTTTCCTATAAATGTTCTATTAAGAATCTTTTACCTTAAGTTTTATGTAACCTTTAGAAAATGTCAGTGTCAGTTGTGGGAACGTTCGCTGTTAGCTGGGAACACAAATACAGAGAAAACTTGCGAATGTGATTGAGTTATTTGCGTCAAATCTGTCAGTAAGTAAATCAATTCATATTTGTGAATCAAACCGTTTCATTTCAGCCGCTGCAGGAGGAAACTATCTACAGTGATCAGGATGATTATTGTGTGTAAATACTGTTATTTCTCATGTTATTGGTCATGTGATTGAAGTGTTTTCAGCTGGAGGTTTTTCAGCTCAGATTCTAAATGAGAGGTTCCTGACTGCAGTGCAGAGATGAAGGTGAATCTGACGTGTGTGTGTGTGTGTGTGTGTGTTACTGCCGCCTCCTAAGAAGAGGGTGACAGAGAGAAAGTCTCTGAGTGGAAATAATTGGCAGCAATTTTTATGCAGCTTCATTTGCAAATTCTGAATTAATGAATTCCATCTGTCCTCCATCTTAAGTAGTTTACACAACACGCTTCAGACGCACGTTAAAAGCTCCAGCGAGCGGCTCCGGAGGCCTCAGAGAAGCGCCGCGGCTCCAGATGCCTGACGTTAATTAATGGAAACGCTGAACTGGATGAAGCGAACTCTCACCCGTCTGCCTCTTTAATCAAACATAACGTACTGCCACTCACACCTCACAATAACTTGCACAGTCATACAAATATCACACACAGTCAGTCTTTCATTGACTCCTCCTGTGATGCTCTTAATTAACAGAGAAACAGCAGGAGAATCTCTGGCTTCACACCATCCTGCTCGTCTTCTGAACGACATGAAAGAGAGATGCTTTCCTCCATCTCTACACACACACACACACACACACACTCACACAAAACACACACACACACACACACACACACACACACACTCACACAAAACATTCACTCACTCACACACACACACACACACACACACACACACACACTCACACAAAACACTCACACAAAACACACACACACATGTCTGGTTTGCTATCCTTGTGGGGACTTTCATAGGCGTAATGGTTTTTCTACTGTATAGACCGTATATTCTATTGCCCTACACTAGGGGCTCTCAAAGTCTACATTCAAAGGTCCAAATCTGAATTTTCATCAGTGTCAAAGGTCCGGAACAATTGGTTATTACAAAACGTGTTTTTAATAAACATACATAACATATAACAAATAAACACTCTTTTAAAAAAAAAGAAGGTTCCCTTTGCATTCAAAATACTTTAATAACAAGTGCAAAAGTGGCAAAACAATTAATTTAAGTGTCAGCAGTAGAAGTCGACCTATAATGTTTTTTCTCTGGCCAATGCCGATATTTAGAAATCAGGGCAGCCTATGGCCGATATATGATGCTGATTTTTTTTGGGCCGATTTTCTCTTTTTTTCCTTTTATATCAAAAGAGAGTTTGCGTAAATGGTTATTGCAGGGCACAAGATAGTAAGAGTAGTAGTAGTAGCCTAATTCATAGTAATAATACATGGCTCAAAACTTAAGCACCTTCTCAAAACAGTTCTGAAGCATGCTTTTTTGTTTATGTTTGCTGACAGACACCAGTGTTTCCCGCAGACTAGCAAATGCAAGTTGATTCTCTGCCAGCAGGAGGCGCTGTTGGAGCGTGATATATAGCTGTTTCCCCGGTAACGACTGTAATCAAATAAGCCCTACTTTATCATCCATTAATGAAAATTGGCTTCAAAGCTTTTCTGAAGAAAACGGACAGTTCTTTTAAAAGATAGTCATATAAAAACACCCGCGTAGCATTTTATTTTTGAAACGCGCAGTGCTCAGTTTATTCAACGAAGTATAAGCCTTTTGTAAAATCTATTTGTAGCGGTCAGTTTTGATATTGTGAAAAGCCGCCACAAATAAATGTATACACTGGGCACTGCTATAAGACAAATTGCCATAATATAAGTGATGACAAAACAAAACAAAAAAATACAAATATTAGCGGTGAAATGTCGCCCGATTACGTCAAACGTCATACGCTCACTGGATGTCATGATGACAACAAATGTCATGAAGGAAAAGTTTCAATATCTCGCCTGCAATTTCGGACCTTCTCCAAAAAGACATAAAAAAATAAGAATAAATAAACAAATGATTTACAAGGTTAACGTGCGTTTATCAAAGTAGGAAATATAATTAGTGTTCTTGAAATATGAAGTAGAAGCGGGTCCTGATTGAATTCCCTCCGGGTCCGGATCCGGATCCTTTGAGAAGCACTGCCCTACACCAACCCTACAACTAAACTTACCCCTCACAGGAGACTTTCTGCATTTTTAGATTTTCAAAAAAACGACATTCTGTGTGATTTATTAGCTTGTTTACCCGTGGAGACCTCAGATTAGGTCCCCACGATGACACGAGTCCACATGAGTCTGTGTGTATTCAGGTTTAAGTCCCACCTGAATAGAAAAACACACACACACACACACACACTCACACACACACACACACACAGCGAACAGCAGTGTGAGAATCGCTGTGAAAACAGAAATAGACGTTGCAGCTGCAATATTCTTAACGAATCTTTCATCTGTGCTGAGAATCTTTCAGAGCTTCACACTGAAGCTGAAACACACGGCACGCATCACATGATGGTCCACCTCCACACACACCAGCAGCGCTGCAGGAAAAACGCAAAAATGATCCGGTTACAGACATATCCCTCAACCCTGAAACACAATGCAATGCGTAGTTCAAAATACAGGTGTAAAACTTTGGTGAATATGGAATACATCTTCATATTAACAGCACATTGAGCCGTATTTTCACAGCTAATGTGTGCTATGAGTCAGTTCATATCATATAACATCACACACAACATACACAGCACATACTGTACATCTGCTAAAACAGACAGAAGAGATCCAGGACCTGGTTTTCATTCAGAGCCACTTTGTCCTTTAATAAACAGCGGAGCTGAAGGACGAATGACGCTCAAACCCACAGACAACATGAACCAGTGAGTCAGTTCTTCCAGACTGCTGAATGAATCAATCTGATTCAGGATCTTCTGAAAGAACTGTTTGAAATTTGTTTCCGATTACATCTGTTGAAATGATCCATAGACTGCAAACATGCTTTACTTATTTCCACAAAACTTCTTTTAATATTCTCTGATTTTTGCTATTTTGTACTGTTGTCAGTGTGCCGGAGCATCTGAATTAATGATCGATTTACAGCAGCACAAACATTGTGTGTCCAAACCAGACACAGCTCAATCAATCACAGCCAATCAGAAGAGCACGTGGGCGGAGTCTGTCAGTAGGCGCTGTGCATAATCACATAAACGTAAATCATTTTGACAGGATTCAAAATTTATACTCTTTGTCATAGATACTTTATTTACCAAATCTGAGGTACATGATCCATTCTTGCTCGCATAGTAATTTATAGTAAATATAGTGTATTAGTGTTGTCAAAAATATCGATATTTCGATAGATATCGATACTGAAATATCTGAACGGTACCAATATTAATTTCCCGAAGTATGGATACACCGATACTAGCCGAGCTGTCACTTTCACTTCTCTCCAAAGGCGCGTGGACAAGCACCACACGTGACCGCACTCGTCTCCTTCGCTCTGGTTAAATAGCACAAGTGAAGTGAATAGAAAGATGACTGCTCTGGTTGTTAAAGAACACAGCAGGAGCGCTATCTGTAGGGATCTATGATCTCCGCGATGCAGAGAACGCCACGGAATCCAGTCATAAACACGGAATTTACAGTTTAACGCGGAATGTCACGGAATTTGTCAAAGTTTGGATGAATTAAAAGTAGGTCATTGCACTTAAATCAAATCGCGATATGGACTAGTATCTGTAAATATTAAGCTGCAAAAGTGGATTTAAATATGAATCCTGCATGTTCTGCGCGTCTCTGTGTGAATGTGCTGCACGTGCGGTTGTGTTTACTAATGTGGCGCTCGCGGTGATTTCAGCGTCTGCTGTCTCAATGAGGACATAAATACATCAACAATATCTCCAGAACTGATCTGAAAGGCACTTTACGAGCATTTTACCATTTAATTTGAGTAAAACTAGCATCATATCATACACACACAGAAGTATTCACGGCAACCCGTCAAAATAAAAGTTCAGTTTAACAGCATATTAAAGACCGTGTTCCAGAAATAGGCTATATTACTATTATTTAGTAGAATGTACATAATACTACTACTGTTCATTTTTTTTAAAGAAATAATCACAAAATATTTAAATTTTAATAGTAAATCCCCTTCATTTGCCAAAAATGTAAATGTTTAATTTTCATTAATTCAAATATAAATTAATTAAAATAGTTTTATGCCTTCATCTGATATCCAGTAAAATTTAAATACACAACACAGAATTTCTGAGGGGGAAAACACATTTCATAAGGCTACTGTAAGAATAAATAAAAAATTGTTTGTATGCATTCAAATAATAGACATGCTAAAACACAGAATTTGGTAACAATAAAACATAAGGTGAGAAAAAAATAAAACATTTCATACGGCCCTAAACGTGTCATTTTTGTTACACTTTTAATAAATTAAATGTTAAATTGTATAATTTTCATGATTTTAATGAATTAGACATGCGTTTAGATTAATAGCATTTAATTTGACCATTAAAAAAAAAAAAAGAGTCCAGAAAAATTCAAATGGAAAAAATTTAATGTAGAAAAAATAAAACGGAATTTGGGGAAAAATAAAAGGGATTTCATAGGGCCCTATACCTGGAAATATTTTGGTTATGAAGCAAATGAGAATATCAACAAATAGAACTTTGGATTTTAATTAGAACATGTATTAGTAAACGTTAGTTTCAATTAACATTTAACTAAGATTAATAAAAGATTAATAAATAAATCAACAAATGCAGTACCTCAAGACATTTTTTGTTCATGCAAAATATACTGCATGTTCTCGACTTGTTACATTTATCTTTAAATTAAAAAAATTACCCCCTTAATATTGTGGCAGTTTTTTTCTCCGTGGTATCGAAAATGGTATCGAGTATCGATATTTTTCAAGGTATCGTATCGAAGTTAGAAATTCCAGTATCGTGACAACACTATAGTGTATAGTTGGAATCATACTATAGTAAAGTAGGGTAAACGTACCTATTAAGCACACTTCTATTTTTGAGATCAGATCATAAAAATAAAAAATTATTTATTATCCTACTTGATGTTTTAACCAATTGATGTGTTTGTTACTATATACCTCCTATAATTTCAAGTCAATCAGATCATTGCACACTGAGATATGGGTCTCTATATGAGAATGAGAATGAGCTTTATTGGCCAGGTATGTTTACACATACGAGCAATTTGTTATAGTGACAAAAGCTCCACAGTGCAACAGCATGACAGCCACAGATAATAAAAGAATAATATACAAATAGGTAATGTACAAAATAGCAAAAACACAATATATATGTACTATAGACAATTATGATGTACAGGTCTGATAAGTGCAAATTTGAAATGAAAATAAGTATATGTGATGAATAAATAATATATAATAGAGTTGTGTGTTCCACATTTATTGTTGAGTGTTCATGAGATGGATTGCCTGAGGGAAGAAACTGTTCCTGTGTCTGGTCGTTCTGGTGCTCAAAACTCTGTAGCGTCGACCAGACGTTAACAGTTCAAAGAGGGAGGGTGCTGGATGTGAGGGGTCCAGAGTGATTTTACCAGCCCTTTTGCTCACTCTGGATAAGTACAGTTCTTGGAGAGTGGGGAGGGTTGTACAATGATTCACTCAGCAGTCCGGACTACCCTCCGTAGTCTTCTGAGCTCAGATTTGGTAAATGAGCTGAACCAGACAGTTATTGAAGTGCAGAGGATGGATTTAATGATGGCAGAGTAGAATTGTTTCAGCAGCTCCTGTGGCAGATTGAACTTCCTCGGCTGGCGAAGGAAATACAACCTCTGCTGGGCCTTTTTCACAATAGAGTCAATGTGATTGTCCCACTTCAGGTCCTGAGAGATGGTGGTGCCCAGGAATCTGAATGACTCCACTGCAGTCACAGTGCTGTTCATGATGGTGAGTGGGGGGAAAGCAGGGGGTTTCTCCTGAAGTCCACGATCATCTCCACAGTTTTTAGTGTGTTA
This sequence comes from Barbus barbus, assembly GCF_936440315.1. NCBI lineage: Eukaryota > Metazoa > Chordata > Actinopteri > Cypriniformes > Cyprinidae > Barbus > Barbus barbus. Next base: position 168,580 of record NC_136762.1, read on the forward strand.
AGCTCCAGGTTTTTAAGACTGCACCAGACAGCCAGCTCCTTAACCTCTTGTCTGTAAGCAGACTCGTTACCATCCTCAAAGAGGCCGATCAGTGTGGTGTAATCTGCAAACTTAAGGAGCTTGACAGAGGGGTCTTTAGCTGTGCAGTCGTTGGTGTAGAGGGAGAAGAGCAGTGGGGAGAGAACGCAGCCCTGAGGAGCTCCAGTGCTGATCGTACGGGTGCTGGATGTGTATTTTCCCAGCTTCACTAGCTGCTGCCTGTCTGTCAGGAAGCTGTTGAGCCGTCTGGGCCTGGTGCCTTTCTTCTTCTTTCTTCTGAAAACCTGGCGCATGTCATCTTCACTGATCTGGAGTACAGGAGGGGGGGAGAGGGGGATTGCTGGGGGACTTAATGGTGTTTTTTAAAACCTATAATAGAACTCCTTCAGATCGTCTGCCAGTTGTTGATTCTCCACAGTGCTGGGGGATGGTGTCTTGTAATTGGTGATGTCTTTCAGACCTTTCCACACTGAAGCAGGATCACTGGAAGATAATTTGTTCCTTAGCTTTCCATAATAATTCCTCTTTGCCACTCTGATCTCCTTTTCCAGTGAGTATTTGGCCTGTTTATACAAAACTCTGTCCCCATTCTTGTAAGCATCTTCTTTGGCCTGACGGAGCTGTCTGAGTTTTGTAGTGATCCACGGTTTGTCGTTGTTGTAAGTTAGATGAGTCCTGGTAGGAATGCACATATCCTCACAGAAACTGATATATGATGTTATAGTCTCTGTGAGCACGTCCAGATCATCAGCAGCTTCAAAAACACTCCAATCAGTAAGGTCGAAACAGGCTTGTAAAACCCGCTCTGTTTCATTAGTCCATCTTTTAACAGTTCTTAATACAGGTTTAGCAGATTTCCGTTTCTGCCCGTGGGTCGGTATAAGATATACCAAATAGTGATCAGAGAGTCCTAAAGCTGCCCCATTACTGTCTCTGGTGGGACATGTAACATGCTGTCTGTATTTTGGCAGTTCATGGGAGAGATTTGCTTTATTAAAGTACCCTAGAATGATTAAAACATAGATTTGTGATCAGATCAGCGAGTTTCTGTAAAGCTGATCTCGCGTGTGCTTATGGAGGAATGTAGACACTCATGAGAATTAACGAGCAGAACTCCCACAGCGAGTAGAAAGGTTTACAGTTCATGAAAAGCGTTTCTAGATCTGAACAGCACATCTTCTTTAACACTGTTACATATGTACACCACCTCTCATTGATGTAAAAGCATGTCCCGCCGCCGTGCGATTTCCCTGTTGATTCTGCGTCACAGTCCGCTCTGATCAGCTGGAAGCCAGGAAAATGAAGCGTGCTGATGGCGTCATTCAGCCAGGTTTACATGAAACATAGAGCAGCAGAGTTTGAGAAATCCTTATTTGTCTGGGAGAGCAGAAGAAGTTTGTCCGTATTGTTGGGTAGAGAGCGGAGATTCATCAGATGGATGCTAGGCAACGCGTTCTAAATCCGCGCTTCCCCCATCTGTGCGTACTGAAGCGCCTGAACAGCACCGCCGCCGCTCCGCCGACTACAATGTCCAGCAAAACATATGAATAATTGAAATTCGGTAAAAGATTTTGTGGTGTGTTCTGCCGAATGTTCAGCAGTTCATCTCTGGTAAAACTGATCGTGTTTGAGAAACAAAACACAGGAAAAACAAAAAAAAAACAGTACAAACACTGAAGAGCTAAGCACTGTAGCTGCCATCTGCAGCGCCATCTGAGATCGAAAGTTCACTCTGTCTGGCGGCCATTTTGAAAGCTGTCTGAAAACATTCACCAAAAGAGGAGCCCTTTAAATGACCGTTTTTTAGATGTTTAAGCCTTTATTTTGGGTAATTTTCACTACTTATTGCAAAATTAAGAGATTAATGTTCAGACTTTTGCATATTATAACCTGGAGCTTGGATGTGGGAAATAATTACATTAGATCCAAAAGATAGTTTTAGCAACACAGCGCAGATGCTACAGAACACAGTTAGCTGACTAGCTGGATAAGATTGTGTGCTACGCTAATATACTACTTCACAGGCATTACTGGCTTGTACTTTTACATCCATAATATTATAAACTGACAGTTTATTGCTGGTCTGTCATTTTACAGTGCTGTAATTTTTAAAGATTTCATATTATTTTAAGGTGAGCTTAAAGGACACTACTATGAAAATCACACAGCTCCAGTGTGACATCAATCAGAAAAAGTATAATTTCATAGATATTATTAATAATAGTTGTTCATATTAAATTATGTGTGAACTTAGTACATGACAGACTATTTATTTAGCAAGCCGCTCATTTTAATGAATATTACATGAAATTTATAAAAAATGTTGCTGCTCCAATTAAGCTCAGTGTGCTCTCTTTAAGCTCTTCCACACTGAACGTCTATGTAAGTACTTCATAAACAGCCTTTAAATATTAACTGATGGTTGTTAATCGATTTTCTATGGATTCAGTCGACTCAAATCTGCAGACTGGCTCTGATCTTTGGTAACTAGCATCAGCTTCTCCAGACTGTAAATCTGTGGAGAATCAGGGCAGAAATCATGTGTATTCCAGCCTTAATAGACTATAGATAAGATTACATCCATTTAATAAGAGGTTTCATAATGAGGCTAGTTTCTGTGTTCATCCCCATGAATTAAATGTTTTATTGGTTTGTTTTATCTGATTTTTGAATGTGTTTCTTAGCTGAAAGTGGACTAGTCTAGATGTTGATATGTGCTTAGATGACACTTCATTATGAATATATAACTCATCGACTTGAGTGCCTTGTTGCTTGATTTTAGTGTTCTGTTCCCTGCGAGCGGTTGCTTCATTTCCTGAAGCTGACGCCGGTTCCACCGCACTTGCTTTTATACTTCTTGGCCAATTACGTCACCCGCCGTGATGTCTCGCCCATCCATTGGACAGATTACACATGTGATTCAGAGCGAGGTCACGCTGGAGTAATTCTATTGTAATTCTATTACAATAACTAGCTTACTGTAGTAAAAACTAAAGTATACTACAGTATTTATTACAGTTTATCAGTTCACTATAGTTAATACTACAGTATTCTGTAGCATTCATTAACAAAGTGTTGTAAATACTATAATATATACGGTATAATACACTTTACTATAGTATAGTTCAAAAACCCTATAGTATTTACTATAAATTACAATAGTATTTTCTCATAGACACTATCATCACATCATAACATGTGATCATAACATGATGTTAAACCTACATTTACACACGTGAACACAGCGCACACACACACACACACACACATTTCTCTTGAGGCCAGGTGACAGCTCAATTCATACCTGTGATCTTGACAAATAGGATTACTTCAGGTTTTCCTCTACAGGCAGAACACACACACACACACACACACACACACACTCAAATCCCAGTAGTGCTGTTGGCGGTAGGCTATACAAACCTTTATTCTGTCCTGGTTAAGCCTGCCTTATCGAAATGAACAGTTAATACAGTTACACACTATTTCCATTTGCACCAGAGCTCACACAAACACACACACGCACACACACACTCATAAACCCACAGGTTGCGTGTGTGTGTGTGTGTGTGTGTGTTTTGAGATTATTCTGTAGATGGATAGAGTGATTCTCTCTCTGTGTGGGAAATTTCACAGCACAATAAAACAAAACGCAAAAGCTGCCACCATATTAATGAACATCAGAGCAAAGCGTCCGGCTGATTTTGGACATGAGCTTCAGTCGACAGAACCACAACGACCCTGACTGACACACACACACACATATACTCACTCACACACACTCGGCTCTCGAACACACACGTTTACTTAGTTATCTAAATGGGGACATGCCATAGGCGTAATGGTTTTTATACTGTACAAACTGTGTGTGCTATTGCTCTACACCTAAACTTAGCCCTCACAGGAGACTTACTACATTTTTACAATTTCAAAAAAACTTTGTTTAGTTTGTTTTTAAACCCGTTTTACAAATGAGGACGTCCCCAAAAGGGAGGTTTTTGGAGATTTTGTCAGGTTTATCTCACTTTTGGGTACAAATTTGTCCCCAAAATATGGTTAAGTAGGTACACACACACACACACACACTCTCTCTCACACACACACACACACACACACATTGACACACGCACACACGCACTGACACACGACACACACACAAACACTAACACACACACACACACACACATGTTGGTTTTTGTGGTTTATGGGGACTCTCCATAGGCGTAATGTTTTTTATACTGAACAAACTGTGTGTGCTATTGCCCTACACCAACCCTACACCTAAACTTAGCCCTCACAGGAGACTTTGTGCATTTTTAGATTTTCAAAAAAAACACCATTTAGTATGTTTTTTAAGCCTTTTGAATTACGGGGACATAGGCAGTGTCCTCATAAACCACCTTCATATTGTAATACCTCTGTCATACCCATGTCATTATACACATTTGTGTCCTCATAAACCACATAAACATGCACACACACACACACACACACACACATGCACATACACACACGCACACTAGGGATGGGCGATATGGCCTAAAAAATTTATCACGATAATTTCAGGTATTTATTGCGATAACGATACAAATGACGATAACTATTTTAAATGTCATATAATGTTCATTGTTAATATTATTATCTTATCTAAACTTTTTATGTGTTTCAAACAAACTTATGTCGCCATCTGCGTTGCATTCATGCAGAGAGCAAGATTTTGCGTGTTCACGCGCATGCTGTGTGAGACGCTCAAGAGATGTGGGCTACATTATTCTTATTTGTCTACATTTTTTTTTCTTCATTACAAATCTTGTTTGGTTTTATTTTGTATCATTGCATGTTAAAAATAATTCACTATGTTATGCAGATGCAAAACGCTAGATTGCGAATAAGATTAGCTACAGTTTCACATTTTATAAATATTTGAACAATATATTCAGCATATTTAACAACCTGTTTTGTATCTTTATTTAATGCATAAGCGATTTATTAAAACAAAATTATGAGGCTATGCTCTAGAGTCTAGACTATTATTCATATGCAAGTGTTTGTGCGGAAAAGAATGCGCATGCATGACAGTGAGGTGCTCGCGCGGATCACTTGCATTTTTTCCTGATAATGAAACAACTTAAAATAATAATAATTAAAAAAAGAAAACTTAAAATTGGGGCTCGTCACATACATGAGAAATATTTCTCAGGGCTCTACGCTTACTTTTCTTTTAGGAGCGCTTGTGCTTCTAATTTAAAATATTTAGGAGCACGGTCAAAAATTTAGCAGCACCTTCAAATCAATAATCAACAATTCTGATCAAAAATGAACCTTCCCATTACGAGGTGATATTTGACTCCTTAAAGTGATTTACAGGGAATTTAGTTTTTACCTTTCTAATGGCATTTTTCTAACTTTATTAAAAGTATGGCATCTTTTATGTCAAATTCAAATTGGACGTGTTTCCACTCTTTGTAACCACCCTTTTTCTGTACACTTTGCATATTACGGTAGTTTGCTCCTCATCTGATTTTCTGTAACCAAACCAGTTGCAAATTGTGGAGGTATCTCCTCGCGTAACAACAAGCTCCTCCTCATGGTGCGTTCACACCAGACGCGAATGAAGCGTTAAGCGCGAGTGATTTACATGTTAAGTCAATGCAAAGACGCGAATAGACATCCTGCCGCGCAATTCTCGCGAATGACGCAGCGCGAATTGAGCGTTTAGAGCGAAATTCTATACATATGCTCTCTGTGGCAGTCATACATGTGCGCCTGGCAGAAGCCCCGCCCATGACGCGAATTCGCGTCTGTTGTGCAGTGAATTTCACACGCGAATGAAGCGAGTAAACCCAAAATGTTCACGCGTCCAACTACGCGCGAATAGCGCGATTTATTCGCGCAAGTCGTGTCCGGTGTGAACACACTGTCAGCCTCACGTCCGCCTTGTTTTCACTCCGCACGTGAACAGTGAATCGGGCACGCACAAAACTACGTCATCAACTAGACTTATCGTTATTATCGTGAGGAGACAATTTTTTATCGTGAGGAGAATTTTCAACGGTATATCACAAACGATAAGATATCGCCCATCCCTAACGCACACACACACTGACACACAACCACACACACACACTGACACACACACACAGACACACACACACACTGTGAGCAGCATCAGTAGTGTAGTGATGACAGTATTAGTGATCACAGAGGCACTAGTGTTATGATCAGTAGATCTTCATTATATTCAGCGCTCAATGTACAAACACACATTGTTTTACTGAGACTCGCGCTGGAAAATACAAACAGAATAACAGACAAAGACACTTAAAGAGCAACAGAAGTGAAGATGAGACTGTAAGAGACGGCAGATGTGCTCATTTAAACATCTGCAATGACATCTGACAGCTCTCTGTTTGAGTTAGCGTTAGCACTGATGGTGATTAGTGGAAAATAGCAGTATTATCATTAATGATGATGATGGTGCTGTTAGTGATGCTGGTCTGTGGTGGTCTGTGCGGTTTTGCTCTGGTTCTAGTGGAAGAATATAATCCTCATAATCACATGATGATGATGCACCAAAGCACTGAAGTAGACCTTGATGGTAATGGTCTTTATTTAAAATAATTAAATACATAAAGCTTTTAAGTGAATTTAGGGGAATGAAAAAGAAGACTAAAAGAAAAACTGCTTGCATATAATATTGTGTTTTAAAATACGCAATCATTCACTCTTATTCATACGATGAAAACCCAAAACAGAACAATACTTGTCTGGTCATATTCAGTTAGGAATTACATGATTCACACAAATGATTCAGCCTATATTTTCAATTAAAAATGGCAAAATTTGACAAAAACGTTGATTAGTTTGCATCACCGGATATTATTAGTTGTTTAACATTTCCATAATAACACTGTTGTCAAATATTAAACATTTGACTACATCTCACGCTCTTTCTCACTTTTAAAACGAGTTCATGTTTGGGTTCTGTGAACGGTAAAGTTCTGAGAGAGCTCAACACGCTGCAACTTAATAAAACACATGCTAATAGAAAAAGAAAACTTCATCAGTTTGACATGTGCAGCAAATACTGGCAACACAAACAAAAACAGGAACGCGCTGCAAGTAGCACAGACCACAATGGGGGGACAACAATCCTTACGAAAATTAACTATTGTTTTATTATAGTAAAGGTTTAGTAACCATGTTTTGTTTTCATTTGCTGCATAGATTACCATTTGTATAACCACAGTTGTACAAATACCATGGTTTAACTATGGTTAGTGTAGCAAAACCATGGTTAATTTGTGGTTACCATTATTTAACTAGCCTATCGTAACCATTTTTATTTTTATACAATAATAAAAATATAAAATACATTTATTAATTTTTAAATAGTAAAACAGTTGTAACAGCAGCCAGCTTACACATTGTTTCACAGTTACAGCAAGTGTGTATTTCTTCAGCTTATTTAGGCTAATAATATCCCCCCCAAAAAAATGTAATCATATTATCAGGATGTTAAAATAAACAAAAATCTCACCTTGCAGAGCCAGGTTTGTCACTTGTTGTGGTTCCCTTAAAAATTTCTGATGGGGTCTGTATGTTTTCACAACACTTTTCTGTTTTTGCAGCGTGTTTTTGTATTTGTTTGAGTTGCAAGTATTTGCAGCATATGTGCTGTCAAACTGATGATGATGTTTTCTTAATTTGCTGGTGTTTTTCCATTTGCATCGCATAGAGCTCTCTCTCGGTCACCGTAGTAAAGCCCCGCCTACTGCAAACTGATTGGTCAATGTAATCATTTTGATACTGAAGAGTGCTGACAGACAGCTGAAGCATACCAGCATAAAAAGGTACTTTTTAACACTTTTTGTCAAATATCAAGAGAGACAAATTGTTCATTTCTGATTACTGGGTCACACACACACACTAACACACACTCGAGCGAGGATCAGTAAGAGTCACAGTTGTGTGTTTAAACACACAAGAGTGTGTTTTAACACCCTGCTCATCTTCACAGTGAGCGAGCGAGTGTTTCTCACACATGAGATCAAGGGTCAGGCATCGAGGGTAATGAGTGAACGCAGACGCCTCTCCTGACATGTGATCAAACGGCGTGAACACGAGCTGTTTACACACTCCACTCCGAGCAGAGATCTGTCCATCCCTGCAGCCAATTACCAGGGAAGAAACTCACTCCCGCTTCTTGTTTTTGGTAACTTCTCTCCTCTTGGAGAGTAATAGCAGGTGAGTCTCACAGATGCGGTTTTCTGGTTTACAGCCGCAATTCTGGGTAATAAAGGTCCGCTGGGGCGTCTGAAAGATGCTTAACACACCTGTAAAGAGACGCAGGAGCCGTTGCGGCCGCTGGAAGGGTCCCGAACAGTAAATTGGTTCCAGAGGGAAAATTCTCCATTATAGAGATGACAAAGACGTCTCTACTGGCAGCGTTATGAAGTCGCTACTTTTCCCTCTCTCTCTCACCGTGAGTCCTGCTGAATGCTTCGGCTCCGAGACCAGCTAAAGCTTTCTGAGCCGCTGGAACACGCTATCATCACCACACACATGAACCAGACAACTTAAAAGACACAGTTCTCCCAGAAATTATCATTCTGCCATCATTCTACACCTACAGGACTTTCATTCTTCTGCTGAACACAAAAGAAGAGATTTTGAGAAATGTTTTTTAGTTAATAAAAGTCTATGAGCTGAAATGTTGTTTGGTTCCTGACATTCCTTAAAAATATCGGTAACACTATATTTAAGGTGTCATAGTTACACAAGTTACATGTACTTACTATTATAATAACAATAAATGATGCATAATTACATGCAAGTAACCCTAATCCTAACTCTAACAAGTACAACATAAGTACATGTAGTTAATTAATATTACTCAGTACTTAAATGTACAATTACACTGTAACAGGGACACCTTAAAATAAAGTGTAACCAAAATATGCAGTGTTTCACAGACAAAAGAAAGAGTGTCAGTAAATGATGGGTGAACTGACTCTTTAACGATGAATGGACAGAAATACAGCTAGTGACTCCAGTCTTTTGAATCTAAAAAGATCTGTTTAAAAACATTCACTAATTCTATCAGACCATTTCTTTAGAATATGACATGTTTTCACCAGTAGGTGGCAGCGAATTGACTTGATTGTCTTGACTTGAAGTGATTATGCTTTATTATAATGTGTTTTCTACAAAGAATGATAAAGCAGATGCGTTTTCCTCCATTGTATGTATGACTGAGAATAACTATACACAAAACTAAAAATAATGAGTATCAGTGACATTACTGCGTCACTGTACTGCATTACTCAATGACATCAGTCATATTTACACAGTTATAATTCATCTGTTCTGTCCCAGTGAACGAATGACTCAACAGTGCTGCACTCGCTCAGTGTGAACCGAACACACATCTCTAGTGCGAACGAACGGATCCATGAATCGATTCCTGCGTGAGCGGCATCTGATGGAGAACACGTGAGCGAGGTCTCCTCTGGCGCAGGATCGAATGCTTCAGTCTGATATTAATCTGGACGACACAAACAGCTCTGAGAGAATCAGAGAAACAGCCTCTCATCTCTGGAGGGATGAGAGATAAACAGCTAAACTAACCACTCGTCTGATATCAGATGCTGTGAGACAGATGATTAGAGCGGCCTCAAGAGAGACAGACAGATTAGAGGAGATGGATGACGGGATTCAAGAGACAACCTTAAAAAAAAGCACACTGCAAATAATAGAAGAGAAACGCAAGAGAGAGGAGAGCAAGAGAACAGAGAGAAACAGGAGGAAGACTGAGTTTGTGAGGATGAAGAACAGACGCACTCGCACACACTCTCTTCAATAAAACATAAGCCTCAGACAATCAATAGAGTGCTGCTGTTGCTACATAAAAGAGAGCAGCACGACCTCTCCAGCTCTGCAGCGCTCAACCTGTCTCACTGCTCAACCTCTCTCACTGCTGTCTCACTGCTCAACATGTTTCACTGCTGTCTCACTGCTCGAATCGTCTCACTGCTGTCTCACTGCTCAACCTGTCTCACTGCTGTCTAACTGCTCAATCCGTCTCACTGCTGTCTCACTGCTCAACCCGTCTCACTGCTGTTTCACTGCTCAAAATTTTTCACTGCTGTCTCACTACTCAACCCGTCTCACTGCTTTCTCACTGCACAACCTGTCTCACTGCTCAACCTGTCTCACTGATCAACCCGTATCACTTCTCTCTCACTGCTCAACCCATCTCACTGCTGTCTCACTGCTCAACCCGTCTCACTGCTCAACCTGTCTCACTGCTGTCTCACTGCTCAACCCACCTCACTGCTCAACCTGTCTCACTGTTCAACCCGTCTCACTGCTCAACCTGTCTCACTGCTCAACCCGTCTCACTGCTGTCTCACTGCTCAACCCGTCTCACTTCTGTCTCACTGCTCAACCCGTCTCATTTCTGTCTCACTGCTCAACCTGTCTCACTGCTCAACCCGTCTCACTGCTCAACCCATCTTACTGCTCAACACGTTTCACTGCTGTCTCACTGCTCTACCTGTCTCACTGCTGTGTCAATGCTCAACCTGCCTCACTGCTCAACCTGCCTCACTGCTGTCTCACTGATCAACCCGTCTCACTGCTGTCTCACTGCTCAACCCGTCTCACTGCTCAACCTGTCTCACTGCACAACCCGTCTCACTGCTGTCTCACTGCTCAACCTGTCTCACTGCTCAACTCATCTCACTGCTCACTGCTCAACCCATCTCATTGCTGTCTCACTGCTGTCTAACTACTCAATCTGTCTCACTGCTGTCTCACTGTCTCAACCTGTCTCACTGCTCAACCTGTCTCACTGCTGTCTAACTACTCAATCTGTCTCACTGCTCATCCCGTCTCACTGCTCAACCTGTCTCACTGCTCAACCCGTCTCACTTCTGTCTCACTGCTCAACCCATCTCTCTGCTGTCTCACTGCTCAACCTGTCTCACTGCTCAACTCGTCTCACTGCTCAAGCTGTCTCACTGCTCAACCTGTCTCACTGCTGTCTCACTGCTCAACCCTTCTCACTGCTCAACACGTTTCACTGCTGTCTCACTGCTCAACCCGAGGATGGTGATGGCACAGTGGATAAGACACATGCCTTTGATGTGAGAGACCCGGGTTCGAATCCACTGTGAGACACCAATGTGTCCCTGAGCAAGACACTTAACCCCTAGTTGCTCCAGAGGCGTGCGACCTCTGACATATATAGCAATTGTAAGTCGCTTTGGATAAAAGCGTCAGCTAAATGAATAAATGTAAATGTAAATGTCTCACTGCTCAACCTGACTTACTGCTCAACCTGTCTCACTGCTCAACCCGTCTCAATGCTGTCTCACTGGTCAACCCGTCTCACTGCTTTCTCACTGCTCAACCGTCTCACTGCTCAACCGGTCTCACTGCACAACCCATCTCACTGCTCAACCCATCTCACTGCTCAGCCTGTCTCACTACTCATCCTGTCTCACAGCTCAACCCATCTCACTGCTCAACCCATCTCATTGCTGTCTCACTGCTGTCTAACTACTCAATCTGTCTCACTGCTGTCTCACTGTCTCAACCTGTCTCACTGCTCAACCTGTCTCACTGCTGTCTAACTACTCAATCTGTCTCACTGCTCAACCCGTCTGACTGCTCAACCTGTCTCACTGCTCAACCCGTCTCACTTCTGTCTCACTGCTCAACCCATCTCTCTGCTGTCTCACTGCTCAACACGTCTCACTGCTCAACCTGTCTCACTGCTCAACTCGTCTCACTGCTCAAGCTGTCTCACTGCTGTCTCACTGCTCAACCTGTCTCACTGCTCAACCCATCTCCCTGCCATCTCACTGCTCAACCCGTCTCACTGCTCAACACGTTTCACTGCTGTCTCACTGCTCAACCCGTCTCACTGCTCAACCTGACTTACTGCTCAACCTGTCTCACTGCTCAACCCGTCTCAATGCTTTCTCACTGCTCAACCGTCTCACTGCTCAACCGGTCTCACTGCACAGCCCATCTCACTGCTCAACCCATCTCACTGCTCAGCCTGTCTCACTGCTGTCTCACTACTCAACCTGTCTCACAGCTCAACCCATCTCACTGCTCAACCTCTCTCACTGCTGTCTCACTGCTCAACCTGTCTCACTGCTGTCTCACTACTCAATCTGTCTCACTGCTGTCTCACTGCTCAACCTGTCTCACTGCTCAACCCGTCGCACTGCTTTGTCACTGCTCAACCCGTCTCACTGCTCAACCTGTCTCACTGCTGTCTCACTGCTCAACCTCTCTCACTGCTGTTTCACTGCACACAAACCTGCTGTCTCACTGCTCACAAACCTGCTGTCTCACTGCTCACAAACCTGCTGTCTCACTGCTCAACCTGTCTCACTGCAAACAAACTTACTATCTCATTACACAACCTGTCTCACTGCACACAAACCTGCTGTCTCACTGCTAAACCTGCCTCACTGCACAACCTGTCTCACTGTACACAAAACCTGCTGTCTCAGTGCTCAAACTCTCACTGCTCAACCTGTCTCAATGCTCACAGGCCTGCTGTCTCACTGCTCAACCCGTCTCACTGCTGTGTCACTGCACAACCTGTCTCACTGCACACAAACCTGCTCTCATTGCTCAACCTGCCTCACTGCTGTCTCACTGCTCAACCTGTCTCATTGCTGTCTCACTACTCAATCTGTCTCACTGCTCAACCTGTCTCACTGCTCAACCCGTCTCACTGCTGTCTCACTGCTCAACCCATCTCACTGCTGTCTCACTGCTCAACCCATCTCACTGCTTTCTCACTGCTCAACCCGTCTCACTGCACAACCTGTCTTACTGCCCAACCTGTCTCACTGCTCAACCCGTCTCACTGCTGTCTTACTGCTCAACCCATCTCACTGCTGTCTCACTGCTCAACCTGTCTTACTGCTGTCTCACTGCTCAACCTGTCTCACTGCACACAAACTTGCCATCTCACTGCACAACCTGTCTCACTGCACACAAACCTGCTGTCTCACTGCTCAACCTGTCTCACTGCAAACAAACTTACTATCTCATTGCACAACCTGTCTCACTGCACACAAACCTGCTGTCTCACTGCTAAACCTGCCTCACTGCACAACCTGTCTCACTGTACACAAAACCTGCTGTCTCACTGCTCAACCTCTCACTGCTCAACCTGTCTCACTGCTCACAAACCTGCTGTCTCACTGCTCAACCCGTCTCACTGCTGTGTCACTGCACAACCTGTCTCACTGCACACAAACCTGCTCTCACTGCTCAACCTGTCTCACTGCACACAAGCCTGCTGTCTCACTGCTCAACCCATCTCACTGCAGAACCTGTCTCACTGCTCAACCCGTCTTACTGTTGTCTCACTGCACAACATGTCTCACTGCACACAAACCTGCTGTCTTACTGCTCAACTCATAATGCAGCAGAAACATCTAAACATCCTTAAATTCACCTGACAACAAACATCTCACGCTCATATCGAGTTCATGGATGTGAGAATAGTCAATATGGATCATATAATATTTTGCCTTCTGCCAGGTGTCTTTTGAGCAGAAACAGTCAGCAGATGAATCTGCTTTAAAGATGTTTTACCATTTACCAGTTTTACCAGTAGCCCCTCACTGCAGAACAAAGATCCAGGGGGCGGGGTTGGATCCACCTCTAGGGGGTGGAGATGGGCATCAGGGGGTGGAGAGGGGTAGGTTTAGGTATATGTAAGATGGGAGGAGTTGGATCCAACCACGCCCCCCTGGATCTTGTGTTCTGCAGTGAGGATCTCAGTTTTACTGGAATATTCTCATTAAGAAAGTTTTTTTTTGTTTTTTTGCAGTGAAAACATGATATCAGCACGCACTAGGGGTTGCACAGACGAGTCGACTAGTCAACTGGTCGACTTTAATGCTCTGCCATGACGCTTTTTGATTGACGTCGACTAGTTGCGCTGCGCGGATCATGTGATTTTGACATGAACAACATGGCAGCCTTATACACGAGGACTGATCAGGAACCCGGTGGGTCATTTCAGCAAAGCAGCAGTGGCATATCAAGTGTGTGTAAATATTTTTCTAAAGATGAAGCTGGTAAAAATGTCACTTGCAAAATATGCAAGTTCGTCCTGAAGTACAACAAAAGTACAAGTGTGATGCACACTCATCTGAAAAGGCATCCGCTAACGCTAAGTGAGGAACAACGCAAATCATCTACACATCAGTCAATTAAAAACTTCACCAAACATCCTACTGTGACAGACACAAGACGGAAGCAAATCAACAATTTACTGGTTAATTTCATTGTCAAAGACATTCGACCATTAGCTGCAGTGCACGGAGAAGGTTTTCGAGAAATACTGCGCTTTTTAGAACCTGGCTACGATGTTCCATCTTGCAACACATTGTGGAACACAATCAAACACCAGTACGAGACCACGTGTAAAAATATCACAAAGGAGATGAGAGGCCAGACCGAGTCGCTAACAACTGACTTGTGGACATCCTCCACAATGGAGCCATACATCACAGTAACAGCCCACTATATCACCAACACAAGGCAGCTAAAGTCCAGAGTGCTGAGCACATCTATAATGTCAGAAAGACATACTGTAGCCAACATTGCTGACCGTCTGTCTGAGATAATCAAGGAATGGGGCATACAGGTGTTTTGCACGGTCCATGATAATGCCAGTAACATGAACTTAGCCATGGAGCTATGTGAACTGTTTCCCAATGATCTGGGTTGCACCGGGCACACACTACAGCTGGTAATAAAAAGATGGCTTAGTCTTACCTGACGTTACTAAGGTTATTGATGCAGCAAGGAGAGTTGTTAGCCACTTTGGCCACTCAGCGGTGGCCACTTGTGCCTTGAAGAGACAACAGGAACAACTTGGCATAAGAGCCAAAAAACTCCAGAATGACTGTGCGGTCCGATGGAGTTCCACATACGTAATGCTGCAACGGCTGTTCGAGCAAAGGATTGCGGTGCAGTTTGTGCTCGCAGATGAAACGGTAACCAAGCCATCCGTCCAAAAGTCACTCGCTATGAGAGCATCACAGTGGGAGCTGCTGGAACAGCTGATTCCAGTTCTGCAACCTTTGGCCAAGGCCAGCAAAATAATGTGTGGTGAGTTGCATGTAGGACTGTCTTTCATCTTTCCAGTCCTTTTCAACCTGATCAGTGCCACTCTGCGCGTCGAAGCATCTGATTTGACAGCTGTACATGTTTTTAAGAACACGGTTCGACTGCAGTTGGAAAAACGGATCAAACTGGACTCGGCGAGCTGACGCAATCCATCCCCACCGTGGCCTGTATGCTCAATCTCCGGTTCAAACACCTTCATTTCATCCCAGAGAGTCAAAGAGATGCCACCTACAGCCACCTGAATGGCCTGATTGAGTGTGAGGAAGAGCCGCTTGCAGCAGAAGGTAAGTTCTCCTGTCTACGCTCTCATCACTGGGCATCACTGGGATTCCATATCGCTGGTTTGAATCCTATCTCACCGGTAGATCCTTCAGGGTGGCCTGGGGAGGGGAGGTATCCAAACCACATCAACTGGCCACTGGAGTTCCTCAGGGATCGGTTCTTGGACCCCTCCTCTTCTCCACATACACTACATCGCTGGGTCCCATCATACATGCACATGGCTTCTCCTATCACTGCTATGCCGATGACACGCAGCTCTATCTCTCTTTTCAACCAGATGACCCAACGGTAGCTGCACGGATCTCAGGCTGCCTGGTGGACATCTCGGCGTGGATGAAAGAACATCACCTATAGCTCAACCTGGCAAAGACGGAACTTCTGGTCTTCCCTGCCACTCCGACTCTACGGCATGATTTCACGATTCAGTTAGGCTCATCAATGATTACCCCATCAACTTCGGTCAGAAATCTTGGTGTAATCTTTGATGACCAGCTGACCTGCAGTCAAATTTTTAAGGTTTGCACTACACAACATCAGAAAGATCAGGCCCTTTCTGACAGAGCATGCTGCGCAACTTCTTGTCCAGGCCCTTGTTGTTTCTAGACTGGACTACTGCAATGCTCTTCTGGCTGGTCTGCCATCAAACACAATCAAACCTCTACAAATGATTCAGAATGCAGCGGCACGACTGATCTTCAACGAGCCCAAAAGAGCGCATGTTACACCTCTCTTCATCTCCTTACACTGGCTACCAGTGGCAGCTCGCATCCAGTTCAAGACACTGATGCTTGCGTACAGAACTACCACAGGCTCAGCACCCTCCTACTTCCACTCACTATTACGAACCTACATCCCCTCCAGAAGTTTGAGATCTGCTAGTGAGCGACGCCTTGTGGTACCATCACAGAGAGGCTCAAAATCACTCTCCAGAACATTCTCGTTCACCATTCCTGGGTGGTGGAATAATCTTCCCACCCCTATCCGGAATGCTGGATCCCTGGCAATCTTCAAGCAACAACTGAAAACTCATCTCTTTCGGCAGTGCTTGACTTCATCCTAAACTCAAAAAAAAAATAAAAAAAAAAACCTTTCTCTCCGCTTACTAGCTTGTACTTATTTGAACAATGACTGAGACTTGGTGTTACGAGCACTTCCTCTGTCTGATTGCCTCTTCAAGATTAATCGCTTCTTGTATTCCCCAATTGTAAGTCGCTTTGGATAAAAGCGTCTGCCAAATGACTAAATGTAAATGTAAATGTAAGTTCGCTGAATGAAACTGCCCTCGCATGATTGAATTTAACACTAGAAATAAATTTAAATAAGTGAAGTGACATACTGCCAAGTATGGTGACCCATACTCAGAATTCGTGCTCTGCATTTAACCCATCCAACGTGCACACACACAGCAGTGAACACACACACACCGTGAACACACACCCGGAGCAGTGGGCAGCCATTTATGCTGCGGCGCCCGGGGAGCAGTTGGGGGTTCGGTGCCTTGCTCAAGGGCACCTCAGTCATTGTATTGAGGGTGGAGAGAGCGCTGGACATTCACTCCCCCCACCTACAATCCCTGCCGGCCCGAGACTCGAACCTGCAACCTTTGGATTACGAGTCCGACTCTCTAACCATTAGGCCACGACTTCCCCTTAAGTGGAAGTGGTATAAATGTTATTATTCTTATGTCAGCGTCAACACTTCACATGAACTTTGAGTGAACTTTGAATCGTCACGCAGGTATCAGCCAGTTATATTGCCCCATGCAAATACGCTAGAGCAGATGCTAGCCAATCGTGTTCACGCAACACTGGAAAAGTAATGTGATTGGCTGTTGTCCTCTGTGAAGCGTTGACGTTGACGCATTTTGTGAATGAACCGTAATGCGCAGGTGTGGAAAACTTTATAGCTTGTGTAAATATCATCTCAGGTGAACTTAATGTACCCAGATGTACGCAGTGAGGGGACAGCTGATAACCAAGATGAGCCAGTAACCGGGAAATAGGCCCGACTTGAGCAAGATTTTGAGCAGCTTTTTGGGCCGCACTATCGTAGCGGGAGGAAAACGGGACACACCACAGCAGCTGAGGAAATACGTGAATATTTCTCAACACAACATATTCCAACCATGGCGAACCCCTTGGAATGGTGGGCCCGCAACCAGGACAATTTTCCCCGTTTGGCAAATATTAGCAAAAGTTACTTGGCTGTTCCAGCTACCAGCACCCCAAGCGAGAGAATCCCAAGCCTGCATCCAGCACATGTCGATACCCTCATTTTCTTTCATGCAAACCAAGATAAAAAAGTAAAAGATGTGACTGAGCAGGACTCTGACAGTGAGTAGGCTTATATGTTGTTATGAAATCACTTGATATGAATCAGTGTTCTATGTGCTGACGACGGTATGCATTACTTTTGCACTAAAATGGACACTGATTAGCTTCATCACTCTGTCTCCTCTCTACCAGTAAGCTGGTGTGTGGTGGGCGTTCTGGCGCACTATGGCTGCCGTCGCATCATCCAGGTGGATGCTGCACACTGGTGGTGGATGAGGAGACACCACCCCTCACAATGTAGAGCGCTTTGAGTGCTTAGAGAAGCAGAAAACTGCTATATAAATGTAATTAATTATTATTATTATTATTATTAAAATTATTTGTTATTGTTACATTCTTAGTGGAACGTGCAGTGTTCAGTGTGTTGACTGTGCATTTATTTTGCACTAAAATTAGAGCTAATGTTGCATTGTTAGTGAAGTGAAATGAACAGTGTTGACTATGCATTTGTTTTGCCCTAAAATTAGTGCTAATGTTGCATTGTTTTTGGAACGTGTTATAAGCTGTCTGACAGCATTTGTATATTTTTTTTTTCCTGCAAATAAATTGCAAATTGTGGCATGTTGCAAAACATTTGCATCTTGTGTTTTATTGATGATGTCACCAGCGACTAGTCGACGTCGACTCGACTTTAATCACATAAAATTTGACTTCAAAAAATGTAAAGTCGTTCAGCCCCTAGCACGCACACACACAAATGTATCTTTTATAGAGTTTTTTGTTGAGTTCTATTGCTTTTATACTGAACTAATCATTTTTTTATTCTCTACTCACAGCCCTTTCAACATTTCTAATGTATGGCATTATACTACAGCTTATTATAATATAGTATAAAGCTAAAATGTTGAGCTGACGATCTTTCCTCTAAACTCTCACACAAACCTTTTAGTATTTGTACATTTTCATTATTTATTATGTTTATGAATCGGTTTCCTCACTGAGACCGTCTGCTGATGAAGAATTCAGCTTTTATGTCATAATGAGGACATTTAGTTATACAATGAGGGTAAAACCTCAAACACACACACACACACACACACACACTTTTACTCGCTATCAAAATGGGGAGATTTCATTTTTCATACAGCTAGTTATACAGTAGTACTGTAACCCTAACACTAACTCATCAAACTTTATTTTAAACAGTTTATTTACTTTATTGTTATACTGTTTTTACAAATGAGGACATCCCCAAATGAAGGATTTGGTAGATTTGTTCAGGTTTAACTCATTTCTGGGTGCAAATTTGTGTGGTTATGTAGGTACACACACCCACAGTCCCATCAATGAAGGAATCAATAGTTGTGATGGTCTACAGCAGATCTATTCAAGGACAAAGCATGAGAAGAAAGACTTTCATTATTCTGATCCTTAACACATATGGCTTCTATCAGCATGCTTAACCCTTTGAATAGTACAGAAAAAACTGCTTAAGCGTGACAACTAACACACGAACCAGACACAGTGATGTCTGTGATTCAAACACTAGCAATCCGTCACCCAATTGAACTGAGGAAACTGATGTGACCCTCACATGTGAACGGACCATTATCACACACTCTGCTCAATGTGTTCAGTGATGAGTTAGCGTCATTAGCAACACAGTATTTATCTGTAAAACTGCACTGAAATCACTGTGGCGAGCACATAAATAACACACATTTCTGTCAAATCAATTCTGTTCTTTTGAACCCTCTATTCATCTGTGAATCCTGAAAAATAAAATGTATGACGGTTTCCACAAAAATATTGTGCAGCTCAAGTGTTTTCAACATTGATAATAATCAGAAATGTTTCTTGAGCAGCATATTAGAATGATTTCTGAAGATCATGTGACACTGAAGACTGGAGTAATGATGCTGAAAATACAGCTTTGATCACAGAAATAAATTACAGTTTAACAGATACCAATATTGAAAACAGTTTATTTAATTTGTAAACATATTTCACTGTTTTTACTGTATTTTTGATCAAATAAATGCAGCCCTGGTGAGCAGAAGAAAACTTTTGAACTATAGTGTTTAATCACTGTTTCTCTAGAGTTTATGTACATACCTGTATTATCTCTATACAGCCTATTATTATTTTTGTCTGTGCCTAGGGTATTTTTTATATATTCTATATTTTATACATATTTCATTTTAGACTTTTTTCTTGTATTTCTGTGCACTGGAAGCTTCTGTCACCAAGACTAATTCCTCGTGTCATTGAAGACACTGGGCAATAAAACACAGAGTGACCTAAACAAATACTGACCAGTTGAAATAAACACTGAGAGATCAGGAAACAAACGCTCACCATGTCACTCATCATCACCAGAGATTCAAACACGTGTAGAGAGTCAATTATCAGCCGAGGAGAAAAGAACACGAATCACTGACACAGAGACGAGGAGCAACGGCGGAGCGTGTGTGTGTGTGTGTGTGCGTTGTGGTGCAGCGCAGCTCTCGGCGGTTTGACAGACAGACCTGCTGTTATTGATGACACGGATAAGATCATTGTCTCTAGGGAGCAATAAGCAATAAAGTTATTTCTAATTGAAATTTCACAGAGGAACACGACAATCCCTGCGGGCTCTTTCACACACACACACACAAGGAGATCCTGATCGATCGCTGGAGTCGCATCACACGAGATGCACAATCACGCCTCTGTGTCCGTCTTGTTCTGCGCATACAGAGCAGTGCTGACTGGCTGAGCTCTTCAGTCCTGTAGCGCTCAGTCATTAGCGAGTCCAGACGGCGCTCCTGCTCACATCAAACACTCATGGCTGTATTCCTCGCCGTTAACCAGCTCAAAATACTCAACAACACGTCAGCGCAGAAGTGTGTAGATGCTCCGACACACGCCACCATCCTCAAAACACCACGACTGATCTTGGGTCAGAGGTCAGCTGGTTTCGTTACAGGTCGTTTCCTGGACATCGTGGATCAATACAGAGAGATCGATCCTGCTGAGCTCGAGCCACTGAGAATAAGACACAGATTTACATACAAGCACCAAACACAACTAACGAGGCTTTATTTCCCACTGATTTAAACGCCTTTCACACCATGAATGATCAACTATAAACACACAGACACAGAAGAACAGTTTCGCTGGAATCACTTAAAGCATGATGAACGACAGCGCTCCAGCATTTAAAGCACAGCCAGTAAAGCACTTCCCAAGACGCTTCACCATGACTCTACACTGTCCTGTATGCTGAAACAACAATGAAATTGCAAAAAAAAAAAAAAAAAATAAAAAAATTAAACAATATTAAAACTCAATCTAGCGGTGATGATGTCATGTAGTGGATCAACATTCAAACACACGTATGATGGTCGCTACTAGGGCTGGGTAAAAATAACGATTTCTCGTTTTTAATTGATTTTACGAAACGATGTTGATTCTTTAATCCCAAGAATCGATTAGTCTAGACTGTTTTTAGTTAATGAATATAACATAAATCACAATAAGCCTTGTGCTTAGTAGTTTTTGATATGAAACAGAGTCTCAGATTTAAATTCTTACTATTTTACTACAGTATTCAAACAATAAATGCCGCTTTGATGCTGTTTAATGTGGAGTGACAGATCGCTGTAGCCTCAGTTTCAGCATGAAATAAACATGACTAAACATCCGAAGGTGTGTTAAAAGAAAGAGTACAGTTTACTAGAATCCGTATCTTCTCTCATGTAATCGCTCAATCAGTTTTCAACCGCGCAGAGATGTCAATATAACAGCTTGTAAACAATGTCACGTTGCATCACATTTACCTCAGAAAAAAACTAACTCGATGACCATAAACTTGTTAGTCTGCTAGAGAAAAGAACTCTATTTTTCTAAATATATGCACCAAATAACATATTTATTTTAATTTTTACTGCTCTTCAATGTTTCATTTATGTTTGAATAAATCCATTATGTTTTTACAACAGCCACTATTTAAATGTTTATATTTAACAAAAAATGAAACATAGGCTAATTATGTAATTGTAGCTTTAATTGAGATTAATTTAAGAGTTTGTATACAAATGACAATTGACAATTTGACAATGACATGACAATTTATTTATATAGCACGATTAATTTCGACTTCTGTCGACCAATGTGCTTTCCAGTAAGACTTTAAAAACATATAAATCAATGAACAAACAGTAAAATTATGACATCATTTAACTATGCCATCAGCCATACGCTTTAGAAAATAAATATGTCTTTAGCCTGGACTTGAAAATATTAACAGAAGAAGCTTGTCTAATGGAGAGTGGCAAGGCGTTCCATGTTCCAGCAATACAAAAAGCACGATCTCCCCTGCACTTAAGCCTCGATCTAGGTGTAAACAATAGATCCTGGTTGGAAGACCGAAGGGATCTAATGGGTTGATATTCAGTCAATAACTCACAGACATAGGTAGGAGCCAAACCATTTCGAGATTTATAAACGAGGAGCAAAACTTTAAAATCCACTCTAAAACAAACCGGCAACCAATGTGTTACGGGGTCAATGAGACGTGAGACGTGCGGATCCATTTGGAAGGCTTTATTAGCAAACATGGTCGTAATACAGGCAGGGTCAGTGGGAGCAAACCGGTATGGCATAGGTAAGACACAAGAGCAATCCTAGAGCAAGCGTGGGTCGACGATCGGCAAACAGTATCCAAACAGGGCAAGGCATAGAGAATAATCCAGGAACACGGGCAGGAATCAAAACACAGGAAATCAAACAAGCCATACAGGAACGCTTTGTAAGGTAGCTAGGCTAGACAATACTCGGCAGTGACACAGAGAAAGTCCAAGGCTTATAAAGTGTGTGTGATTGGGTGATAGTTCTCAGCTGTGAGTGATTAGTGAGTGCAATGGATGGTGGGAAATGGAGTCCAATGTGCTGTGTAGTATGAAAGTCCATGTGGTGAGCAGGTGACCTCTGGTGGTGAACAAATGGAATTGCACGGACCAGATTCGTGACACAATGTAATGAGCGTAAAATAGGAGTAATATGCTCCGTCTTCTTGACCCCACTCAAGAGTCGAGCCGCAGCGTTTTGAACAAGCTGCAGGCGGGATATAGCTGTCTGGCTAATTCCAAAACAAAGTGAGTTACAGTCCAGCCTAGATAAAATAAAAGCGTGAATTACTTTTTCAAAATCTTTAAAAGAAAGAGAAGTCTTTACTTTAGAAAGTAAGCGCAGCTGAAAAAAGCAAGCTTTGACTACTGAATTTATTTGACGGTCAAACTTTAAGCCATCATCAAAAATGAATCCCAGATTTTTTACCCATGATTTCAGACATGGAGACATCTCACCCAGATCCAATTTTGGGATGTTTAAAGATTCAGAGGGGCTAAAAACAATTATTTCGGTTTTCTTTTCATTAAAAATGACAAAATTTAATGAAAGCCAAGCCGTCACATCCGCCAAACATGCCATAAGAGACTCAAACCCCACTGAGTTCCGTTTAACAGGCAGATAAACCTGAGCGTCATCCGCATAGCAGTGAAATGATAATGCATGTTTTCTAAAAATCGAGCCAAGAGGCAAATCAGTTCATTTTAAATTCCAATATTATAATGTAGCACCAACTGACTCTCATGTATGTTTTACAGGATTTGTTGAGAGATTTTTATGTATTGTACCTGATATATATCCAGAATAATCAATATTGAATCGAAAGCTTGTGAGTCAGAATCAAATCGAATCGTGAAATTTGTGTCAAAAGCTACTACTATGCCACTACTATGAACGCTGGATCTGCTGTATATGACAGTGTCTCAGTGAATGTCACTGTATCTTCACGTCACTAGACGTGTGAAATCGTGTGGTTCTCAATGAATCCATCTAAAGCTGCAGTGTCATTAAAGTTACCATCCAGAAACACAAAAATCACAGATAATTCCAGACC
This sequence comes from Barbus barbus, assembly GCF_936440315.1. Taxonomy (NCBI): domain Eukaryota; kingdom Metazoa; phylum Chordata; class Actinopteri; order Cypriniformes; family Cyprinidae; genus Barbus; species Barbus barbus. The sequence goes on from NC_136762.1 coordinate 192,295, forward strand.
GGCTTCTAAAGCGCTGTCTGCCAGCGGTCAATCGTTGGTTTAGAGCAAACTAACTCAAAGGCACTGAAATAGCATGAACTGTGATGAAGTGATGGTCACCGGCGGGTCAAAGCTGAACGGCACTCACAGCTTCATCTGAGTGGAAATGAAAGCCTGGCTGCGTGACAGAAAAACACCTTCAGCTTGTCTCTCAATGTTTCCATACAGCACCACACTCCAGCTGCTTCTGTGATGTACGTCTTCAATAAGAGAAGCCTGTGATTATAATGCAGATGCTGCAGTTTCTCATGTGTCGTGTGGCTTTGAATCCTTAAAACAGCATTAATTAAATGTGGCCTGATAGATTTTGGAGTCATGATGAATTTATTACTGCTGCGTATTCCCACAACTGCCTTAACAATCCTGACGGAGTTAAAGTATGCTTATAAGCACATCAATCACAGCAGAGAATGGAAACACACACACTCAGCTAACAGTGTTTGTGCTGTGATTAAAGCTGAACAGACGTGTGTTTATAGTGGCATCAGTCGCAGTCAAACATCACTGTGTGAAATACAGCAAACTGACGTCCTGATCACAAACACCACTGCTAAGATTCCTGTTGAAATGATTGTGAACTCACACAGACTGAACTAATTCAAATTTCTGCCAGATTCCTGCCACAATGTTTCATACAAACCCTTAAAGGACACCCATTATGCCCCTTTTTACAAGATGTAATATTAGTCTTGGGTGTCTCCAGAATGTGTCTGTGAAGTTTCAGCCCAAACAGATCATTTATTATAACAGCTGGAAAATGACATTTTTGGGTTGTGTCTCAAAAAGACCTGTTTTGGAGTATATGGTTTTAAATGCAAATTAACTGCATATTCCCGACCCGTCTCCAGAAGTGGGCATCGTGTATACGTCTCTCTGCATTATATCTACAGCAATAAACAGCCGGTAGAAGCAACGTAACTGAGAGCGAGAGAACCGGTGTTCAGCTATACATACAGGAAGCCAAATGCACTGAAAGTGGGACGAAACAGCACGATGTTACAGAGCTCACACTGACCTGATAATGAAAAAGATGCATTAGGATCAGCATTCATAGACATTCTGAACTCTATTGGGGTTAGACAACACGTTTCCGGACCTACTCATTGTCGAAATCATACTCTAGATTTAATACTGTCACATGCTTGAATTGATGTTAGTGGTGTTGAAATTCTGCAGCAAAGTGATAATATCTCAGATCATTATCTAGTCTTGTGTAAACTCCATATAGCTACAACTGTAAATTCTACTCCTTGTTACAAGTATGGTAGAACCATCACTTCTACCACAAAAGACTGCTTTGTAAGTAATCTTCCTGATTTATCTCAATTCCTCAGCATATCCAACAGCGCAGAAAAACTTGATGATGTAACAGAAACTATGGACTCTCTCTTTTCTAGCACTTTAGATACAGTTGCTCCTTTACGCTTAAGGAAGATCAAAGAAAACAGTCCGACTGCGTGGTATAATAAGCACACTCGCACCTTAAAGAGAGCAGCCCGGAAAATGGAGAGCAGATGGAGGAAAACAAAACTAGAGGTATTTCGTATAGCCAGGCGGGAAAATACCCTATCCTACAGAAAAGCATTAAAAACTGCTAGATCTCATTACTTTTCGTCTCTTCTAGAAGAAAACAAACATAACCCCCGGTATTTATTCAATACAATCACTAAATTAACAAAAAATAAAACATCAACAGGTGTTTGCATTTCCCAAAAGCACAGTAGTAATGACTTTATGAACTACTTTACTTCCAAGATCGATTCTATCAGAGATAAAATTGTAACCATGCAGCCGTCAGCTACAATATCGCATCAGATAGTGCACTATAGATCCCCTGAGGAACAATTTCACTCATTCTCTACTATAGGAGAGGAAGAATTGTATAAATTTGTTAAATCATCTAAACCAACAACATGTATGTTAGACCCTATTCCATCTAAACTACTAAAAGAGCTGCATCCAGAAGTCATAGATCCTCTTTTGGCTATTATTAATTCATCACTCTCATTAGGATATGTCCTCAAAACCTTCAAACTGGCTGTTATTAAGCCTCTCATTAAAAAAACACATCTTGACCCCAAAGATTTAGTTACTTACAGACCGATCTCAAATCTCCCTTTTCTGTCAAAGATACTAGAAAAGGTAGTATCCTCACAATTATATTCCTTCTTAGAGAAAAATAGTATTTGTGAGGAATTCCAGTCAGGATGATGTACTCGTTACATCATAAGAAGAATGGCATCTACGCTAATATTTGTCTGTTTCTATTCTGTTTCTCAGGACGTGTCTGGATCAGATGGTGGATCGGTGCCGGGAGATGATGTATGTGGCCCTGATCGTCGGCGAAGGCCGGACACCTGGATGAGCCCCGGGGTCATGTCCGTATCCAGCCCAGATGGTCACTGCAGTCACCAGATCCAGTCCGTATCCAGATCAGATGGTGGATCAGCACCCAGAGACGACCTCTACAGCCCTGAACGTCAGCGGAGACCTGGACACCGAGATGAGTGCCAGAGACAGATCCCCAGTGAGGACCCCGCCACTTAGACAGCCATCGGGAAAAGACCACTGGAACCAGTTGAGCCCTTACAATCTGACTTTGCTGCAGCTGGAATTGAACTGCTGGTTCGTTTGGCCAGAGGAGAACTGCTCCCCGACTGAGCCTGGTTTCTCCCAAGGTTTTTTTCTCCATTCTGTCACCGATGGAGTTTTGGTTCCTTGCCGCTGTCGCCTCCGGCTTGCTTAGTTAGGGACACTTCATTTCCAACGAAATCGTCGACCCGATTGCAAAGACACTATTTAAACTGAACTGAGCTGGATGATGACATCACTGAATTCAATAATGAAATGCCTTTAACTGAAAATCTATTTTTTTATCTTTTCATTTTACATTATTGACACATTATTTTCCTTTTTTGATATTGTGCAGTTGCTATGATACAATTTACATTGTTAAAAGCGCTATATAAATAAAGGTGACTTGACTGTCATCTGATCAATGGACCGAGCCGCGCTACGAACGGAGCGAACTAATCTCACAAGCACGGCGCTGATCAGTTAAACGGTACTTAATGTACGCACACAAATACGGTTAAACCGCTAAGCACTATAACGACTCACAAAGGAGTCTGAAGTGATACACGTATTTTTCTAGGTGCATTACCTTGAAAAATGAAAGTAATCCACAGAGTCTTCAGCAGCTCAGATGTTGGGAGAAAATGAAGACTCTTATGTTCAGTCTTACATCCAAACAGAGCACGAGGATTGCTTTGCGAGACATTGTTGATGTTACAGCTGCTCGAGCGTGGACAAAATGAAGGACTGCGTAACCACTGAGGGCAGAAACTATAGCAACGCAGGGCTGTCAATCAAACCCCGTGGCCCCGCCCTCTGAAATGTGACATCACACTGCGGTGGGAATCAAAACGGCAGGCCTAGTGAGACTGACTTGGTTTAAAGGGGATTAAAAAATGAGGAGTGGGTGGAGTGGCTGCCAACACACATTTATGTCTAAACACCATGTAAAAGTAAAGTGGATTTTGCACAATAGGTGCCCTTTAACTAATTAAATAACTACCACAATAATCAGAGATACAAACAGGGTTGCGCTCCATTCAGAACAGAGGATGCCTTTGAAAGCCCAATTTGGGCTAAATCTGAATTAAGACGGCAAACAGAATTGGCTTGATAAAGGGAACGACAGAACAATATATAGATTGATAGAATGATACAAGTCAAGTCAAGTCACCTTTATTTATATAGCGCTTTTAACAATGCAAATTGTGTCAAAGCAACGTCACAATATCAAAATAAATTCAAATTCAAATTCAAATTTTATTTGTCACATACATATACATACGTAGTACGACATGTAGTGAAATGTATTGTACGACTGTCCAACAAATTGTCCAACAAAAATTAGAAAAACCTCAAGTTTACAAAAATACAAATAGAAAAAGTACAGTAAACATATATACAGAAATAAACTAGCAATAAAATAAAATAACAAATAGATATGAGAATAAAAATAGATATGAGGAATAAAAAATAGAATATGATTCTGTATAGATTCTATAAAAAGTAAAGTGTATGTCAGTGATAAAGTGTCCGTGTGCTGTGCAGTAAAGTGTATAAGTGAGTAAAAGGAATACTAAAGACAAAGACAAATGGTATGTAAGTCCCACTCATTTATCCTTACGTAACCTTCTACAAATTAGTGCAGATTGTACTTGAAAAATGTGCAAAGTGGAAGTGTGGGGTGATGTGATTATAGTGGAGAGAGGTTAAGACTCCGAATGGCCTGCGGGAAGAAGCTCCTCCTCATTCTCTCTGTGTTCGCCTTCATGGAGCGGAAGCGTCTCCCTGAACGCAGCAGAGAAAAGAGTCCATTGTTGGGATGGCTGAGGTCCTTCACTATCTTCCTGGCCCTGGTCAGGCACCGCTTGCTGTAGATGTCCTGCAGGTCAGGGAGCTCGGTGTGGATGGTACGTTCCGCTGAACGCACCACCCTCTGGAGGGCTCGTCTGTCCTGCATAGTGCAGTTCCCGAACCAGGAAGTGATGCTTCCCGTCAGGACGCTCTCGATGATGCAGGTGTAAAAAGTCTTAAGCACCCGAGAGGGAAGTCTAAAGTCCTTTAAGCGTCTCAGATGGTACAGACGCTGCCTGGCCTTCTTCACCAGGGTGCTGGTATGACAGGACCAAGTCAAGTCCTGCGTGATGTGAACACCCAGGTATCTGAAGCTGTCCACTCTCTCCACTGGAGTCCCGTTGATCGTGATCGGCTGGTATGACCGCTCCTGCTTCGTACTGAAGTCCACTATCAGCTCCTTAGTTTTGCTGATGTTCAGGTGTAGACTATTCACCTGGCACCAACTCTCCAGGTTCTTAATCTCCTGTATGTAGGCCGTCTCGTCGTTGTCTGAGATCAGGCCCAACACAGCAGTGTCATCAGCAAACTTGATGATGGTGGTGGAGTTGGAAGTGGCCACACAGTCATAAGTGTACAGTGAGTACAGCAGGGGGCTCAGAACACAACCTTGAGGGGCTCCAGTACTTAGGGTGATGGAGGATGAGGTGTGTTTGCCCATCCGTACGGCTTGCTGTCTGTCCTTCAGGAAGCTGGAGATCCATTGGCACAAGGATGTGCTGAGACCAAGGACCTCCAACTTGGAGGTGAGTGTGGAGGGAATTATGGTGTTAAACGCTGAACTGTAGTCCACAAACAGTATTTTTACATAATTCCCTTTTCTGCAGTCCAGGTGACTTGTTGTGGTGTGGAGGAGGTGTGAGATGGCATCCTCCGTGGAGCGGTTATGTCTGTATGCAAACTGTAGTGGATCCAGTGTGTCTGGTAGTGATGCAATGATGAAGTCTCTGACCAGTCTCTCAAAGCACTTCATCACCACTGATGTGAGGGCTACAGGGCGATAGTCGTTTAGGCAGGTGGGCTGCGGTTTCTTGGGGACAGGAACAATGGTGGACTGCTTAAAGCATGAGGGGACTATGGACTGTTCCAGGGAGAGGTTGAAGATCTCGGTGAACACCGGTGCTAGCTGGTCAGCGCAGGCCTTCAGAACCCGACCTGTGATGCCATCTGGTCCTGCTGCCTTCCTGATGTTCACTCTCTTGAATGCCCTCCTCACGTCATGCTCCGTGATGGTGAATACGTTGTCCTCACCGGCTTCCTCAGCGTGCATGCAGTTAGCACTGCTAGCGCCGTTAGCGTGATTAGCTGCAGCTTCGAAGCGAGCATAAAAAGTGTTCAGCTCGTCAGCCAGAGAAGCGTCCGCATTCCCCGATCTGGAGGGTGGTGTTTTATAGTCCGTGATGGTTCTAAGTCCCTGCCACAGACTCCTAGAGCCGCCATGTTGGAATTGCGACTCTAGTTTCCTCCCGTAGCGCTGCTTCGCCTCCTTCACCGATCTGCGCACGCTGTAAGATGCAGCCTTGTAATCATCCATGTTCCCGGTGATGAGCCCTGTGTTGTAGGCAGCGGAGCGGGATCTCAGTGCGTCGCGGATGGTTTTATCCACCCACGGCTTCTGGTTGGGAAACGTCCTGATGATGGTTTTCTGCACTGTATCATCCATTAGTTTCTCTATAAATCCCACAACCGCTTCCGTAAACAAGCTGACGTCATCAGAGCTGCGCCGGAACATGTCCCAGTCTGCGTCATCTAGCGCGTCCTGCAGAGCGGCCACCGATTGGTCCGTCCAGCGTTGGACCTCCCTCTGCACCGGGGCTTCCTGTTTCAGCCTCTGTTTGTAAACAGGCATGAGGAAGATGGCGGCGTGGTCCGATTTCCCAAACGGTGGTTGTGACTGTGCCTTGTAGCCGTTCTTGTATGGGGTGTAACAGTGATCTAATGTCCTTTCGCCCCTGGTGGGGCAGCTGATGTGCTGATGGAAGTTCGGCAGTGCACGCTTGAGGTTGGCACTGTTGAAATCTCCCAAAACAATGAATGCGGCGTCCCGGTGCTGTGTCTGGTGAAGGTGTAGTGTTTCATGTAAATCCCATATCGCAGTGTCCGTGTCCGCTTGAGGTGGAATATAAACGGCACTGACGATGACGGAGCTAAATTCCGAGGGAGATAAAAAGGGCGACATTTGATGGTCAGAAGTTCAAGATTCGGTGTGCAGGAGCGTGAGAGGGGTACAATGCTTGCGCTGTCGCACCAGTGGTTGTTCACCATCAGACATACTCCACCTCCCCTAGTCTTCCCCGAGTCCAGCGTTCTGTCCATGCGGTAAACCGAGAAGAACTCGGCCGGCTGGATGGCGTGGTCTGGTTCCGCTGGGTTCAGCCATGTCTCGGTGAAGCAGAGAAGGTTGCAGTCCCGAATGTCCCTCTGGAACCTGACTCTTGCCCTGAGGTCATCGAGTTTGTTATCCAGCGACTGGACATTGGCGAGCAGGACACTTGGTAAGGGAGCGCGGTGTGCGCGTGCCCTCAGCCTGTTCCTGACGCCGGCTCGTTTCCCTCGAGGACGCCGGTACGGGTCGCGTCCTTTGTTCCTCCTCAGGATCTCGCTTGGCCAGGATGGGTCCGGGTTCAAAATCGGCGAAAGGTTAGTGCATTGTGCACCAATAGAAATAAGAGTGGCCCTGTCGTATGTAAGAATGGCCATCTTACAAAAAGAAACCGGTGTTTATAGTTAACAATACGAAAAAATAACAAAAGAAGACAAAGTTTGGTCGGAGCAGTCGTGACGGCAGCCGATCTCACCGGCGCCATCTATATAGGAAAATAGTGTGTCAATAATGTAAAATGACAAGATTAAACACTCAATTTTCAGTTAAAGGCATTTCATTATTGAATTCAGAGATGTCATTGTCCAGCTCAGTTCAGTTTAAATAGTGTCTGTGCAATCAGGTCGACGATATCACTGGAAATCAAGTGTCCCCAACTAAGCAAGCCAGAGGTGACAGCGGCAAGGAACCAAAACTCCATCGGTGACAGAATGGAGAAATAAACCTTGAGAGAAACCAGGCTCAGTCGGGGCTCAGTCGGGGGTCAGTTCTCCTCTGGCCAGACGAACCAGCAGTTCAATTCCAACTGCAGCAAAGTCAGATTGTAAGGGCTCAACTGCTTCCAGTGGTCTTTTCCTGATGGCTGTCTAAGTGGCAGGGTCCTCAACACAGAACGATAGATAGAATGATAGACAGAACGATAGACAGAACGATAGATAGATAGATAGATAGATAGATAGATAGATAGATAGATAGATAGATAGATAGATAGATAGATAGATAGATAGATAGATAGATAGATAGATAGTAGGGATGCGCGGTATACCGATACTGGAAAAATACCGGTATATATTATATTTCAAACGGTGCGATATCATAATTTTGCTCAATTCGGTATTTCATACGCTGCTGTTGCAAAATGCACTTGTAGGTGGCAGTGCTTCCCAAATTGCTGCGCAACCGCGTAAATGTGACAACAGAGCAACGCGATGGATCAAACAGATGAAACTCAGCGCACCCAAAATTAATAAATAAAGAGAACAGTAGAAGTGAAATATGGCATTACTTTGGATAAAAAACAGATGACAAAGGTGAAGGAACTGACCTCACTGCACCTGTATGCAAGCGTTGCTATAGGCCTAAATCATGTTGCCACAGGAACACATCAAATCTTTTTAAGCATTTGTCGCTTGCTCATCCTGATCTTTTCAGAGAATTAAGAGATCGACAGGTGAGTGCATCATTCATAAATTCAGATTTGATTTGACCTTTTATTTACATCTGATCAACGCACATTCAGATGTAATACAGTAAGCGCAAATGTGTATGTGAGACACGCTAGAATCAATGAAGTTTTGGTCACGTAATACATGCACTTGCATTTCATACAATCACATTTTAATTGGATATGAATTGAGCAAGAGTTTTGCTATATTAATTTTAGTATCAATGATATGAAGGGAATGTTTCTGACGCGTTGCTGATCGCTAATATGAAGCAAGTGAGAGAGTGAGATTTATATTTAATGCTTTTTCTTTGGTTGAGTCTGAAATCTGAAAACAATCTGAGAGAGAGAAATAATAACATGATTTTGAATATTACTTCGACTGTTAGAATAACACTTTACAATAAAGCAACATTTGTTGCATCAATTGCGCAACTTCAGTGCTATTTTTTTTTTTCAAACTTCTTCAAAATGAAACCTATTTCCGGTAGGGTTTTTTTAGGAGACATTTAGTTTGCACTGTGTTTGCACTGAAAAGATAATATTTGAATATATTTTCATCTTATTACTTCAGTTAGCCTATTTTTTTTTCTCCAACATCAAAATGTAACCTATGTTCCCTTTAGTTTTTTGTTACAATTTGATACAAAGGTATTAACATATGAATCTGTTTTTATTATTATTATTAATAATATATATTTTTTTATTCACTTATCTTTTGAGGCTGGTTATTTGTCACCTATGGTATCGATTTAGTATCGATACCGAGGTACTACATTCTGGTATCGTACCGAAGCCAAAATAATGGTATCGAGCCATCCCTAATAGATAGATAGATAGATAGATAGATAGATAGATAGATAGATAGATAGATAGATAGATAGATAGATAGATAGATAGATAGAACAACAGAACGACAGATAGATATGCTGAATCTAAATAATGTTTTTCTTGTAATTTTTGGTTAAATCTCTGTCTGCTCTAATGGACATGACTCTTCTTCTTCAGATCTCTTCATCATGTCCTCAGGTCCATGAAGCCGGAAGGCGATGGTGTGACTAAACTCACTCGTCTCTCGGACTCTCTCACGTTCTCCGCTGATGAAGCAGAGACTGCTGCTTCTCTGTGTCTGGGACTCATAAAGCTTTGACAGAACTTCTGAGATTCCCTCAAGGGCCTTTTTTCTGTACAGGATGAACAAAGACGCTGAATCTTTTGTTCATTTCTCACATTGAATAGATAATGTGGAGCGGCTTTCATTTCTCATGCTGCAGGAACTGAATTTTGTCTTCTGGTTTTGTAATTAGATTCAGCATCTGAACTCCAGAGAGCAGGTGGGTGTGAAGCCAGAGCCCCAGGAACCGGAGAACTGAGCTAAATCAAATAAAATCAAAGCAGATGAATAACTTTCATGCGATCAGAACTGAGCGCACGGACATTATTTTCAGAGACGCGTTACTTCAGAAATCTATTATAGCACAAATGATTCATTACTTCCAAAAACACATGAAAGCTGCATTTAGAAGAACCCGGTGAGAATCAGAAGCAACAGCAAACTAGAAGAAAGTCTTCAATGTTTAAAATTGGACTCATCTGTCTGTCCGTATATTGTTCTCTCTGCATTATAATGTTTAAGAGGAAAACACACACACACACACACACACACACACACACACACACACCAGGAAGTACGACCATATTAGCCCGGTTCTGTCAACACTGCATTGGCTCCCCATCAAACATCGTATAGATTTTAAAATCTTGTTAATTACTTATAAAGCCCTGAATGGCTTAGCTCCTCAGTACTTGATCGAGCTCTTATCACATTATAGTCCTCCACGTCCGCTGCGTTCTCAAAACTCTGGCCGTTTGATCAGAGGTGGGTTGAGTACCCAAAAACTGTACTCAAGTAAAAGTAAAAGTACTTGTAGAAATATTTACTCAAGTAAAAGTAAAAGTAATAGTCTGAATAGTTACTTGAGTAAGAGTAAAAAAGTATCGGATAAAAAAACTACTCAAGTAGTTAGTTACTAGTTACTTTGGATCATATATTATCCTATGTATTATCCTATAACCTCTGACACTGAAACCTCTGAAAACGCCTCACATGACTGCTCTGAACATAACGAAACAAATGCATATTGACGGATCTTCTGTTCTGCATATTTCTAGAAAACACAGGATGAGATGGAGACTCCCTGTGCGAGCACATGCGAGTTACTGGTGGACTTGTCGGTGAATGGTGGATGGTAGATGTATGGTGAATGGTGTTCTGCAAAATGTAAACAAATGTAGCCTATATTTTTGCAAGCGTAAATATTGTAAAAATATGAATATTAATTGTGTCTAGAACAGGCCGCGCGCCGCTGCGCAGAGCTAACAGTGTTCCGCGGATGTTCATTTCATACTCTGTGACAGCTTATTAATGTATAAATTATACATTGTATTTAATGTAAGGTACATGTACAACGAACTGGTAATGTCATAGTGGTATCGTGGCCTATACCTGTGGAACAGTAGACAGCACATGCGGTGCTCATCTAATAAAAGATCTTCATATAGCTCTAGCAAACAAGCCTTTGCAGATTTGCTTTCAACTGACTGTAGATCCAAAGCCACGTCTTCAGCGCTCTTGATGTTCTTAAACTCTCTGTTATCTGAGAGAGAACCGCTTCAGAGACTCAGCGCGTGCGGCAGGGAACTGAACGAATCATTCAAACTGATTCGCGAACCCATTCACTGGTTTGCCAACTGGTTTGATAAAGCCTTTAAACAGAATCGACTCAAAAGAATGAATCATTCGCGAATGGGCATCGTTCATTGCCCAGAGAAAAGTAGATGGCGCGTTTGGAATAAACCGAAGCATTTTTAACTTGTATTGCATTAAGATACAGTAACGAGAGGAGAGTCGCCCACAGTAACGAAGTAAAAGTACCGTTTTTTCTCTAAAAATATACTTGAGTAAGAGTAAAAGTACCCATTTTAAAATATACTCAAAGTATTAGTTACCCAAAAAATGCACTCAAGTAAATGTAACAAAGTAAATGTAACCTGTTACTACCCACCTCTGCGTTTGATAATATCTAGAATATCAAAATCGACTGTGGGCAGCAGATCCTTTTCCTATTTAGCACCCAAACTCTGGAACAATCTACCTAATACTGTTCGGGAGGCAGACACACCTTAATCACTTAAATCTAGATTAAAGACACATTTCTTTAACCTGGCTTACACATAACACACTAATACACTTCTAGGTCCCACTTTATATTAGGTGGCCTTAACTACTACGTACTTACATTTAAATTAATAATTTGATACAATGTACTTATTGTGTACATACATGTATTTACATTGTACTTATATTTAAAAGAATACCTATATGTAGTTACATCTGTAATTAATTTCTGTAATTACATTTATAATTACACTGTTGACCCATCACTTACACCTTAACCCACCCTTAAACCTACCCATACCACCAAACCTGTCCCTAACCTTACCCACCTTAATAGCAGCAAAAATGTTTTGCAATACAATATGACCACAATAAGCTCATTGTACTTATTTTTGATGTAAATACATAGTAGTTAAGGCCACCTAATATAAAGTGTGACCCACTTCTATTATTCAAATCCGTTAAAGGATTGTTAGGCTGCATTAATTAGATCAACCAGAACCAGGAACACTCCCCATAACACATGATGTACTCGTTACATCATAAGAAGTATGGCATCTACGCTAATATTTGTCTGTTTCTATTCTGTTTTTCAATCCGTGTCCGGATCAGATGGTGGATCGGCGCCGGGAGATGATGTATGTGGCCTTGATCATCGGCTGAGGCCGGACACCTGGATGAGCCCGGGGACATATCCCCAGTCACCGTAGCCACTAGATCCAGTCCGTATCCAGATCAGATGGTGGATCAGCACCCAGAGACGACCTCTACAGCCCTGAACGTCAGCGGAGAACCGTCGACCTGATTGCAAAGACACTATTTAAACTCAACTGAGCTGGATGATGACATCACTGAATTCAATAATGAAATGCCTTTAACTGAAAATCTTTTTTTTATTTTTCATTTTACATTATTGACACACTATTTTCCTTTTCTGATATTGTGCAGTTGCTTTGACACAATTTACATTGTATAAATAATGGTGACTTGACTTGACCACACACACACACACACACACACACACCACTCATTAAACAGCATCTGAAACGCAAACTCAATCAAACATGCTGTTTGTAAGCCATGGTTTCCTCCTCATCACCCGAGCGAATCGCACACACCTGCGCTGGAGGAAATGAGTGTTGTTCTTCAGTCCTCACGTCTCACCGGCCGATTCTCGTATTTATTTTGCTCTGGTCTCTGGATTCCTGCTTTTCTGAGTTCCTGAGAAACTGGCCAATTTGAAAGCGTGTGACAAAAGCAAGCGTCCAATTTCTAAGTCACAGCTGGCGTCTGAACAAAAAGCACCTTGTGTTTGATTGAAGCAATTCTGATGCACCACACAGTTCACGATATATGTCACGAGTGACGCATCAGACAGAAACTAAATGAAAAGAGTTGGTAGAAGCCGGTTATATGAGCGACCTTTAACCTCCAAAGCCGGCTCTCCGCTGGGTCTCTGAGGGCCCACACTCCAGTCAAGTCAAGTCAAGTCACCTTTATTTATATAGCTTTTAACTATGTAAATTGTTTCAAAGCATCTGCACAATATCAAAAAAGGAAAATAGTGTGTCAATAATGTAAAATAAAAAATAAAAAAAAGATTTTCAGTTAAAGGCATTTCATTATTGTGATGTCATCATCCAGTGATGTCATCATCCAGCTCAGTTCAGTTTAAATAGTGTCTTTGCAATCAGGTCGACGATATCGCTGGAAATGAATGAAGTGTCCCCAACTAAGCAAGCCAGAGGCGACAGCGGCAAGGAACCAAAACTCCATCGGTGACAGAATGGAGAAAAAAACCTTGAGAGAAACCAGGCTCAGTCAGGGAGCAGTTCTCCTCTGGCCACTCGAGCACAGCCTGCTGGTTCACATCCGCAGCGGTTAAACCTCGAGAAGGAAAGAGGACGATAAGAATCGCGTTTAATAGATGTACACGTAGAATACCAATTCATTTTTCATGATCCGCAGAATAAACTACAGACGTGCCGCATTACCGATCTGTTTCCGTCCTTATTGTCGCGGCTCCGGTCCGATGAAAAATGAATAAAGATTTATCTGGATGGATTCATCTAAAGGTGAATCAGCACTTTGGGAATCTCTCGCTGGTCATAAATCACACGATAAGAGTCTGTTCTCCAGACAAAAGAAGCTAAAACTGCAGCCGCACAGCGAGGGCCTCGTCCAAACGGCCCCTCATTAATAAATGCTGCATTTCATTGTCCTGACATGGAGTTTAATGAGTGGGTTCATGGGCCGTGGGACAGATAGCGAGGCTGTAAACGGACATAAACGCCGTCATTTCTTTGCGCTGTCACAGGAGCAGCCAGCTCATCGCTCACGTGTGTCCAGAGAGCTCCGCTACGATCCTCTGTATTTACAGGCATTATGTAAAAGTGAGCAGGTGCTGTGCAGTAAAGCTCATAATGTCTGCTGAACTCCGTCTCGATGGTGTCAGCTGTTTGGTTTGTCCTTCTGAAGTCTTTGAGAATAGTTGGCTGATTTGCTAAAAGCTTTCTAAATGGACTCTGTTTTATTGAAAGAGGATTATCCAGTCAAAGACTGATGTTCATTTTCCATTTCAAAGGAAAAAGGCGGATCACGGACACAATTGCTCACTCCCACTGACTTACTCCCATGATTCCCAATTCATAATCGCAGAAGTGTTTGAGATACAGCCACTTTAAGTGGGAGAGATTAAAGTTCACAGAGAGAAGAATGAAGTCAGAAGGAGATGAGAAAACTTTCACAGGAATCATGAGCTGCGGAATTTCAATAACCTTTCCAGCATCATCTCTGACCTTTAAAACAACTCTCAATACACTAAACCCAACGACTAACACAAACACACCACCACGACACACACACCACACACACACACTCTCTCTCTCTCTCTCTCACACACACACACACTCTCACAAACACATGCACACACACACAACACCACCACACACACACACACACACACTCTCACACATACACACAACACACAACACCACCACCACACACTCTCTCTCACACACACCACACACACACACACACTCTCTCTCACACACGCACTACACACACACACACACATTCTCTCACACACACACTACACACACACACACACACACACACACACTCTCTCTCTCTCTCTCTCTCTCTCACACACACACACACACACCTATCCAGTAACTAACACATTCTCATGCATTGTATTAAAATGAATTGATAAATTTAGCGAGCTCAAGCCTTTGAAACAAAACAAACAGTCAAACATCTTCATTTGGACTTTCTTTGACTCTAACATAAAACACAAGTTAGTTGAATTGAGGCCATGAGTGATAGTTTAGGTCTGCAGCTTCAAGGAAACAAACACCTGGAGAATCACATCTGAGACAAAGAAACGCTGGTCAACACAAGACATCGTCTGAGAAACGCTCAGTTTATGGAGGAATAAAACATATCAGGATAAACCTGCTGGAGCACGTAATAAACCAGAGATTAATGTTTAAAATCAGTGCCAATTATTTTAGAGTAAATCTCAAAGAGAATTAATGGTGTATTAAATATGCAGGTGTCCCTCAGGTCTGTATGAAGATGATCCAGCGTTAATGGACATCAAACTCAATCTAATCACTAATCAGCGATGTACAGAAAAACATCTGGGACATCAAGAGCAGAACAAAGCTTAGACTCCTCCGACTGAAACTTTAGGTGCAAAACATAAAGATTTATTTACCTGAGCAGCTTTATTTGCATTCTTTTTTTTGTCTTATGAATCTATATGTTTTTGTATCAGAAGCAGATCTAATGTGATCTTGATCTTCTCACAGCATCGACGTCCGTCCTCGTTTATCAGGTCTTCATATTCAGATCTTCATATCCCCAATGACAAACCTATCTGAGAAATACTGTGAGATCTCAACATCTCCTCACGCTTAAACAAACCCATCAGCCTTGAACAAACACAAAGATCTTCTCAAAACAATGAACTTCATCACGTGTGATGCTCAGCTGGGAAATCTGAAGGCACGAGATCTGGAATTATGAAAGTCAATTTCACGAGTCATTCAGGAAGAGACGCTTCCATCCCGAGTGGATTTCATATAATTTCATTAGCATTTGATCACTGACTTGCAGGCAGAGCTAGATACACACACAAACTCACTCACACACACACACACACTCACACTCACACACATACTCACACACACCTGCCTGAGGTTTGTGCTTGTGTTCACGTCTGATGATTAGACTCCTTAATATCGGCTCACACACACGCGCGGATGTTATGGCAGCAGGCCTTCATTAGCGGTGCCTGAGGTCCGAGGCCTCGGCCAATCATAGTGTGTTAACAGCATAACAACCCGCCACAGCACAGCGTGTGATTGGCTGGAGCAGCGGAGCGGGACGACTCGCTGACCGTGTTTAATTTAACAGGAAGGGCTGTATCGATTAGCACACGCTCTGTGTGTGTGTGTGTGTGAGAGTGTGTGTGTGTGTGTGTGTGAGAGAGAGTGTGTGTGTGTGTGAGAGAGTGTGTGTGTGTGTGTGTGTGTGTGTGTGTGTGTGTGTGTGTGTGTGTGTGTGTGTGAGAGAGTGTGTGTGTGTGTGTGTGTGTGTGTGTGTGTGTGTGTGTGAGAGAGAGTGTGTGTGTGTGTGTGTGTGTGTGTGTGAGAGAGTGTGTGTGTGTGTGTGTGTGAGAGACAGTGTGTGTGTGTGTGTGTGTGTGTGTGTGTGTGTGTGTGTGAGAGAGAGTGTGTGTGTGTGTGTGTCTGTGTGTGTGTGTATGTGTGTGAGAGAGAGAGAGTGTGTGTGTGTGTGTGTGAGAGAGAGTGTGTGTGTGTGTGTCTGTGTGTGTGTGTATGTGTGTGAGAGAGAGAGAGTGTGTGTGTGTGTGTGTGTGTGAGAGACAATGTGTGTGTGTATGTCTCACACATACACACACACACTGTCTCTCTCACACACACACACACACACACACACACACACACACTCTCTCACACACACACACACACACACACTCTCTCTCACACACACACACACACACACACACTCTCTCACACACACACACACACACACACACACACACACACGCTGTAATGTTATCATGATGTTGTCAGCTGCTGTAGGTCACATCGGCTCTCAGCATCACATTCTCCTTTAATTCTCATTCATTTATTCAGTGTTTCTCAGTGTGTTTCCTGAAAAACCAAAGGCATAATTCTTCAAACAGACAGAATTTCATTACAGCTGCTGGTTTGGTGTTGGATCACTGAGGCCGGTGTCGGTGACGTGTGCACTAGTGTTCACGAGTGACTCACACTCTCAAATAACACCGTCAGCATTATTACTGATTACTGCGCTCTAAATACAGGAAGAATGGCTTGTATTTGAACAGTGTCTCATTACTCATTATAATGAGATTGTGTTTGGTCGCACGGCTCTCTTTCAGAGCGTGACAACATTACAACAAGCTTTACAGACATGACTCTTCCTGTGATTTACAATGATGATCTATGACAGCATAATCTGTAGGATGATAGTTCACCCAAAAATCACCATCCTCTCATTTACTCCCCTTAACCCGTATGACATTCCTTCTTTCCTCAGTGAAACACAAAAGAAGACATCAACTGGCTTCAATGTTGTTTGGTTCCTAGCATTCTTCAGAGTATTTTCTTTCTTTTTTATGTTTAAGTCATTAACGTTGAATGGCATGACAGTAGAATGGTTTTGTTTACAGAGTTACTGCACTATTAAACCAGTTGTGTTGTTATTCAGGTATCATAGCACCTTAACGTCTTCAGATTCTTGCTACATCATGACAGCAGGTTATGTGAAAGAGAAATCTGACTACACAAGACGGTTTACACTGATGTACAGTACTGCATACTGACACTGTGACGGAGTTTGAAACATGGTTAGATGTGAAATAAGTGTGTGTAGTTAAGTGTTTGCATTCACATACTGAGCTAGAGAACATTTCCATCCTTCATCTTCTAGATGCACGTCATGAATCCTCACACTCTGAAAAACAAACAGACTCTAATTTCATCTCATTTCTCGAATCCACAAATGCAGCAAATGAACCTGCAGAAGCAATCGTGTCACACTGAGAAACCAGCTGAAGCCAAATGTGACATATAAACAGTATTGATATCTGGAGCGTTTTCTGTCCCTGAGGAACTATGGGTGAAAAATATATGACAGACGCCATCAGTGACGTTCTGAGCAAAAACACACAGATGAACATCCAAGCACTTTAGGGAGAGTTTGCTGGAAACCTGCGCTCAGACAGATGATCCTGATGAAGACTGATAATCACTGAAAACAGCCACCACACAACCTCATGTGTGTGTAGTATAGAATTATAGTATGAGATGTGTTGACTAGTATATTATGTGAGTATCAGATCTGT
Organism: Barbus barbus; assembly: GCF_936440315.1. Taxonomy (NCBI): domain Eukaryota; kingdom Metazoa; phylum Chordata; class Actinopteri; order Cypriniformes; family Cyprinidae; genus Barbus; species Barbus barbus. Next base: position 210,110 of record NC_136762.1, read on the forward strand.
TCGGTAGTGTAGTATGATAGTATGGGTGTTGTGTAGTATGCTATTTTAATATCTGTTGTAGAGCTGGGAGATATGACAATATTGTATTTTTTTTTTTTTTACAATTTTAACTTGAAAATGTAACTACAACATGATTCATATAACTTTTTTTCACTAACCCTCTACTTTAAGAAAATTCTAGTTGTCAGCATGATGTAAATGTTAAACAAATCACTTGTTAAATATCTTTGCAGAAAAGATGCATGAACTACAACTACATCTTGTACAAACTTGTCTTGTACATTTTAAATGTTCAGAAATAATACAAGGAAAAAATGCTTTAACCCTCTGGGGTCTGAGGTGATTTTGGGGCCCTTGAGATGTGTTGACATGCCCTGATATTTGTGCTTATTTCAGCTACTTATAACATACTATTGACCAACATGTATTTTTCTGTATTCACCACAAACTGTGCTACAATAATATGTGACCAAGATGGATGTAAATGTTTGCATTTTTTAGAACAAAAATATTATGCGTGGTTAGTAAGTTTTGGGAAAAACATGTAGCTGAAATAAGGCCATACAACCCACACTACATAGTCCTGAATAAGACTTTTGTGTAATCAGTCTTCTAGGCTAGAATATTTACTTCACAATTATGTGAAAATCATTCTGCTTACTCATTCACAGAAAACAATATATTAATTAAAATATTTAAAGACATGTTTTGTGATTGAAAGCCAATATGCGAGGGAGTGGTAATAGCCTTGAATATTAAGTGATTTTCACCTGAGAGACAAAGGGCCCTCCCCTAAAGCTGCTAATGGCCCATCAGTGTGACTGTGACTGAGGCAGGTAAGACAGAGAGTGTGAGGAGATTGAAAAAATCTTTTTTTTTATAATTATTTGTATTTTATTTACAACACAGTATAATCAAAACATACATAATGAGGGTCAAAGACACATTATTGTGCACTGATCTAACCACAGAGATGTGAACAGACTTTGAGTCGTTCCTTCAACAGATTCTGTTCAACAAGTGAAACAAGTACCTGACATTTACTTATTTCCATGGATTCAAGAAGAAAAAACATAATCAGTAGTCAAGGATCTTGTTTTACCATAGAATATAATACAAACTGTGTTCCTCTGAGAGCACTGTACCAACATCAGAAGAAAGTCATCAGGATTTATCTGTGGCTCAGGTACCTGATTCAGTAAAATACAAACAACCAAAAACATTTGTGAGCATGTTAACATCAGGAGCATCTATATATATAGGTTTTATAGACTCATGCATACTTTGTACTATTGTAAACAAAAAAAGACCTTTTACATCTGAGAAACTAATTATTATTGTTTAGTATGTTATTAAAATCTATTTTTGAACAGAGAAGACTATTAATAATAAACATGTTCTAAACATACTTAGACTCGTAGCATTCATCATGTTACAGTGTACTCTCATATAACTTTTATTGTTTTATAAAGAGCATGAAAACATCATCGTGCCGTAAGAAATTGAAATACAATGAATTGCCCATCATATTCAAACACTGTAGTCTGGAATTACAGTTTGGGAGAAAAACAACTATGATTTTGCAGTCTTATAGCCTAGTATGTATGATTTTATAGTAAATATATAAGTATGATTCCTAGATTTATAAAAAATTAAATAAAATCGTAGTAAAACAATACATTTTAATTAATCGATAAAATCTTAAAACATCACCCAGCCCTTATCTGTTGTGTTGTATACTATGCTAGATTGAGTGATGTGTAGTATGCTAGTATGAGATCTGTTATGGAGAATAATATGCTAGTATGAGATGTGTAGTATAGTAGTACGCTAGTGTGAGTGTTGTGTAGTATAGTACGCTAATGTGAGTGTTGTGTAGTATACTACGCTAATGTGAGTGTTGTGTCATATAGTATGCTAGTGAGTGCTGTGTAGTATGGTAGTGTGAGTGTTGTGTAGTATAGTACGTTAATGTGAGTGTTGTGTCATATAGAATGCTAGTGAGTGTTGTGTAGTATAGTACGCTAATGTGAGTGTTGTGTCATATAGTATGCTAGTGAGTGCTGTGTAGTATGCTAATGTGAGTGTTGTGTCATATAGTATGCTAGTGAGTGCTGGGCATTATGCTAATGTGAGTTCTGTGTAGTATAGTATGCTAATGTGAGTGCTGTCTAGTATAGTACGCTAGTGTGAGTGCTGTCTAGTATAGTACGCTAGAAGTGCTGTCTAGTATAGTACACTATTGTGAGTGCTGTGTAGTATAGTATGCTAGTTGAGTGCTGTCTAGTATAGTACGCTAGTGTGATTGCTGTGTAGTATAGTATGCTAGTGTGAGTGCTGTCTAGTATAGTACGCTAGAAGTGCTGTCTAGTATAGTACGCTATTGTGAGTGCTGTGTAGTATAGTATGCTAGTTGAGTGCTGTCTAGTATAGTACGCTAGTGTGATTGCTGTGTAGTATAGTATGCTAGTGTGAGTGCTGTCTAGTATAGTACGCTAGAAGTGCTGTCTAGTATAGTACACTATTGTGAGTGCTGTGTAGTATAGTATGCTAGTTGAGTGCTGTCTAGTATAGTACGCTAGTGTGATTGCTGTCTAGTACAGTACGCTAGTGTGAGTGCTGTCTAGTATAGTACGCTAGAAGTGCTGTCTAGTATAGTACGCTATTGTGAGTGCTGTGTAGTATAGTATGCTAGTTGAGTGCTGTCTAGTATAGTACGCTAGTGTGATTGCTGTGTAGTATAGTATGCTAATGTGAGTAATCCGCAGCACATCTCATAAAATAATAATTCTGATCACTCAAGCATTAAGCTGCTCTTCTTCTCATGTGCTTCCTGTGAGAAATGACTCTTCAAGGTGCACTAAATGATTTTTGAAAAGCATTTTTGACCACAGCATCGGACCGAGTCCCAAAACACACTTGTAGCCAATCAGCAGTAAGGGGGCGTGTCTTGCAATGCAAAGAATTCGGACAAAAATTTCGGACTGTGTGCAATGACCTTTAGTGTATTAATATCTGCTATATCTGCTTATATCTATTAATATCAAACACAAGCTGCTCATTTCAGCTGATAAAGCCTCCGGTACACACACACACACTCTTTCACACCACTCGGTGAGAGTCAAACCCTCCAGGACAGACGGAGCGGCTCAAGCGTGACACTGACCACTGTAATGAAACCAGGTGCAGTGTGCTCACATGACACACTGCAGCCTTCATCTGCACGTGTGTGTGTGTGTGTGTGTGTGTGTGTATGTTTAGTAGCTGTTTTGTTCCACACTGAGAGTTTAATCTGACAAAACCTCCCGATGGGGATGTGCTCAACTGGAAAAATGATCATAAATAAAGAGAATGAATGCTTCGGGTGTCTGTGGTCAAACTCATTTATATAACACAACTTATTATTAAACCAAAAACTATATCAAATTTAAAATAACTTAAAATTAAAGCTATACAAAACTCTAAACTAAATCACTTTAAAATACAATAATAAAACTCAAAATAACTTTTAAAAATACAGCTAAATTTACTTTCAAATACAACTATAGAACGACTATAAAGCTACAAAATACAGCATCATTTTTATTTTTAAACAGAACTGTAAAATATAAAACAACTGCTAAAATAGCATCTATCTACAATAACACTATCTAGCTCCAGAGTGAAAGCAGCAGGTGTTTGTGAACGGCAGTCAGGAATCTGTGACTCATATCATGTTAAATGTTGTTTGTGTTCATGGATCTCTTTGAGGTCAGTGAACAGTGATTTCCCATGATTCCCTGATTCTCTCTCCAAAGCTGTAAAAGCTTTAAAAAACAAGCAGCTCATCTGCAGATGTTACAGAGCGAGGATGCGTCACACAGCTCTGACCTGATTATTGATTACTATTGATAATTAACACAACAGTCATTCTACAGGAGCGAAAAAGAGCCTGTCGCCATAGCGACGATTCTGCTCAACTCTGAATACAAACGAGCGTCAGAATTAGTTTGTGTTCACACTCGTTTATCCAGAGACACAATCGCTCTGAAGAGCTGCAGATCTGACGCATTATTTCCCGTTTATCTGAAGCTCGGCTCCTCTGTGCTGCTGCTGCTGCAGGCTGCGGATTTTATGCGTGTATGTGTGAATCTAGGCCAGCGGTAATGAGTTCTCCAGCCAGTGTGTCCACATGGCCGCTGGTGTCGTTCTGGTTAAAGTTTGATCTGTGTGACCAGAGACAAACATTCACTGTATCACACACACACACACACACACACACACTTTAGGGTGTCTGCTTGTTCAGTTCAATATCATTCACATGTAGGTGAATATTTTCTGCAGTGGGGATGTCAAAGAGGACGAACACACATACATACACTCGCGCGCGCACACACACACACACACACACACACACACACACTCGTGCACACACACACACTTGCGCGTACCCACACAAACACCTTAGGGATGACGATATGGATTTTCATATCAGTATCAGTCAATATTATCACTGCACTGTTTTAACAGCACAGTCTCTTTTGTCATGTTTTTACTGTATGCTCTGATGTTCTGATGAACATGTATGATGGTGGATGATGATGATAATGGCCATCAGAGCCAGAGAAGCTCAGAGATCAGCATCGTCAGCTTCGGACATTTTTTAGCTGATCTGATGATGCTTTCAGATCTCAGTCTGAATCAGCACAACACACAAACAAACCCAGTCAGGTTCTGTGTGTGGTTTACCGTCGCCCTGATTCACTGATTCAGTCACGGGACATTAATTCCCCAGCGTCACAGTCACCTTTCATCTGAAAATCATTCTCTCACACTATTGATCCATAAAAATATCACAATCAGTCAGCTTCACCTGCATTGATGCACACCTGGGCTTCAGTCCAACATCAGCACACACCTGACCCTGACAGAAACACACACACACACACACACAGCGTCTGTAGCAGTGTGTGTGTGTGTGTCTATCTCACTGAGCTGTGTAATAATAACAGCGTGGTGGAGCGGTTAACCCTTTCCTCTCTGACGGAGCGTCTGCTGTTTTATTGTTTTGTTCAGATAATGAAGATCAGCATTTCTGCTAAAACACAACTGACTGGAAAACCAGGGAAAAATGATGCGCAAGCAAGAAGTCACAGATCCAGCCTGAGCATCTGTGAAACACCGACCGGTTAAAGGCCGTTTACGGCACAATTATTCACCTGGTTAAGTAGTCGAGCCGATTAGAAAGTGAACTAAAGCCCTGAGGCTCTGCTGGAAACATCCATTCACACAGCAGAGCAAACTCTCTCACGTGGAGAAGAAAGAGTTTATTCCTGTCCTGGTGTTGATTTCTCATCGCTGATTTGTGACTACGTGTTTTGAGTTTGAGCTCTGTCAAGTTGATTCTTTATCGTCTATTTTTTATCTTAAAACTATTTTATACACTATCTTTTTCGTTTTTATAACGTGTGAATATATCCACAATAGCATTCTAAAACAAAAACAATCGGAGCGCCTTGTTATCACTAGTTTTATTTTGATTTCTCGTGTTTGCTATTAGCTTATAGCCCGTTAGCATAGGCAGCGTGCCTGCCGCTAATCTAGCTTACGCTGCTAATACTCTATTCACACACATTGCCTTTGTCTCACTCTTATTTGCTTAAATGGCGGATTTGTGTCTACCTTTGAGTGCAGGTGAGGACACGTTCGAGCTGCATTCGGTGCAGCTGGAGCTGGAGGCCGTGGAGAAGCAGATCCGCGACCTGGTGGAGAAGCAGGCCCAGCTGAAAGAGAGGAGAGCCGCGCTGGAAACATCCCGGGCTGAAGCTCACAAGTCCGGGGTAAGTATACAGCACGCTGCTAACACTCCCACCACCTCTACTCCGTGCGTTTCTCTATACAGACACTGTGCACCCAGGACGCGGTCTTCACAGATGTCCTTCACTCCGGCGCCGGGACGCCACGGACCCTGGGTGCAAAAACAGCAGCGGAAGACGCGAGCCAGGCCCTGGGGGACAACCTCGCCGCCTCCGGTCTTCGAGATCTCCACCCGGAACCGCTTCGCTCCCCTCCGCGAGACGGAACGCGACGCTGTGATCGTCGGAAGCTCCATCGTCCGGCACGTCCGTGCTACGCTAGCTGAAGGTAAAGTGCACACACACTGTTTACCCGGTGCTCGTGTTCTCGATGTTTCTGCGCAGATACCCGCGATCCTGAAGGGCGATGAGAGCATCGGGGCTGTCGTGCTGCACGTGGGGACTAACGACATCAAGCTGCGGCAGACGGAGACACTGAAGAGGGACTACAGGAGCCTGATCGAGACGGTACGCAGCACATCGCCCGCGGCGAAGATCATCGTGTCAGGTCCACTTCCGACGTATCGACGAGGACACGAAAGGTTCAGTAGACTGTTTGCTTTAAACGAATGGTTATTGTCATGGTGTAAAGAACAGAAACTGCTCTTTGTAAATAATTGGAATCTTTTCTGGGAGCGTCCTAGGCTTTTCCGTGCTGATGGCCTGCACCCCAGCAGAGTCGGAGCGGAACTCCTGTCGGACAACATCTCCAGGACGCTACGCTCCATCTGACTAGTAAGCCAATTCTCAAATGACTTTTGTTCTACCCACTTAAATGATAGAAGTACCCGCGTTGTCCAATCTATACAGACTGTGTCTGTCCCCCGAATAGCGAGGTCAAAATATAAATTTAATGCAGGATCTAGAAAAAATCTGATCGTGATTAAACCAGAAAAACACAAAATAAATGAACAAAAACAATTTTTGAAGCTTGGGCTCCTAAATATTAGATCACTTGCACCCAAAGCAGTTATTGTAAATGAAATGATCACAGATAATAATTTTGATGTACTCTGCCTGACTGAAACCTGGCTGAAACCAAATGAATATTTTGGTCTAAATGAGTCTACTCCACCGAGCTACTGTTATAAACATGAGCCCCGTCAGACTGGCCGTGGCGGCGGTGTGGCAACAATATATAGTGATATTCTCAATGTTACTCAGAAAACAGGATACAGGAGGTTTAAGTCATTCGAAATACTTCTGCTTAATGTTACACTGTTAGATATGCAAAATAAATCTCTCTTATCTCTTGCTCTGGCTACTGTGTATAGACCGCCAGGGCCATATACAGATTTCCTAAAAGAATTTGCAGATTTCCTCTCAGATCTATTGGTTAATGTTGATAAACTGCTAATTGTCGGAGATTTTAACATTCACGTTGATAATACAAATGATGTGCTAGGACTTGCGTTTACTGACCTAATAAACTCTTTTGGAGTCAAGCAAAACGTCACCGGGCCCACTCATCGTTTTAATCATACGCTAGATTTAATTATATCGCATGGACTTGATCTTACCGATATAGATATCATACCTCAAAGTGATGATGTTACTGATCATTTCCTTGTATCGTGCATGCTGCGTATTACTGATATTAATTATATGGCTCCGCGTTATCGTCTGGGCAGAACTATTGTTCCAGCCACCAAAGACAGATTCACAAATAACCTGCCTGATTTATCTCAACTGCTCTGTGTACCCATAAATACACATGAACTAGACGAAATAACTAGCAACATGGGCACTATCTTCTCTAATACATTAGAAGCTGTTGCCCCCCTCAAATTGAAAAAGATTAGAGAAAAATGTACTGCGCCATGGTACAACAGTTATACCCATTCTCTCAAGAAAGAAACTCGTATTCTTGAGCGCAAATGGAGAAAAACTAACTTGGAAGTTTTTAGAATTGCGTGGAAAAACAGTATGTCCAGCTATAGACAGGCTCTAAAAGCTGCCAGGGTAGAGCATATCCGCAAACTCATAGATAATAACCAAAACAATCCAAGGTTCTTATTTAGCACAGTGGCTAGACTAACAAATAAACAGACACCGCCCGATCTAAATATTCCCTCACAATTTAATAGTAATGATTTTATGAATTTCTTTACTGATAAAATAGATAACATCAGAAATACAATAACAAATGTAGATTCTACTGCGTCTAGTATTTCAGCTTCATTCATCGCACCTAAAGAAAAACTGCAGTGCTTTACAACTATAGGACAGGAAGAGCTAAACAAACTTATCAGTACATCTAAACCAACAACGTGTTTATTAGATCCTGTACCCACTAAACTACTGAAAGAGTTGTTACCCGTAGCAGAAGAACCGCTTCTCAATATTATTAACTCATCGTTAGCCTTAGGTCACGTCCCAAAACCATTCAAGCTGGCGGTTATTAAGCCTCTTATTAAGAAACCACAACTAGATTCTAATGAACTGGCAAATTACAGACCCATTTCAAATCTTCCGTTTATGTCAAAAATTTTAGAAAAAGTTGTGTCTGCTCAATTGTGCTCCTTCTTGCAAAAAAATGATCTCTATGAGGAATTTCAGTCAGGTTTCAGGCCTCACCATAGCACAGAAACTGCACTTGTTAAAATTACAAATGACTTGCTTCTTGCTTCAGATCAAGGCTGCATCTCATTGCTAGTATTACTTGATCTTAGTGCTGCGTTTGACACTATAGACCATGATATACTCATAGATCGACTACAAAACCATATTGGTATTCAAGGGCAGGCTTTAAGATGGTTTAAATCATACCTGTCCGATCGCTACCACTTTGTTCATTTAAATGGAGAGTCATCACAATTATCACCAGTAAAGTATGGAGTACCACAAGGATCAGTCCTAGGTCCTCTTCTATTTTCAATATACATGTTGCCTCTTGGTAATATTATTAGAAAATACGGGATTAGTTTTCATTGCTATGCTGATGATACTCAACTATATATCTCAACAAAACCAGGTGAAACTTCTAAACTATCTAAGATAATAGATTGTGTAAAAAATTTAAAAGATTGGATGACCAATAATTTCCTCCTATTAAATTCAGATAAGACAGAGATATTACTTATTGGACCAAAAAACAATACACAGAATCTCTTGGATTACAATTTACAACTTGACGGATGCACTGTCACATCCTCTAAAGTCAAAAATCTGGGTGTTATATTAGACAGCAACTTGTCCTTTAAAAATCATATTTCCCATGTTACAAAAACAGCATTCTTCCATCTTAGAAACATTGCCAAGCTTCGAAACATGCTACCTGTTTCTGATGCAGAAAAGCTAGTTCATGCATTCATGACCTCTAGACTGGACTATTGTAATGCACTGCTAGCTGGTTGTCCTGCATCTTCAATAAACAAGCTACAGATAGTCCAAAATGCAGCGGCTAGAGTTCTTACAAGGTCAAGAAAATATGATCATATTACCCCAATTTTACAGTCTCTGCACTGGCTACCTATTCAGTTCCGTATCATTTACAAAATATTATTACTTGCCTATAAGGCCCTAAATGGTTTAGCTCCTGCGTACCTAACTTGTCTTCTACCACGCTACAATCCAACCCGCTCCCTAAGGTCACAAAACTCTGGACTTTTGGTAGTACCTAGGATAGCAAAGTCCACTAAAGGAGGTAGAGCTTTTTCACATTTGGCTCCCAAACTCTGGAATAGCCTTCCTGATAACGTTCGGGGTTCAGACACACTCTCTATGTTTAAATCTAGATTAAAGACACATCTCTTTAGCCAAGCATTCACATAATGCATTTTATAATCTTGTACTGTAGTATATCTGATCAAATGTACATTATTATTATTCTTTAGCTTGGGATGGAACAGCAGCTACGCTAATTATGTTTCTATTTGTCTCTGTTTCTGCCACGGGATTAACATCCCGTGGTAATTAGGAATGACAGAAGCTTCAGTCTGGATCCAACCCCTAAATGATCTGAGATGACCGAACACCTGAGAAAAGATAATGCCAACCCCTCAGAGGATGCCAACGCTCAGACAACATACAGAATTACCAAATGACCACTGGAACTAGTTGAGACCTTACAATCTGACTTTGCTGCAGTTAAATTGAACTGCTGGTTTGTTGGCCAGAGGCCAATGTTTGATATTGATATTGTGATATGTTTGATATTGATATTGTGATATGTTTGATATTGTGCAGTTGCTTTGACACAATTTACATTGTTAAAAGCGCTATATAAATAAAGGTGACTTGACTTGACTTGACTCATCAGAACAGCAGCTGCGTCTCCATAACCCACAGACAGAGCTGCAGCGGATGGAAGACACATCTCTGTCCTGATTCATTCAGAAATACATCAGATTATGTAAGTGAGCAGTTAGTTAACAGGGTTTTATGTCTTTCAGTGCTGGAGGAGCTGTCAGCATATGATGGCCATTCGAGGCCGCATTACTGAACAGCAAACACTCAACACTCATTTTACTCCAAAACACGATTCCTCACACCATAAGCACCGGTGACTCACTGTATTTATGCTGGATTCTCAATGAACACATGCTGTCATGATGGGGATTTAACCAGTGTTGGGTAAAAGTTACTTTTAAAAGTCATGCATTACAATCTTGCATTACTCAATAAAAAAAGTAACTAATTGCATTACTTAGTTACTTTTTATTGAATATAATGATTTACTTTAGTTTTGTGTTACTTTTTGTCACCTGAGCTGGGCTAAAAACCCAAAAGTTATATTTTTGGCAACTCTAAAGACCCTTTCACACCAAAAGTGAATTTAATAAGCTTCAGTCTAAAGCCTCTGCACCTCATTCCCAATTTCTCTCTACATGGATAAATATTGCACTGCACAGTAATCTGATTTTGTAAATTGCATTGCCCCAACACTGGATTTAACTGATAAACTTAACTAGTCAGCCATCTTGGTTTAGTGCTGCAGTGCAGTCTCTGTCTGTGGAAGGAACGTGTGATGATCCCTGTAAACACAGCACGGCTGGAGGCAAGATGGCCACCAAACCCACGGGAGAATCAGAGCCGGAGGGCCGCAGACGAGCAGAAGGACATGTGGGAGGAAAACACACACAATCCTGCTGCTTCATGAGTCCAGACGCTCGATCAGACCTTCTTAACAAACATTATAAATCACGTCTGTCTGCGTGATCAACCATGTTCAAGACACGCGACATGCTGCATTTACACCACAGTGTTTTAGTCTAATCCAGAGAGAGAATCCTCCCCAAATCAAAGGTGCTTCATAGGGGTGTGGTACCTCTTACATCGTATTTTTAGATAACAATAATTAAACTATAGTTTGCAGAGTGTGCTTTTATGCTGGGACCTTGACTAGTTTAGGCCTGTTATGAACAAACAAATATGACACTAAAACCACCAGCAGGTGGCAGTAAACCCTTCCTTAATGAGCAAATCATTGAATCATTCACTCCAACAGTTCGTTCAAAATGAACTGAAGCAAGCGGCTGTCTTTATGAACTGAATCATTGACTCAAATGATTTGTTCAAAAACAGATTCATTCAGATTCACAGCAGTGTTGCGCTGAGATGCACAAATCTTCTGCTCCAGCTTTGTTTGAAACTATTTTCAATGGCGAAACAAACAAACAAAAAAGACAACATTGTGTCTAAAATGTAACGCACTCAATATTGACTTCTTGAACTGTTGTGTAAACTTAACATCACATTTGCAATCACGCTCACACGCTAATATTTAGGATAATGGCCCTGTTGCTTGTGTGATAACTATATAAATCTAAAAACAAAAACATACAGTCATAATTTTTGCTTTCATAACTTGAATTATAGGGTTATAACTGCATTCTCATAGGCCTCATCACACAGTGAATGCTTTTTGGACACTCAAGATGTGTTTTCGTTTGTTTTTTGGATAGTGAGTTGTATACTCAATAACATCAGTCCACACATCATTACAAAAACAGTTACAATATTATCGTACATGATAAATATCACACACCCCTAGAGCTTCATCTCATTTACCTGATGAACACAACCCAACAGATCAGATGATTCATATCAAATAAATAAACGGTTTGGTTTACATTATGACACACTTGAGAAACAGTCAAACTAATAATCTAAAACGCTGTGAGCACTCTACTCCTCTCTGTTTATCCCATATTGACTTGATTTATGTTGTAACTGTTCATATTTAATTTTATGCTAATGTCCAGCTCTGAGATGCCGGGGAACGGACTGAGTTTGTACCCGCACATCTATATGGCGTTCAGGATTCATGCAGTTGAAATAATGAGATTCAGGTATTCAGACAGAGATGCCTCCTCCGGTGCTCATACAGCCTTCTCAACTTCTTACAGTTCCTCTTCAGGAACTCGAGCTGCGTCAGGAGACGCTTTGGGGAACGCCCACAGCGTAACCGGCTCTGATTACCAATGAAATCTGTCCAACGGATGGGAGGGACGTCACGGGCGAGGTGACGTAATGACCATCTGGAATAAAAGCACGTGTGGTGCAACCGGCGTCAGCTTTCTGTCATTCAGCTAAGCGCTCTGTGTCTTGTAAGTCCTATTTACTATTGTCTGTCCGTTTTGCAAATGTCTAAGAGGCTTTGTAAAACAAAGTTTGAAAAAAGTGTGCCTCCGTGCAAACGTTATTTGTGTGCAGAGGATACACACAGCTTGTGTGTGCTTTGCTTGGGAGCGAGGCACGCGGAGGCAGCCCTCGAGGGGGCTGAATGTCCGCACTGCGAGGGTTTTCCTCTGCGTGTGCTTCGCTCCCGAAAGGCCCTCTTTTCAGGAGAGGGTTCTTTCATTGGCGTACCCCGCAGCGCGGGTCCCGCTGTCGCTGAGGCGAAGCGGAGACGGCGCTCGTGGGGTTCGCAACGGGATCTTGCAGAGGGATCGGAGACGAGTGAGTCTCTATCTCCATCCTCACCTGCTGGATCCCGCGACCGCTCCCCGAGTCCGGAAGTACGCCTGGCAGTTACTTCCCCTTGGGCAGCGGCCGCGGCGCTTCTCTTGTCTTCCTCTGAGGAGGTTGACATGGGAAGCGCCGAACACGTCGCACCCCCTCTTTCACCCCAGTATGAGGAGCTTGTGGAGGTGATCACTCGTGCAGTTGAGACTCGACTGGCCGGCCGAGTGTTCGGTGGAACCGCGGAGAGGCAAGCTGGATGAGCGTTTCCTGCGGTTTCAGACCTCACCTCCACATCAGAGCCTGCCGTTTTTCCCCGACCTCCACACTGAGGTGTCGAGATCGTGGGGAGAACCTTTTTCGGCCCGCCTCTTCGCCTCGTCTGGCTTCTATAGCAATGTGACGGGGGCGAGGGAGCGCGGTTATTGGGCCATGCCGCGTGTGGAGCAGACGCTTGCGGGCTATCTGTCTCCTGACGCGGCATCGTCCCTGAAGGCTCCGACCTTGCCCACCAAGCCGCAGCGCACATCGTCAGTGCTGGTGGGCAAGGGCTACGCGGCAGCAGGTCACGCTGGGTCATGTCTGCACACCATGGCGGTGTTGCAGGCATACCAAGCGGACCTGCTCAAGGAGTTGAATGAGGGCGAGGGAATTTCTGCGGAGGGCATTTGTGAGCTCCGCAGAACCGCTGATTTGTCTCTCCGCGCCACCAAGGAGACCGCCTGTGCCATTGGGCGGACTATGGCAGCCCTGGTGGTGGCGGAGAGGCACCTGTGGTTGACCCTGTCGGATATTAAAGACCGCGACAGGGTCTTCCTCCTGAACAACCCGCTGTCGCCTTCCGGCCTGTTTGGTGACGCTGTTGACTCGGTTGTCAGCAGGCACCAGGAGGCCGGGAGGCAGGCGGCGGCGTTGCAGCGGTTTCTCCCTCGCCGCTCTCCGGCTCTCGGGGCTGCTGGGCGAGAGCAGCCCCTGCCGCGTGCTGGCTCCTCACACAGGGAGGTGCAAAAGGAGAGCGTGGCCACCCGTGCGCCTCCTCGTGAGAGGGGTGGAAAGAAGGGTGCGCGGCCGAGGACCTCTCAGCCTAAGCAGGATCTGCGGACCATGCTTCAGGCGAGGAGGTCTTCGGCCAAGAAGCCCTGATGGTGGTGGACCAGGGCTTATGAGGGTAGCCCCCGCTGGGGTAGAGCGACGATCGCTGCAGCACACAGCAGTCGTCGCCCCCCAGCGCCCTCAGGAGATTGTTCTGCCAACCCTGCCACCTACGGTGCTTCAAGGCGCAGCGGTCTCCAGCGAGCACACATCTCAGTCTCTTCCGCCCGGTATCATAGCGGAGCTGAGATGCTCGCCACCCCTTCGGGGGTCTCTAGAGCAGCTGGTTCGGTTGTTACCTGCCGGTGCGCCGCTTCAGGGCACCGAACTAGCCGCTCTGATTACACCAGAGGCCAGTCTCAAGAGACTGGTTCCCTTAGTACAGGGGTTCTCAACCTTTTGCAAGCTGGGCCCCCCCAAAGCTGGTTCATTGCAGTTGGGGGGCAACACCCCACATCCCAAACACCACCTTGCATAGATAGATAGATAGATAGCCCTAGGCTATTATTTTTAGGCCCATATTATTGTTATTATTACTAGGCCTAATAGTAGGCATCATCTGCATTTTTTACAGAAGCTTGCAGGTAGGTGATGTTAATGTGAGACCTGAGCCTGCTTTGCCTTGAGATCCTCAAGATCCTCAATTCTTGGCTCAATGTTTGATAAACATAGCCTCAAATCATCCTCGATTTGTGCACGATTGCGGTATTTCGTTTTGAGTGCAGTCATTTTTGAGAATCCTGCCTCACACAGATATGTCGACGCGAAAGGAAGGAGAATCTTAAAGGCGACGTCACAGAGTTCAGGATATTCCTGCATCAATGCTGCCCAGAATGACGAAAGAGGGCAGGAGCTAAAGAGTTCCTTCAGTCTACTGTCACTCTTCAGCTCAATAAGCTGTACCTGCATATCAATTGATAGCTTGTTTGCTGTGCACACAAACGGATCTCGAACCCACGCAAAAGAGCGATAATCCTCTTTAAAGTACGTTGCAAATTGTTTTCTCATTGCTGACAGGTGCTTAGACGCTGATTGAAATAGGTAGGAGAAATCGTGTGACATGCCTGCATCAGTGATAAAGTCTGCAAGGCTGGGGAACATGTCGCAGTTCCCTCGACTGATGTGGCCATGCCAGAGGTCTAGTTTTTGTGTGAAGGCATGCACTTTGTCTGCAAGGAGCAAAATATGAGTTTCGCGGCCTTGCAAAGACAGGTTGAGTCCGTTCAAGCGGTCAAATATATCGACCAAATAGGACAGAGACGCAAGCCACATAGTGTCATCCAGATGCTTCGCCAGATCTGATTTGATTTCTGTCAAAAACCACTTCACCTCCTCTCGCAGCTCATACAACCGCTGTAACACCCGCCCCCTGGAGAGCCAGCGAACTTCAGTGTGCAGAAGCAGCTGTTCATGCCCTGACCCCATCTCCTGGCAGAGGACCCCAAACAAGCGAGTGTTTAGCGGCCGTGATTTGATGAGATTCTCATCAAAGATGCGCACTATCCGTGCATAGGCCAACGCATCGGTCCCAAGCCAAACCATTTTCACGGATAAAAATATCAAGGACATTGAAAATGGCTTCTCCTGTAGTGTGCGACTGAAGAGGCCGGCAAAACAGGACATCCTCTTCAATCGCCTTGTCACGCAGATACATAGGATTCGTCCAGCTGCAGCGCGTAGTAAGGACTCTTTTTTACGAACTCTATCAGTTGCTCTCTGATATCATTGGACATGTCTATAATTCTCCTAGCGACTGTGTCATTGGACAGCGGTACTGCACCGAGTTTGGCTGCTGCACTATCGCCTATCATTATTCTGCACGTCTTGCGCTGCCGGCAAAATGAGAGTCTCGGCGATTGTATGTGGTTTACCCAGTTTACCGATTCTTTTGGCCACTACATACGATGCCTCCAAACAGACACAATTTAGACACAGTGCTGTGCACTGAAATGGTTGCCTGTTGCTGATGGAGGCCATCAAGCTTTCTTTTAAAATATTCAGCCGGTTTAAATACTTAATACTAATTTTATTTTATTTTAATACTTAACGATTGTAGTGTGTGTGTGTGTGTGTGTGTCTTAGTCGCGTGGGTAGTTTTAGCGAAGTGTAGCTACTGCCTAGCAGTTAAAAAAAATTACTGGCTAGGGCTGAGATTTGATCTAAACTTTAACAAGAATGTTTGTGGGTTTAGTCTTTAAAAAGACTGTTGGGGTTTTGTAGTAAAGGCCTATGTAAATCGAGATTGATAACAGACTAGCGAGAGCTGGCACAAGCAAACTTGGCAAGAGACTAGACTAGAGTGAATGGAGAGCTATGTCGTGAGTCAATTTAAATGCAGTGATTTATTTTTGTGTGAGAGTGAACATTTACATTTACGGGAACGGCGGCGGCCATGCGCATGCGCGATTACGCGGAGGGGTGTGTGTCTCCTCTCTGCTCTGACTGCGGCGCGAGGCTACTGAGAGACTGACCGCCTGTGAGTGCTTTTGGACGGGAGAGGGGCTCACGGCAGCACCCGCTGCTCGTTGAGCACAGTAGGCCTAACTGCAGAGTGATTCGTGCTTTCGAGTCTCCAAACACCACAAGTCTCCAAAAACATCAGTAAAAGTCACTGGATTTGTCGCTTTTGACAAAAAAAAAAAGTCGCAAGGAGGATGATTTGTTTGTGTTATAATCAGTGCTTGAAGTGGGGGAAAAAGGTGGCGGTACTCTCTTTGCATTGGCAAATCATTACATTTTTACAGTGAAAAACAAAACTTGGAGCTGTTACAACAATTTATTGTTATTTATTTATTAACAACATAAATGTATTTAAACATGTTTGTGTGTGTGTGGCTGTGTGCGTGCGTGTATTTCACAAAAACTATTGGAAAGCTTTAACTGTAGCCTATATTCTGACTAGTTTATTTGTTTTATATATATATATATATATATATATATATATATATATATATATAAAACTAAATACGACCTCACGTTTTATACGTTTGCAGCCTCTGCAACTTCCGTCCATCATAAAAATTAATTCGGATGGTTCGATTTTCTGCATTTTTCGCATCCGTAACAAATATTTTGAGGGGTGTTTTTGACAATTGAGAACCACCAAATGACGAATATGAAAAAACGAATACGACAGTTTCAGACTCAGTCAGGGTGCAAGGACCTTAAAAAAATTCCTGAAGAGGAACGTCTTAGGTTACGTATGTAACCCCAGTTCCTCGAAGGAACGAGACACTGCGTCGCGAGGCCACACTTCCGGCATCCCTGCCAGCGCTTACTTTATTCTAGAAGCTGACGCCGGTTGCACCGCACGTGCTTTTATACCAGCTGGTCATTACGTCACCTCGCCAGTGACGTCCCTCCCATCCATTGGACAGATATATATAACTATATATTAGCTTTAGCATGGAAGCTGTTTATTATTGTCATTTTTAGAGCTGCTCTGCAGCAGAATAGAATTTTGTTTGCATTATTGACACTATTGTCCTGTTTAACACTGTAAAGCCACTTTGACACAATCTCTATTGTATAAAGTGCTATCGAAATAAAAGTGACTTGAGTTGACCTGAAAGTAGGTGGGAATTGTTTTTTTAACAGTATAAAATTATAAAAAGAGAAATGCAAAATCCCTTCTGTAAAAACCTTTAACACTAATATGTACGTAACAAAATCAAACAAGTCTGACCCTGGCTTTATCCAATGTTCGGATTTATATTTTTATTTTTAGTTCATAGCAGCACAACATTCAAGAAAGCTTGTAAAACAAAACAATAATCTTAATGTACTGTGATTAATAAACAGGGTAAGTATGGTGATACAGTTACAGTTTTAGTTTAAGTTTTACCCTATTAATCTGTGGTGTCTCATCTTAAAAAACTCACACAGACTGAAGCCATGAACACACGACTAATCAATAATCAATAAGATAATTGACAGATAATCAATCAAACTAAATGCTAAAACGCTATTATTATTAATTTCATTGTACAGAACAAACATAATCAACATAAACAACAAGTCTTAATGATGATGATCTGAAGTCTCAGGACTGATTTAATAAAGGAAGTGAACATGTTATCAAAGCAGTGTCCTGATGCCCTAGCAACTGCATAGCAACCTGCTCCTGAGAGCACAGAGAGCCTAGAGACCGTCAGCGGTGGCGCTGACAGACGCCCCTCAGATTATCTGCAGAAACGCCAGGATAGAGTTATTATAAGATCTGATAAAGCATCTCTGTAATATCAGCCGCCGTGTGTTTCTGAACACGCTCCGCGTCTGTGCTGCCAATGATTTTATTGACGGGTCGTATCAACCTTCACACGAGGACAAAACCTTGGATATATTATCCACACAACCCCACCCAGCAGCTGTCAATCACACATCCGGCCAATAGAGAGGCTCCGACGGGAAAACAGGTTCTTTCATTTTGGTGGACGAATTTGACCCAGAGCGAGTGAATTAAAGAAACCCAGATTACAGATAATCTCAATCCAGATAAAGCAAAAGAGGAAACAGACAGACACACACATAAACACACACACTGACAGAGACACACACACACACACACACACACACAAACACACTCACTGACACACACACACACACACACACACTGACAGAGACACACACACATGTTGGTTTTTGTGGTTTATGGGGACTCTCCATAGGCGTAATGGTTTTTATACTGAACAAACTGTGTGTGCTATTGCCCTACACCAACCCTACACCTAAACTTAGCCCTCACAGGAGACTTTGTGCATTTTTACATTTTCAAAAAAACACCATTTAGTATGTTTTTTAAGCCTTTTGATTTACGGGGACATAGGCAGTGTCCTCATAAACCACCTTCATATTGTAATACCTCTGTCATACCCATTTCATTATACAAATTTGTGTCCTCATAAACCACATAAACATGCACACACACACTGACAGAGACACACACACTGACAGAGACACATGCACACACACACTGACAGAGACACACACACACACTGACAGAGACACACACACACACACACACACACACACTGACAGAGACACACACAGACACACACTCACACACACACTCAGCCGCTGCTAATCTACTGAAAAGACTCTGTGAAATTAAAGTGCTAGCGATGGCTGTAATCTCATCAGCTGTGTGTGCGAGTGCATCTGTATAATTAAAACACGTTGGGGTCGTGTCAGCATCATAAAACTGTTAATCAAAGGTTACCAACAAGCTGTGTTTTAGGTCACAGAAAACAACACAGAGCCTCGGCCGTCTGCGGTCACGCGATTAATCTGATTATCAGAATAAATCTGGCCAGTAAGTGTGTGGCAGAGATGCTTAATCGATTCCCGCCCTCACTAAGAATCATTTAATGTTCCTCTCACACAATCAGTGGCATCATTAAAGAGAAAATCTGACGCCTCTAACAGAGCGTGAAGTGAATCACAGAGAGATTTGGGCTGGAAATCCTCACTCAGGTGCTGCTGTAAGCCGTCACTTCAATTACGTGAACATAACGACAGCTCCGCAAACGCCGCGCGGCATATACACGCTAAGATAACCGGAGAGAGCATGCTCAATGAATCTGCATTGTGCTGCAATCCTCTTTGCCGGAGTCCGTCACAGCTGACAGGATAATGGCAGAGGCTTATAATCCTGTTAACCCTGTGAAAGCTTCACGCTCAAACCGCTCATTACTGCCTGGGCTAAACCAGCACTTATAAAAGGTGATGGAGAGAAGCACTAAAGGCCTTGTCTGTCTGTCTGTCTGTAATGCACTGTCTCAGTCGTTAGCATCGGTTCACGCGACACGCTCGGCTGTTAGTCGTACAGGAACGCTCGCGACTGTAGCGGTTAGCATCGTAGCACTGTAGCCGTGAGTGCCTGCTCTCTCTGGACAGGAACAGCACTTTCTATGTTCTTTTAACTCAAGCTGCATTGATTTGCTGGAAGGAAAATGCATTTGGTTTAATGTATTCCCTTTAGTGCAAAGATTTTCTTGTCTTGCAAACTCTAATGAAAGAATGAGAGCTTCTGTGGTGGAGCTAAATGTGCTCAGTAGAAATGTACAGAATACTTTAACCTCACATCACACACAATTATTTATCTTCTGTTTTGCCAGATGGTCACGAATTTATTATTATTTATTGTTTCTTTTCCCAAATCCTCACTGTCTCACCCTTTAGATTCGCAGGTTTATTTTATTGTTGTTTTAATGTTTTAATCACTGTTTTCGCATCTCTTACTGTGGTAAACATGTGGGGGAAATTAAAGATTTCGTGGCCATGAATTAAGAATTCGTTACTATGACTTAAATTGCTCCCGCATTTAAATTCATGGGTTTTCTAGGGAACGAATGAATGAAACCTGGACAGTGGCCACAAATTAATATGTCGTAGGAACAAATGAACAAGTTCTATGAATGAATAGCTTCTATAGTATCTGTCCTGCTCGCGTGCGCGCAGCCCTGTCAAAGCGAAGTGCCCGATATGCAACAATTATCTAGTGATTACATCGAACATGACTTATTACTACATTTCAATACAAAAGAACTTTGTATTGTATCTGTTTTAATGTACTTTTAAAGTTTGGATCACATTAAAAGTGTAGTTTGTACATTAGTAAATTATTTTTGTGTAAGATCCAGCCCCTTCCCTGTCACTCACAGACGTTTGCACATGTTTTGCGCATGAGCCGCACGCACCCCAAAATTAAACTGCTTAAAGTAAAGTCAGTAAAGTCGTGACGTATTGTCAAGTATGGTGACCCATACTCGAAATTGGTGCTCTGCGTTTAACCCATCCAAGTGCACACACACAGCAGTGAGTAGTGAACAAATGCACACACACACACACACACACACACACACACACACACATGTTGGGTTTCCATGTTTTATGGGGACATCCCATAGGCGTAATGGTTTTTATACTGTACAATCTGTATGTGCTATTGCCCTACACCAACCCTACACCTAAACTTAGCCCTCACAGGAAACATGCTGCATTTTTAGATTTTCAAAAAACTTTATGCTGTATGATTTATAAGCTTGTTTCCTCATGGGGACCAAAAAATGTCCCCACAAGATTAAGATTTACTGGTATTACTATCCTTGTGGGGACATTTGGTCCCCAGGACGTGATGAATACCAGGTGCACACACACACACACACACACACACACACACACACACACACACACACACACACACACACACACACACACGTGAACACACACCCGGAGCAGTGGGCAGCATTTATGCTGCGGCGCCCGGGGAGCAGTTGGGGGTTCGGTGTCTTGCTCAAGGGCACCTCAGTCGTGGTATTGAAGGTGGAGAGAGCGCTGGACATTCACTCCCCCCACCTACAATCCCTGCCGGCCGGGGACTCGAACCCGCAACCTTTCGATTACGAGTCCGACTCTCTAACCATTAGGCCACGACTTCCCCGACCATCGATAGCGCTTATCGTTTACATCGCTTATCGACAATTAAGCGATCGTCGATTAATCGTTGACATCCCTAATTCCAATGTGATTAAATAATGATATCAAACATTTATATGTCTCTTATTTGCAAACCATTTATTGGAGCGGAATAGCATGAACAAAAATCAACAGGCTACATAAAAACTGGACTCTTTAAGAGCTGTTTGTGTGCAAAATAGAACTGCATGATTCTGGATAAATTTAGTTTTTTTCTCTCTCTCTCTCTTTTTTCCCAATGGAAGTTGTGGTTCGAGTCTCGGGCCGGCAGGGATTGTAGGTGGGGGGAGTGAATGTCCAGCGCTCT
This sequence comes from Barbus barbus, assembly GCF_936440315.1. Classification (NCBI taxonomy): domain Eukaryota; kingdom Metazoa; phylum Chordata; class Actinopteri; order Cypriniformes; family Cyprinidae; genus Barbus; species Barbus barbus. The sequence continues at coordinate 231,725 of NC_136762.1, forward strand.
CTCCACCCTCAATACCACGACTGAGGTGCCCTTGAGCAAGACACCGAACCCCCAACTGCTCCCCGGGCGCCACACCATAAATGGCTGCCCACTGCTCCGGGTGTGTGTTCACGGTGTGTGTGTGTGTGTTCACTGCTGTGTGTGTGTGTGCACGTTGGATGGGTTAAATGCAGAGCACGAATTCTGAGTATGGGTCACCATACTTGGCAGTATGTCACTTCACATGTATGTCACTTCACAATGACTCACTGAAGATGTACTTGTTTTAATGTTTTAATCAGCGTTCAACGAGTCTCTTGTATGATTCAAAGACAAATACATTTTAAAAGACCCTTTTGCCACCTACTGGCGTAATAATGTAATCCATAAATCTTCATTTGAAGCGTCAAATTACTTTCAAAAGGTGATTTACTCCATTTTAATCACTACCATACACATCGTACACACAGTTTATATCTGAACTATAAACTTTTATCACAGTACTTCTGTGCTTTGAATGTTTGTAACAGAAATAATGATACTGTGTGGCTGAAAAGACTGTGAAGCGGTTTCATTCATGACAGATGACAGCTGCTCTCTTTATTTAAATGTTCAAAACACACTTACTGGTGTGATCGTACGCTGCACGGACGAACCAAGTGATCACAACATTGTGATCGCACACGACAAAGGTTGAGGAATGAAACAGATGAATCATTGTAATTTAGGAATAGAATCACGTTGGTGTTTGAATCATGTTCCCGATCTTTAACGATCTATTAAATTAAAGTGCTTTGTCATGTTGGTGGTGACACCTCTCTTGCAACATGTTTAGCTATCACAGATATTATAATGAGCTTTTTTGGCTTCTGAACGCAAACGTAGCCAAACTTTGGAGCACTTAGATTAGCGAGCAAGGTCCTGGCAGATCGCTAGGTCCGGTCCTCACAGATGAAGAAAAAAAAAAGGGAATAGGAGTCGATGAGCGGAATCGAAATTTAAATTTGACAACAAGTATCCGATTCCTGACCTTAAGTATAGATTCTGGAATCGGAATCGATTTTCGATTCCCGACCCTAATTATTTCTGTGTTAGAGTGATTCATATGATCACAGAAATACTGGGATGAAAGTTTATTGTTCGGATATAAACACATATGTCTATGGTAGCGATCAAAATAAAGCAAATCCCTTTTAAAAGTAACTGGTGCTTCAAATAACATTTATGTAAAAAAAAACTGTTAAAAAATGTATTTGTCATTGAGTCATTCATTCAAGAGTTACAATGAAGAGATTCATTCAAACCAATTTTTCATAATTTTATTATTAAAAATTGGTTTATTAAATATATTATATTTTTAAAGATATTTAAATTTTTAAGAATTAAAATTTTAAACTGACTGCAGCAATTAATATTTTGTCACAGCCTTTTATAAATTACGCATTAATTTAAGTTCAGAATTGTGATCTCTATTTGAGACAAAAAAATGTGATTCTCAATTTATTGTTGCCTTTTTCAGCGAAACGTTTGTCTTTCTGTGGCTCTAATAAAGTCTGTATGCTTATAGAGAGCTGTAATATAGATTGTGCTTTTTCTTTCCGTTTGCTCTGGGGTTTTTTTTAACACAGAACTTCAAACTCATCTGTGCCACTTTGTTCATTCTTGAAGTAAACTGTTCCCCGTTTGATGATTAAATCAACTGTTTTAGACCGGTATCGGTAAAATCCACTGTCGGTCGACCTCTATCATATACAGTCCTGGTCCACATTTCTTTCAAATGAAAGCTGATCTGTAACTTCTCCCTTCTTCTAAAGACTTGTACACATCTCTGAGCCGATGCAGTGGGAGAAAGAGGATCTTCTCATCTGCCATAAAAACCTTCACATGTGCTCTGATCAAACACACCTGAGAGTCTACGCAAAGTCTTGAGGATTTCTTGAGAATGACAGGAGTGTTTGATTAGAGCTGGAGGACAGTGAACCTCGAGGGCCAGAGAAGCCCGTCGCTAATCTATCTGAACGGCTTTGAGAACATCATCTGAAGGCCAAACGCCTTTCCTGCACATCTGAGTGGGGCAGAAACTGGGGCAACCCACTTCTTGACCCAAATCCTCAAAGACGCTCCTGCATTGGGCTGGAGATTCTGTCCAGAAGCAAACTCACGCGGGAGACGCTGAGATCACGGCTAATGAGGAACACCAACACGACTCCAGACCAGCGCACATCTGAATGATAAACACCCATCGATTAAAAGTTCATTTTAATGATGTGTGTTTCTGTGTAGCGTAATGGATTTAATGAAACACTAACAGAGCGAGTTGAATTCAGAGCATGCGTTCGTTCTCGGCCAGACAGCTGAGGCCTTTACCAATAAATGATGAATGTTAATGAAGGTTTATCATACATTATCGTTCGTCTTTTCATCTCACAGACTTCATTCCTCACGGTCTCACAGTTATATCTAATAGCCGACATGCTTTTACTAAATGAGACGTTCTAACCTGCCAACTAACCTGCTCTTTACTCTCATTCTCTCTCTGCAGCGGCTCAAAGAAAACCAATTAGATCGAGCGCTCAGAGAAACCATCAGCAGCAGACGACAGGAACAAACCGACAGCACACTGACACACACACACACACACACTGACAGAGACACACACACACACTGACACACACACACTAACATTAATCATTTATTGGTAAAGGCCTCAGCTGTCTGATAGAGATCTACTGTAAATTAGAAAAATGTTGGGCATGACCGAAAATTTATGTGGTGTGTAAATATACTCATCTAATTTGCATATTATGACGTCATCAGGAGCGGCCCTCTTGAATTTCATAATATTCAGGAAATAGTAGATATTGAATTTGTCATGAGTCCAGGCCCTGCGCTTCTCCCTGTCGCCACCAGAGGCCACCATCTCCCTTCCTCCCGGACTCATCTCCCGTAATCACATACACCTGCCACATCACATACACCTGCCACATTACACACACCTGTCACACTCATTACACCCGCAGCTGTTCCCCATTGCCACGGACTATATAGTCTCCCCTCTCCTACCACTCTGTCTGGTTGCATTATTTGTTATCTCATGTGTATTGGTTTCGAGTGTCTGCTCTGGTCTGATACATGCACTGTGTTGCCGTTTTGTATCCCAGTCCTTTATTGGTTTGTTTTTTGCCGTGTTGGCTTCTTATTTTCTGATTAAAGAGCACCTTACCTGCAATTGGACCCTGACCTCGTCTTTTCCACGGCGCTCCTCTTAGCGTTCCGTGACAGAATGCAACCAGCAGACATGGGTCCAGCAGGAAGGTTGCTCAACATCCGCCAGGGAGACTGGAGCATGGAGGAGTATGCCAGGGACTTCATTGGAGGAGCTTGGCGGTCGGCTACTGAGTAGACCTGTCTCATGGTCTTTTTCTGGGGTGGCCTTGCTGAGCCCTTCAAGTCCCTGGTGCCATATTGGGATCCCGAGGAGTCGCTGGAGGACTACATCAACCTGGCTCTGCAGGTGAGCGGCTCAGCCTTCAGGGTGGAGTTAGCTGCGGAACCAGTTCACAGTTCTCCCGAGGCGGCGATCCAGTGCCTCGTGCCCGCTTCCGGAGCATCCTGGGCTGATGCGCAGTGTGCGGGAACCCCCGCTGATGTCGGTGCGAGCGGCGTTGACCACTCACATTCCTCCCGAGACAGCGGTGTTCGCTCACAAAGCTCCCGAGGCGATGGTGACCGCTCACATTCCTCCCGAGAGAGCGGTGCCCGCTCACGAAGCTCCCGAGAGAGCGGTGTTCGCTCACGAAGCTCCCAAGACAGCGGTGCCCGCCCACGTTCCTCCCGAGAGAGCGGTGTTCACTCACAAAGCTCCCGAGGCGATGGTGACTGCTCGCATTCCTCCCGGGACAGCGGTGCCCGCTCACGAAGCTCCCGAGAGAGCGGTGTTCGCTCACGAAGCTCCCAAGACAGCGGTGCCCGCTCACATTCCTCCCGAGAGAGCGGTGTTCGCTCACGAAGCTCCCGAGACAGCGGTGCCCGCCCACGTTCCTCCCGAGAGAGCGGTGTTCGCTCACGAAGCTCCCGAGACGGCGGTGCCCACTCACGTTCCCTCCGGGGCAGCGGTGCTCGCTTCAGGCTTTCCCGAAGCGGCGGTGCCCGCTCACGAGCCTCCCAAAGCGGCTGCTTCCGCTCACAGTTCCCTCGAGGCGGTGGTGTCCGCTGATGTGCCCCCCGAAGCGGTGGAGCCCACCATTGCCCGCTCCAGGGTGGCAGTTCCACACACACCACTGGCTCTGCCCTGGGTCTCCATCCCGCCGGCGCTACCTCAGGCCCCAGGTTCCCTTCCGCTACACGGGCCTGGCCCACCATCCCTCCCCCTGTTCCTCCCCTCTGGAGTTTTGGGGGTTTTGGTGGAACGTCTGGAAGCCGTTCCTTAAAGGAGGGGTCATGTCATGAGTCCGGGCCCTGCACTTCTCCCTGTCGCCACCAGAGGTCACCATCTCCCTTCCTCCCGGACTCATCTCCCGTAATCACATACACTTGCCACATCACACACACCTGTCACATTACACACACCTGTCACACTCATTACACCCGCAGCTGTTCCCCATTGCCACGGACTATATAGTTTCCCCTCTCCTACCACTCTGTCTGGTTGCATTATTTGTTATCTCATGTGTATTGGTTTCGAGTGTCTGCTCTGGTCTGGGATACATGCACTGCGTTGCCGTTTAGTATCCCAGTCCTTTTCTGTTTTGTTTTTTGTGCCGTGTTGGCCTTTTTGTTTCTCATTAAAAGCACCTTACCTGCATTTGGACCCTGACCTCATCTTTTCGCGGCACTTCCTTCGCCGTTGCATGACAGAATTGATGTTTGATTTTTTTTTATTTACGTTTTTCTTTTTATCCTCATTCCAAATGATCAGGAAAAGAGGAAATAAACAGTAAAACAGGAGGAAGTAGTAAATTATTTCTATATTACTGTGCCATAGTAAAATACATGTGCCTATTTTTTGATCAGTTGACCAGCTATCTGCCCAATCAGGTATCTAGGTGACACAGTTCATAGTTCTTGAGAATATGGTACCTCTCATTGCATGGCACAGCGCACACCTACCCCACACTGACTGCACCTGTACTGTCTTCCGACGGCCCTTGGAGCGCGCGCGATCAGAACAAACGGCGCAGTCTGGTCGATTATCAGAGAGAAACAGCTCTCCTATGGACACTAAGACCACGTCCACCCCTGCCACCCCCATCCCCGTTGAGCAAAGGGCCGAAATGATCATTTGTTTGTGCTTCGTGAACACTCTCGCCTTGCGCGGCAGCACCATTGCGTGGAAAAGATGTACCGGGAGAAGCGCGATTATTAGATGACCGATCGTCATTTCCAAAAGGCAAATATTCCCCTTCAGAGTCAGAATCGGCGAATAACATGTGCAACACATCCTCATAGTACAACTTTTTATTAGCCATTTGACGATTTTCTCTCACAAATATCACAATTTACTCACACGCTATGAATTGAACTGCTTCCACATCAGTGACAAGATAGCTCACTTGCTCTGCTATTTTCTCGAACAATTTTGGTCTAGAATCGAAGAAATACACGTCTGCCATCTAGTGGAAGGGAATACAACTGAGATATTACACCATATTAGGAACTACAGCTTATTTCATGAAGTATGACGTCTTGTTGCAATTCTGCGACTTTGGCGCTTAGAGGGTTAAAGGTTCACAGTTTAAATATACAATTGTAATATACTATGTCATAACATTTAGATCGGAACAAAACATTATGTCTGCTTACTATTAATGAAAAATAAAGTGAATGCAGGATTCCTAAAGAAAACAAAACAATTGTAAAACAATAAAATAAATACAGATATTGAACATTCTCAGAACCTTTCAACTTGGATTTCACAGGTTTATCAGTTTGTATTCATGTTCCGCGTGGAATCGCTAAGACTGCAACGCAAGCACCGCCCCAACTGCACAAAAGAGCTCTTCAACACGGGACGCGGCAAGCGGAGGAACCGAGGTGGCGCTTGCGCCGCGGTCCCGGGGTGGACATTACCACAAAGCCCAAATGACGCCACACTTCAGCTTTGTACACCAAAACGAGAGCTCAGGGCTCGCAAAATCGCTAGCCTGACGTCCCGGGGCTATTGTGTTTCCCAGTTGGGCTACCAAAATGTATCCCTGCCCTGCCTGACGGGCTACCTTAAATACAGGGCTCCCGCGCAGTGTTCCATCTAAGCTGAGCGCGCTCTTCTTCCACCGCGGCCACGCAGAAGAAATAATGTGCCTCGCGCACACAAAAATGAGTTGGGAAGCCATTTGATTAAATGCTGCCAGTAAAAGGGAAAGAATAGCAATGCTCGGGCAAACCGCTATAGAGCTGATGTTACGACAGAGTTAGAACCGGTGAATGCGGTTTACAGGTTTCATAGAAAGAGAACGATATGCACCAAATGAGTCGCTGTAGAAACTGAATACTTCACTGGTTGCGGTGTGCTCAACACGACAGACAATGCAAACGCAATGACATGTGAAATAAAACGTCCTCATGTATTAAAGAAGAGTGGCTTAATTAAGTGCTGGAAATAGCGGAGGATGGGCAAAGAACGGTAACAAAACAATGAAACGTACAGTCACACACAAGAGTACTGTACAAACTGTACTTCATAACGATGTTTAGACAGATATAGAAGAATTCATATGTTCACTTTTTATATATTTAACTTACAGATCTCAGCTTAAGTTTTGCTTCAGTTTGTATTATATTCTAACAGTTTAAATAGTTTGTTTTGATAATATATTATGTTAGGGCTATATTATAAAGCTAATAAATATTTGACCTTGTTTTTGATATAGTGAAATATTATTGCAATTTCTAATATTGGTTTCCTATTTTAATACCTATACTATAAAATAGCATTTATTCCTGTGATCAAAGCTGAATTTTCGGGATCATTATGCCAGCAGTCCCATGATCCTTCAGAAATCATTCTAATATGCTGATTTATTATCAGTTTATGTTGAAACTGTGTGCTGCTTAATATTATTTTTTTAAACCAGTGTTTTTTTTTTTTATTCTTTGATTAATAAAAAGTTTAAAAGAACAGCATTTATTCAAAATAGAAATATTTTCTAACAATAGAAGTCTTTACTATCAATTTCATCCATTTAACACATCCTTGCTGAATAAAGTTTATTTAACTTTCTTTAAACTTTTTTAAAGTATCTTTAAAAAAGAAAGAAGAAAATTTCTGACCTCAAACTTTTGAATAGTTTATATTGTAACACAAAATCTCTATTTTGACTAAACACTGTTCTTTTTAACTTTTTAACACACACTCCTCATACTCCCATGATGCTTCAGCACAACACATGCTTTATATGGGTTTCCTTGTGGAACTTGATTTGTTGTATAACATCTGATCCTGTTATATATTACACAACAAATCCTGCAAGATCCACAACGGAACTATAAAAAGGAAGCGCGAGTATCACAGACATCACGAGAACACAAAATACGTGTGTGTGTGTGTGTGTGTGAGTGAACTTCTTTATTATTTACTCTATGAATCCAAATGAGGGTCTGTCAGATTTAGTTCAGCTCTGTTCAGTTTGTTCCCAAATCACAGCTAATAAACACACACACACACACTCTGGTGGTCAGACAGGTTGGGTTGTCTGATCACTGACAGACGTCTCAGCGGTTTATTCTTCATGCGGGTTTGATCCAGATTCGGCCTGTAGATCTGCTCTCAGCAGGTGCACAAACAAACACTGTTCTGTTGTGTGTGTGTGTGTGTGTGTGTGTGTGTGTGTGTGTGATGAGGAAGATTCAAAATCAGGTCACTCATTGATTTTTCTTTCAAAGCTCCGTACATTCAGATACACTTTATTCAGCAGACGTACATTTTCATAATATTTTTCACCTCCTGTAAGTACACACACACAGTGAGTTTGAGCGTTTCACACGCCGCTGTTCCACTTCCTGTCTGTGTGGTCTGTGATTTGAGGCGAGATCAGTGAATCAGACTCAATCAATCAGCTCATATTAGAGGCTCGTCTATTACGCTGAGTGCTTCAACCACACACTCATAAATCTCCCATGAGCTCCTCTTTCAGCAGACGCTCTCAGAGCGGCTCGGCCGACTGCAGCAGGTAAACGGAGCGATTAAAACCCGACGCGGCGGAGCCTCGACACGACCAACCCATCCGAACTTCCCTTCCATCTATTATTTAATCCCCAGAGAAATCAAAAGTAATAAGGGCTGATTTTCTTTCCTCTCCAGTGATAGTGTGCAGGACAGGGACGGACTGCTTCAAGGGAAGTTTTTTGGCAGATGCCACCAGATTGGTTATTCATCACAGAACGCTGCCAAAACAGTTTACAAGAGATTTCCTTGGAGAACTACTGTAACTACTGTAAACCTGCACTAGACCCTGCTCTCAGCTTCAGAGGATCCCAGTCACAGTCAACTGAGATCAGCATTTTTAAATGATTATATTAATAATTCATTGTTTGGATGATATATCAGAAGCATTGTAACTGCATTGTAAACCCTGCAAAAATGTATATATATATATATATATATATATATATATATATATATATATATATATATATATATGTACACTTGCTTGGCCATTTTTAGTTGATAAACAGGAAAGTGGGTTCAAGCGCCAACAGAAGGCAGTGTAATGAAATAGTCTTTAAGAGAAGCAGTCTATCAGGGGAAGTTAAAATCAGCTCATAAGTGTATTTACTTGTCTCAGTGTTTAGCGTAGTTCCCGTTGCTAGGAAACGCTTATTTTGTTTACTGTGTTGAGAGTTGCTGAAATCGCGTTTGGTCTCATACTGTATCGCGTATCTTGTCGGTGTCTGCACTTGCTTGGCCATTTTTAGTGATTAATAGGAAAGTGGGTTCAGCTGAATTGTAGTAGTGATTTGTTAGATAGGTAAAAAAAAAGGTTATTATACTGAGGCAGCGGTCGCAGCAGCCCTCGTGTGAAGCCCTCTTAGTGTGAAGACCAAAGAGTGTAAAGACCATCGACTCTACCGTGCGACTCCACCGGGCTAGGACACCGGCAAAGGATATAAGTATCACTTTTTATTTTTATTTTATTTATTTTTTCCTTTATATGTTTACTATTGAAATTTGAATTTGTTGTTGTATGCATTTGTAAATTGTATTTAATTTTTGTATTTTGTTAAATGGGTGTGTATAGAGTATTTACAGAGTGTTAACTTTTAGTTTTAGTTACTATTTCTTATTTGTAAGTCGCTTTGGATAAAAGCGTCTGCTAAATGACTAAAAGTAAAAGTATCTAAAGTATATATATATATATATATATATATATATATATATATATATATTTTTTTTTTTTAATGTATGTACATTTATAACATTAAAATTTGCATTACATTACCTTTACATTAAATTATAAAAACTAGTTACCGCTGCTTTTAGTGTTTCTAACCGTCTCTGGGAGTGATGGTAAATTTGACATCTTTCTCTCTTCTGACTGCCGTTTTACGTCTCTCTATTTTTGCCTCTTTTTGAAAGTCATGAAAACATTATCATGAAGTTTTTCTTTTGCTATTTGAGGGAATGGGAACACAAAAATCTATATTTGAGTTTGTCTGCCATTCACTGCTATATAGACGTTTACCCAGCTATGACGACTTCTGTTTCTGAGAAACCTGGAAATGTGAAAAGGGTTCATTGATATGCATGTGCTTCTACTATCTTTACTTAGAGGGACAGATATATACAGTACATCTATATCAGCATTGGCCCTCAAAACAATCCAATTCAGAGTCATCTTAAACATCACATGATTACTCTTCAATGACAGTGATATAAACTACCCGGGTAACTCATGTGAAATCAGGTCAAACTAACCGCTCACCGGTGTTTGTTCATCATGAACGTCTGTGAAACACAGATCAGTTTGTGCTGAGAGCAGGATGGAAAACCTCAGCACTGCAGAAACACTCAGCGGAGAGCAGGAGAGTGAGCATCAGACGTGCTGCATTACAGTCAGACTGATCTCTACTGATGCAAGCTCAGTCACACGAGAGAAAGATACAGTGATGATGCACCGGAATAACCTGCGAGTGTGTGTGTGTGTGTGTGAGAGAGAGTTTGTGTGTGTGAAAGTCTGTTCATATGTGTTTGTATGAGTGTGTGTGTTTGTGAGTGTGTGTGTGTGTGTGTGTGTGTGTGTGTGTGTGTTTGCAGCTTTCTCTGACTCTCTGTTGAGCTCAAACTCTTCCGCATCAGGACCCACCTAGACTCACGACTACTGCTTAAAATAGTTTGTGAAGCGATGCGTAGTATGCCAGCGTTTCTGATGGTCATGTGACCTCCTTATAGCTTAATGCACAGATACGATCTGTTGAACACATCCCATTTTTTGTGCTGTCTGTTTACATTCATATAAGACACGACTCTGATATCTGTGTTCACACTGAACCCCGATCAAACTAGAATGATTCCACTGGTGATCAATGTGCTATAGCAAATGTGTAAAATTATTTATGTAATTTATTTATATAAACCTAGCCATAGATTATCCCATTTGTGACCCCGGAGCACAAAACCAGTCATAAGGGTCCATTTAAAAAAAAAAAATTGAATAAATAATCTTTCCATTGATGTATGGTTTGTTAGGATAGGACAATATTTGTCTGAGATACAACTATTAGAAAATCTGGAATCTGAGGGAGCAACAAAATCTAAATATTGAGAAAATCTCCTTTAAAGTTGTTCAAATGAAGTTCTTAGCAATGCATATTACTAATCAAAAATGAAGTTTTGATATATTTACAGTAGGAAATTTACAAAATATCTTCATGGAACATGATCTTAATATCCTAATGATTTTTGTCATAAAAGAGAAATGTATAATTTTGATCCATACAATGTATTGTTGTCTATTGCTACAAATATACCTGTGTTACTCATGACTGCTTTTGTGCTGCAGGGACACATTTATACTAGGGATGGGAAGATTAACCGATATGTATCGATACGCGGTCATGCGCGTGCACGATGCGAGTGCATCGGTAGAGCAGCAGAGGATGAATTAAATTTTGGAAACAAATCGAGATGCATCGGTTTTTCCAAGATACAGCTTATCTTTTTAATATAGAATGTATTTCTTTGTTTATTAACAAGTGTTGTCAACCTGTTTTGGAGTATAATTTAATCGACCTACATAAAGTAGGCCTTAGCAACGGACTTCCAGATGTGTACACTACAATTCAATGTATCAGGTGCGCGGATGAAGCTAGTGGTGCGCCCTAATTGTCAGGTAGCGCGAGGAGCAAAGCAAACATGTCGGACGCCGAGACAATTTATTCCCCACCGAGATTTAAATCTAAAGTGTGGCAACACTATGGATTTTACAAGAAAGATGGACAACTTGACAAGACAGATGCAATTTGTAAAATGTGCCGCGCATCTGTAAAATACACGGGCAGTACGACTAATCTGATATCTCACTTGAAGCGGCGCCACGGTGTTGTTGTGGAACCATCTTCCAGTGTCTCTGCCTCCTGCTCTGATTCACCTGTAGCTACCAGCTCCAAAAGTGGTGAGAAAAGCATTGAAAGTTTTTTCCACGCCCCGCTTGCTAACAGTTCTGCGCGCTCTACGGCAATAACGGATGCTATTGCATTGTTCATCTGCAAAGATATTCAGCCTTATAGTGTCACAGAGAACGAAGGTTTTAAACACCTCCTCCATGTCTTGGAGCCTCGTTATAAGATACCAAACCGAAAGCTATTCTCCGATAAACAGATTCCTGCTCTGTACGACAAATGCAGACGAGAGATAGAGGAGTCTCTGCACAAAGCCCAAAGAGTTGCTGTAACAGTGGACGGCTGGACATCGTGCGCTACAGCATCATATGTAACGGTCACAGCACACTACATAGATGACGGGTGGGTTCTCAAAAACCACGTTCTGCAGACCAGAGTGTTCAACGAGGCTCACACAGGGAATAATCTAGCCGTTTTACTTCAGGATGTGTGCCGCGAGTGGAAGATTGAAGAGAAGAGCCCCGCGTTAGTCACAGATAATGCCAGAAACATGATCCTGGCTGGTGCTTGTGCCAAGATGGACCCACACGTGAGATGCATCGCCCACACATTGAACTTGGCATCTCAAAAAGCCTTTAAGGTGGACAGTGTCTCTGAGCTGGTGGTGAAAGTTAGGAAGCTCATCTCCTTTTTCCACAAAAGCCCCAAGGCAACTGAAGTTCTGCGTGAAATACAGACACAGTTACACCTTCCCAACCACAAGCTCATCCATGACGTTTCCACCAGATGGAACAGTACCCTTGACATGTTGGAGCGTTTCTGGGAGCAGCAGCCTGCTGTACTGAACATCCTGCTGTCCAGGAAGATAAAGAGGCGTGAGGTTATGGCGAGTTTGACAGAAGATGACATGACACTGATCCCAGAGATCATCAAATTAATGTCACCTCTGAAAGTGGCAACTACACTCCTCAGTGAGGAACAAAATCCCACCATCTCCATTATCTCTCCAATCCAAGCCAAATTTCTGAGACAATTCCAACCAGATGAGAGTGATCTAGAGGTTATTTCCCACATGAAAGACAGATTCAGGCAGGACTTTGATGGCCGTTATACATATCTTGAAGGCACTCTCCACTGTGCGTCAGCACTTGACCCACGTTTTAAAGATCTGGCTTTTCTGGATGACAGTGATGCCAAGGATATGGTATTCATGAAGATAACAACCGAGGTGGTACAGATGAATGGAGAGGTAAGAACATTTAAAATAAGATCATTATTGCAGTTTAGAACTAATAATATATGATTATGCATTTATTTCTAATATTATGCATTTTTAAGGTAGAGGTCAGTGACACAATGCCGAATGAAGACCAGGCAACAGGCACATTGGAAGAGGACCAGACAGCCGAAACAGAAAACGACAAAAGCCCTTCCAAAGAGGACAAGACAGGTTGGTTTAAATGGAGACAATGACACAAATGTACAGAAGTATGTAGTGAAGATGCAATACAGTGAAGTAATTTTCAGATTGTAAATTAAAGGAATATTTTTAGCAGAACTGATAAGCCTCTCTTCTGCCCTCTTCTGTAGATGATGCCCCTCCGAAGAAAAGGACTGCCATGGACCAGATGTTTGGAGATTTCCTGAGTGCAAGACCACCAGCAAAAACCATCAGGGAGAAAGCTAAGGATGAAATCTTAAAATATAGAGAGAGGGACACTTTAGGTTTGGATGGGGATGTGTTGCAGTGGTGGAGACTGCAAGTAGATCTTCCACTACTATCAGCTTTAGCAAAGAGATATCTGTCCATCCCAGCAACAAGCGTACCAGCTGAAAGAGTTTTCAGCACAGCTGGAGACATAGTTACAGCTCAGCGTAGCTTGCTTCACCCTGATCATGTTGATCAGTTGATATTTCTGAAGAAAAACCTTTAACTGAAGGTGACTGACCACTGTACACCATTCTAAAAGGCCACAAGGTGTCCTCCTGTTTACTTTAAGAAATGTTATTTTTATTTTATTTTATTTTTATTAGCCTGTTGTTTACAGTGACAGTGATGTTTCAAAGTAAAAGCAGCATAACACTGCTAGTTCACAACGTTAAGTTTTGAATATTCAGTGGCAAAATATATCTTTGTAAAACTTATTTTCATAGTTGAAAAGTTAAATCACAATTCTTGTTGTGCAATAGTAAACCTTCTTTCTGTTGAAAGAGTGCAAATATTTTTTTTTTTGTATATATTGCACTTATACATTCTGTTCATCTTGAAATACTTAAACAATATGTGCCATATGTTCTAAAATGGCCCTCTACTGTAAACCGACACTCAGGCTCTGAGAGAAAAACCAGTTTGTAAAAAAAAGTCTTGGTTTTACTTGGTTAATAAATAATCAAACTCATTCAATGGCACCGCATCTTCTTTCACATCATCACATAAACTTGATCTAATTAGTTAGTGCTGAATTATCGCATCGTATCGTGATATGGGTGTGAATCGTATCGTATTGCATCGCAATATGTCACAAATGTATCGTTAATATATCGGATCGGATACTTTGTATCGAGATACGTATCGGATCGGCATTATACCTTAGATGCCCAACCCTAATTTATACCATAGTTGCCAGCATGGACAAGTTCAGGCTGACAATTATGTTCACAAAGCAAAATTTTACCGATAAAAATAATGGTTAATTTTCATTAGTTGTTCGATTTATTGGTCATTATATCTAGTATTCTGAGGTAAAATAAAGCAGTGCAGTAAAATTATTATATTTTTCTGATGAAAGACATTCTCTCCTTGTGGAGGTTTGGAAATTAAAGGGGAATCGGATATATATATGTTTCAATATACAGGGTATGTATCTGTTTTAAAATCACATTCTGCTATAAAATGATATCTTGTGCAGATTTTGCTGTTTATATGTGTGCAACAATATCCATTTTGTGTCAAATGTGATTGTCTATGACTGAGACATTCAGTTCATGTCATTCTGATGGAAATAAGTGCGGTTAATAGAAATAGTTATATTTGGTGTATAAATGTCTTAACTTAAACACAAGACCTTGATTAGCTAAAACGCTGATGTGATTTGGAGGGTGATTAATGACCCAGCAGTGTTGATTTCTAACATTGCCTTCTTGACTCATTATTGATCAGACTTCCAGAGTGACGCAGTTTTTACACAGTATTGAATTCACCACACTCAGAAAGTCCATTTACTGCAGAAACAATCCTCTGATTGTCACCATGAAATCAGAGCAGCGTCATCAGCTGTCTGAGAGCGAGTGGGATGAACACCTCAGATTTCACTCGCAGGAACAGAAGATGATACAAGGCTTGGCAGGGTGCGATAGCTGGCTTTCAGCGAGACGGGGAGAAGTGTGTATAGTCAAACATTAAGTGGACTGGGATTAGGTGGAAGAGCTTTTTGCACCACAGCCATGACACATGCCTGACCCAGAGCGCAGTCTGATGGGACGCCAATAATACAGCAGACACATGATCAGCTTCCCTCAGGACAGCCGCAGTCAACCGCTGTCTGTCCACTCATCTGACCATTGTTTACTCCATTCATCAGATAAAATCCAATTGTTACTAATTATTATAATCAATAATAATTCATTTGAATCTATTATTAAAAATGTTATTCAATATCCTGCCCAGTGTTGTGCTCTAAACAATCTGCAGTTTGAAGGATGAAGACATTATAATGAGTTTAATGTTTAACTAGAAATATTTTAGCAAAATGTAGGGCTGGACGATAATTCGATAACGATAATTATAGCAATGTAATTTTCCTCAATAAAATAATATGACGAGTTCGATAAATGTTCAATATAATGTTTATGTGCCAAAAGCTGAACGAAACAGCGCGATTCATTTGAATCGACTCATTGGCGGGAGCTCACTAGAGCAGGTTTACTCTCTGTCACGCAAGCACTAAACAGCACCATGAGATCCAGTGAGAAACGCTTGAATTCAGCAGTGAACTCTGTGATTTAAACTACTTTAAAGCCAAACAGCAGAAACACTGTGCAACAAGACAGTCAGAAGGCTTTTCAATCTACACATCACCCTCATTTACCATGGATTTACTGTTGTAACACTTACATTCACAATGAATTTTATTACAGGAGTAATGGTATATAATTATAGTATGTATTTATAATTAAGCTATAGCATGTGTGCATTTATACTGGATGTTTTTAGACTACTGTTTTTCATACAAATAGGCTACTTAAAAACCATATAGTTATATTTTTACCATGGTATTGAGGTGCTGCTCTATGTATAATTTTAACTGTGTTTATCATGATTTAAGTGTATGCTCCTATGGGAGACCAATGCTTATTAAAAAATAATTTTTTTATAAAAAAAATAAAAACCTTCAGAATAAATTTAACCATATAAAACTGAGGTTGCTACAATTTTTACAGATGTTACTGATTTTGATAATGAACAAAAATTTACCTCTGCATCCTAACTCAAGCTACTATCATATGTGAATTATTAAGAAACAAAAAAGTGATATTATTATTATTAATATTATCAAGGCAACCCCAACCTGTTTCTTGATTTGAAACAATATCACTCATTAGAACATGTAGAAACTAAGAAATATTTTTTTCTATTTAGATATTTATTTTGTCAAGGAAAATCAATGGTCTGGTTTCTACAACTTTTTCAAATTTGGAGCAAAAATCTGGCTTTAAACCTGAAAGAAATAAAGATTTGACATTTATTGTGATAATTATCGATATCGACTGATTAGAAAATAATTATCATGATAATTTTTTTGGCCATATCGCCCAGCCCTAATCAGAACTATTGAGCTCAATTCTCTAGCGCTGCGTCCGTTTGATGCGCTTGAATGAATGAATGAATAACTCACATAATGTGAGTTATGTGCTGAGGAAAACACATCTCAAATGCTTTAAACAGCATACGCATCTGTCAGCTTGTGTTCCTGCAGCAGCAACTGTGTCCTCCGCTATCTATCATATGTGTTTTGTCCATAGAAATGCATTATTCACTACTATAAAGTGACATGATTGACGTATGTTCCCTTCCAGGAACTCGAGCTGCGTCGAAAGCGCTAGGGGAACGCCCCCAGCGTGACCGCGCTCTGAACCAGAGTGTAATCTGTCCAATGAATGGGCGAGACGTCATAGGCGGGTGACGTCACTGACCGGGAAGCATAAAAACACGTGCGGTGGAGCTGGCGTTTGCTTTTTGTCATTCAGCAACCACCTCTCTGTCTGTGTGTACTGTCCTTTCATGTTGTGAGTCTTATTTAGTGTTGTACGTCTGTTTAAACACGTTATAAGCTCCAGAAAGCAACATGTCAAAAAGTGCTCATAAAATAAAGCACTTGGGCGATAGCAGATCACATTTCAGACCGTGTGTTCCCCCTTGCAGACGCTATATTACTGCGGGGGATACTCACGAGCCGTGTGTGGTCTGCTTGGGAGCGAGTCATGCGGAGTCGGCTCTCGAGGGAGCTGCCCACATTGCGAGCTGTTGTCATTGCATGCACTTCGCTCCCTGAAGGCTCTCTTTCGCGAGGGAGCCTTCGTCAGTGTTCCCCGCGGTGCTGGTCCCGCTTCCGCCGAGGCGGAGCGGCGGCTGTACTCGTGGGGTTCGCAAGTGGATCTGGTAGTGGGAAGCGAGACGGGCCAGTCCCTATCGCCTTCCCCGCCTATCAGACCCAGCGGCCGCTCTCCGGCGTCGGAAGCCCGCTCTGCGGTTTCTTCCCCCCCGGGGCGCGGCTCGACGTTTCGCACCCTCAGCCTCCCCAGTACGAGGAGCTAGTTGAGGTGATTACTCGAGCGGCAGCCAAGTTAAATATTGATTGGCCCGCCGAGACCTCTAGTAAACTCGATGAGAGATTTCTGCGTGTTAGGCCGTCACCTTCACGTCGGAGCCTGCCGTTTTTCCCCGATCTCCACACCGAGGTGTTGAGATCGTGGGGTAATCCATTTTCGGCCCGTCTTTTCATCCCCGCCTCGGGTAATTACGGTAATGTGGCGGGGGTGATTCAGCAAGGTTATAGAGCGATGCCCCGAGTGCAAGCTATCTGTCCCCTCATTTGGCGTCGCCTCTAAAGGCTCCGTCCTTGCCTACCAAGCCGCTGCGTACGACTTCAGCGTTGGTGGGCAAGGGGTACGCGGCTGCGGGTCAGGCTGGTGCGTGTCTGCACACTATGGCGGTGTTACAGGCGTACCAGGCTGACCTGCTAAAAGAGCTAGATGAGGCAGAGGGGTTCAGGCCTGAAGATATTACTGAGCTCCGTAAAACCGCTGATCTTTCTCTCCGCGCCACCAAAGAGACCGCCCGTGCCATTGGCAGGTCTATGGCAGCACTGGTGGCTGCAGAGAGACACTTATGGTTGACCCTGTCTGATATACAAGATAGGGACAGGGTCCTCCTCATGGACGCCCCGCTTGCGCCATCTGGCCTGTTCGGCGACTCCGTCAATTCGGGTACAGGTACGAGGAGGCTCGTAGACAAACGGCGGTGTTTCAGCTGTTTCCCTCGCCGAACTCTAGCTCAGGGGGCTGCTGGGCGGGAGCAGCCCTCGCCGCGTACCAGCTCCTTGTACAGGGAGGCACAGAAACAGAGCGTGGCTACCCGCACCCCACTGAGGTGGGGTCGTGGGGGCAAGCGTTCTGAGTCGGGGACCTCTAAGGCTAAGCCGGATCTGAGGACCGTTCTGAGGATCGGGTGTCCGTCTCCCCCCAGTGCCCTCGGGAGACCAGTCTGCTAACCCTGCCAGAGTTCCAGGGCGCAGCTGGCTCCAGCGAGCGATATTCTCAATTTCTTCCACCCCGAAGTGTAGCGGAGCTGAGAAGCTCGCCACCCCTGCGGGGGTCTCTAGAGCCCCTGGTTTGGCCGTCTCCTGCCGGTCCTCCACTTCAGGGCACCGAGCCAGCAGCTCTGGGTACATCAGAGGCCAGTCTCGAGAGACTGGTTCCCTTAGTAGATCATTTGGCAGCGTGGAAACTACTGCCAAATGTATCTCAATGGTCCTGTGTACTGTAGAGAAAGGCTATCGTATTCAGTTCGGCGCTCCGCCACCGCCTTTCAACAGGGTGATTCCCACGTGCGTGGGCCCCCAGCAGGCTCTGATCATGGAACAAGAAGTAAACACTCTTTTGAGGAAGGAGGCCATCGAGGTGGTCCCTCCTCACGAAAGAGAGTCCAGGTTCTACAGCCGGTACTTCATTGTTCCAAAGAAGGATGGGGGCTTGCGTCCCATTTTAGATCTGTGTCAGTTGAACCGCTCAGTCGTGCGACTGAAGTTCAGGATGCTGACAATCAATCAGGTCGTGTCTCAGATCAAGTCCGAGGACTGGTTTGTCATGATCTAAAAGATGCATACTTCCACGTCTCAATCCTTCCTTCTCACAGGAAGTTCCTGAGGTTTGCTTTTGGGGGCAAAGCTTACCAATATCGGGTTCTTCCTTTTTGGCCTTGCACTCTCACCCCGGACCTTCACGAAATGTATGGATGCTGCCCTGGCTCCTTTGCGACTCCAGGACATCCGCATACTCAATTATATCGACGATTGGTTGATTCTAGCTCGATCAGAGCAGATGGCGGTTCGGCATCAAGATGTCGTTCTCGCGCACATGAAGGCGCTGGGGCTGAGACTGAACGCCAAGAAAAGTGTACTTTCTCCAGTTCAAAGAACCACTTATCTAGGCGTGGTGTGGGATTCGACCACGATGCAGGCATGTTTGTCTCCTGCTCGGATCGACCCTCACCTCAATCAAGAGAGTGAAAGAAGGCCAGTCACTCACTGTCAGGCAGTTTCAGAAACTGCTGGGGCTCATGGCAGCTGCGGCCAACGTGATAACTTTTGGCCTGCTGTACATGAGACCCCTACAGTGGTGGCTCAAGACAAAGGGGTTCTCCCCAAGGGGAAATCCGCTTCGCATGATCAAGGTCACGCGGCGATACCTACGTGCCTTGGACATGTGGGGCCAAGCTTGGTTCTTGTCTCAGGGCCCGGTGCTGGGAGCCTCCTGTCACCGCGTAATGCTAGCGACAGACGCATCCCTCACCGGTTGGGGAGCGGTCATGAGTGGCCACCCTGCCCGCGGTCTGTGGAGCGGTCGCCATCTCACGTGGCATATCAATTGTTTGGAGATGTTGGCCGTGTTTCGTGCACTCAAGCACTTTCTCCCAGACCTAAAAGATCACCATGTTTTGGTGCGCACCGACAGCACATCGGTGGTCTCTTACATCAACCACCAGGGAGGTCTGCGTTCACACCCCTTGTACAAGCTGGCGCACCAGATCCTTGTGTGGTCCCAGGGCAGACTTCGCTCGCTCAGAACCATCTTCATCCCTGGGTATCTCAATGTGGGAGATAAAAACCCCGAGGTGGTGAAGCAGATATGGAGAATATTTGGCCAGGCTCAGGTGGACCTCTTCGCCACTCGAGAGTCAGCGCAATGTCCCCTCTGGTTCTCTCTAGTTCCTCCAGCTCCTCTGGGACTGGACGCTATGGTACAGACTTGGCCGAGGCTTCGTCTGTACGCTTTTCCCCCAATCGGTCTGCTCCCGGGAGTTCTGGCGCCAGGACGAGATCAGCCTACTTTTGGTAGCACCGTTCTGGCCGGGCCGAGTATGGTTCTCGGACCTGATTTCTCTCCTCGACGGCTCTCCGTGGGAGATTCCCGTCAGAAGAGATCTCCTCTCACAGGCAGGGGGCACTATCCTTCACCCCCGCCCGGAGTTGTGGAAGCAGTGGGTATGGCCTCTGAGGGGGCGCAACTCATAGCTTCCGGTCTCTCAACCAAGGTTGTTGAGACCATCCTCCAGTCCAGAGCTCCCTCTACGAGGAAACTGTATGCCCTGAAGTGGAAACTTTTCACTTTTTGGTGCGGAGACTGCCACTCTGACCCAGTTAACTGCCCGATTGGTACAGTGCTGGAGTTGCTGCAGGCCCGTTTCTCCGCAGGGGTAACTCACTCCACCCTGAAGGTTTACGTGACGGCTTTATCGGCCTACCACGCCCTTCTCGGTGGTCTTACAGTGGGTAGACACCCCCTGGTTACACATTTCCTCCGCGGTGCGCTGAGGCCTCCAGTACGATCCCGTGTCCCTACATGGGACCTGGCTGTGGTTTTAGAAGCTCTCTGTAAACCTCCTTTTGAACCTATCGAAGTGATCTCTGATCGCCTTCTCTCTATGAAGACTACCTTCCTGTTGGCGATTTCCTTGCTAAAGAGAGTTGGGGACTTACAGGCCCTTTCAGTCGCCCCTTCTTTTCTTGACTTTGCCCCCGGGTTGGCCAAAGCGTTTCTCTACCCTCAAGCGGTTATGTTCCTAAGGTCCCCTCTTCTACTCCACGGCCCATCGTACTGCAGGCCTTCAGTCCTCCTCCCTTCCGGGAGCCTGACCAGTGGAAGCTTAATTGTATGTGTCCAGTGCGAGCACTGGACCCATACGTCCACAGAGCTGCCCTGAGGAGTAGGACGGACCAATTGCTAGTGTGCTTCGGTCCTCCTAAGCGGGGTCTGCCAGCTTCGAAGCAGACCCTCAGTCGGTGGACCGTGGATACTATTTCTCTGGCTTATGAATCCTCGGGTCTCCCCTCACCTATGGGGGTTAAAACCCATTCCACTAGGGGTATGGCGGCCTCCAAGGCCTTGTTAGCAGGGGTTTCTATGCAGGATATCTGTAATGCTGCGGGTTGGTCCACGCCCCTCACCTTTGTTCGGTTCTATGACCTTGATCTTAGGGCCACTCCGGGCTCTTCTGTTCTTTCGCCCTCGCTGTGCTCCTAGCGATACACACAGGGCAGGTATTTGAAAGTCTGGTGGCGTGGGCATCTCGTTCCCCTAGCGCTTTCAACACAGCTCGAGCTCCTGGAAGGGAACGTCTCGAGTTACGTATGTAACCCTGGTTCCCTGAAGGGAACGAGAGGCTGCGTCTCGAGGCCATACTTCCTGTATCCCTGCGAGCGGTTGCTTCATTCCTAGAAGCAAACGCCGGCTCCACCGCACGTTCTTTTATGCTTCCCGGTCAGTGACATCACCCGCCTATGACGTCTCACCCATTCATTGGACAGATTACACTCTGGTTCAAAGCGCGGTCACGCTGAGGACGTTCCCCTAGCGCTTTCGACGCAGCGTCTCGTTCCCTTCAGGGAACCAGGGTTACATACATAATCTGAGACGTTTTCTGTGCACATTGGCAGATGCCATTAATTGCTAATCAAATTGGTTGTCAGTGATTTGCATTGTTGTTTATTCAAGATTTTTATTTGTCACAATTTTTATTTTATTTTATTTGTAATTGATTTTATTCATCGGTTGTTGCAGCCCTAAACGGCAGAGATTTTTTCTGAGGGTAAACAGCGCTCAGCCTGAACTACGTGTCAATCTCGGAGAAACGGTGTGTTGATGCTAGCGCGAGTGCTAATGGCTAAACCGAGACAAGTTGAGGTGAAACCACGTGAGTCAGGGGGCAGAACCAAGCTCTCCACAGTCTCTTTCTAAAATAGCGCACACGTGTGCTGTTATTGTCACAGAAGTGATAACTGACTCAGAGTATTGCTTTCACTGAGAGGATGTTTTAATAAACCAACAATGACTCTTCTCGTTCGGATACGCAGCCCGCACTGCTGCCAGGAGTGTTAAAAACCAATTAAAATTACAGTATTGTGGGAAAATGGCCCTGAACACTGGAGGGGAACTTCACACCTCAGATATAAAGAGCAGCAAATCACAGGCCCAGAATTACGGGTCGCAAATTAGATGCCAATGCCCCAGATAGCTGCTATCATTTAATAAGCAATAAACATATATCTGTCAAATACACTTGCAGAATGGCATAAACAAAAAGCGCTGTATGTCCTATTGTCGGTGGAACATGATAAACAGCTTTGCTAATTAATCCTGGTGGCCCTGAAGGACCGAGCTCTTTACAGGAAGTGCTGCAGATAATCACATCCTGTTTGGGCTTGCTCCTTCGTTTGAGAGGACAGGCAACGCTATGCTAATTGCTCGGACAGTGTGCTCCTAATGAGGCCGCGGTGCGTTATGGGTACAGTGGCGTTATGAGTAACGATAAACCCCAGAAGGCCACAGAAGAGTGAAGGAGATAAACGGCGCTTCACAGGCTTCCTTTCTCTGCACTTATCACGCAAAACGAACGTGTGATTCTGACGCAGAGATCCAAACACCATTCCTCAAACACTCAAGCGTTGTGTGTTCAAAGCACATGTGAGCGACAGCGAGATAAACACACTCTCCAGACATGAACTCCAAACCCTAGCAGTAACATTTAGCTAAGAGCTTTCCCATCCGCATCTGTAAACAATCCTCTTTCATCGTGCAGAAAAATATATCACAAAAGAAAGAAACACTACTGCATTAGAGGTGAATAAACGATGCTGGAATGAAAGGACTTATGACGTGCCCAATGGATCTGATGTAGCCTTGATTGCGAATCTCTGCTTTATACTACTGGCTATTTCTGCATGCTAAGCTAGGATATGAATACTTCAGCGTTACTGAGTTATTCCCTTTTTTTATTTTTCCAGCGCTTCATTGCATCTTTTATTAAACAGATGATTGAATTATAATATTTATCTTGAGCGCGCATGGGTTAAACAGTGACAAAAGCCCTTCAGACCACAGGGAGCTTCATCTTCATCACCATTCGCTCTAACTCTAACGTCATCACTGTGAAAACAGCATCTTCTGCTCCATTAATACACAGCAAATGATTCTGTTTCTGACACTGCAATACTTACGGCTGGCGACACACTGAATCCAAATAATAAAGTCACACTAATCCTACTCTAGTATAAAATAAATATATTTAAAATACATTTATTTCATACTAAGTATAGTTCAAATCTATTAACATTTACTGACATAGGGCTTGAAACATACGGAAATAAAAATTATACTTTATTTGGAGTACTACTTGTATGCAAAATGCACATGTATGTAATATTAAGCCTAAAATGTGTTTTAATGTCACTATTGATGAGGATTGCATTATCTTTGAGTAATATCAGTCTTTAAATGCAGGATATTTAAAGTTTACCTGAACTATACCTGCAATAGTTCCACTTTAGCACAATCAAATATACTTCAGTAAATTATTTTGTGCTTAGTTGTATAGCTGAAGTCCAAATAAAGATATTTGGACTTCAGCTCTACAACTATGCACAAAATAATTTTTTCCAATTTAGCAGACTAAGTATACCAGTTTAGTAAACCAAAAGTATCATAGCAGGGTATTGTTTATTACATACATAAATATGTAAATATGATATTTTATTGTTGATGTTAAGACTTAATGAAAGCCAACAGTATTTTGGTGCAGATGCTGCTTGGCAGAAGACTCAACACCAGCAGATGTTAGACGAGCCTTGATCCTCGAAACCATGAACAAAACTACACGAGCTGAAAGAAAATGCGACCCCAACGGCCTTAAAAACAGTTAAGAGCTCTGGCGCCGCTGATGTCCTGTGTGAACGAGTCTCCTGAAGCAGAACCACATCAACACACTCGAAGAGCCTCTAAACACTCAAACACAACCAGAGCCTGCTGCACTTCACTCCGCCGCATGCGCTTCCAGCTCACGCTGATTTATGAATGAGAGCGTCTCAAGACAGTCAGAAGATAAATAGTGTGTGTCTGTATTCACACTGAAACCACGTCAAGCATTACAGCCGAGCATGTGCAGGTTTGAGCTCTTATTCGTATAATATTAAACACAAAGTGACCGCTGAACTTCACAGCCATTCAGAGCTGAAGCTCTGGTCTCATCAGAACTGTGTGGCTTCTGATCAATCTGAACCGGTTTCTGCTGTAATGATGCTTTAGAGAAAGTGTTGGGTGGGAACGTCTAATGCTAATCATCTGATCAAAGGACTAACAAAAGGTGAAGATGAGGTCACGTGACACCCTGAGCATCAAACACACACAACATCTGTTTAATATGGAAGCTCATCCTGAGAGCTTCTGCTGAACTTCTGATGATCATCAGCGCCTGCATCAAGATGAACCTACAAGCCCTGCATCAGAAGCAGCAGAAATAACACACACTTACTGTACAATCACCAGCAGAAATAACACACTTACTGTACAATCACCAGCAGAAATAACACACTTACTGTACAATCACCAGCAGAAATAACACACTTACTGTACAATCACCAGCAGAATCACCCGCGAACTTCAGCACATTAACAGACTCAAACTCTTCCGATCAGATGCGATCAGGAAAACAGTTGAATGCTGATCGGAAGCGAAACCAGTCTTAGTTTAATCGGACGCCGGTGATTAATCTGCTTAGAGAAGCGCGATCTGATCGGATGAGACCGGTGTTTACTGATGAACGGGTACCGGACGCGGTGCTGATGAGGAGGAGGCTGAGGGAGGAAGGACAGGCGGGAGAGTGCGATGATAACGGGACTTAGTTGAGGAAGGAAAGTTGTCGTCTTACCGGATCACGGCCGTGTCTCCCTGTCTGATGGTGATGTTGTCGGTGGATCTCTGGCTGTCCACGCTGATCACCGGGAATCCTGTGGGAATAAAACATAGCAGTCGGAAAAAACACGCCTGCAGCTGACGGAACGAGGTGCGTCTCCACACAAACATCTCCAGAGAAAATCCACAGAGAAACACAGATGAAGAGCGCAAGAGATCCGCGGGAAACAGCAGAGAGATGTACCGGAGGCGCGCTGCTGCCGTGCACCGACTCCACACACACACACACACACACACAGTCACACACACACGCACACACACACACACATACACACACACACACTCGCTACACTAGCGCTCTGCTGCCCCCTTCACGAGAGTCCCGTTATCGGTTGTCACGACAACAGCCCGCTCTGTGCTCGCGCTTGCCGCCTTTCTCTGGGTCTCACAAAAGAGCGCGAAGCGCGCTGTAAACGCATCTGAATGAGGACGCGTCGCGTCACAGGCTTCTGCTGTTTCGTAACGATAACAGACAACCCAAAACACGCTTAACGAAACAGGATTCACTTTATTAATCTGTTTTCCCTCAGGTTTCCCTACATGAACTTCTGTAAACACACGCCCTCCATTAAAATCTCGCTCTGACCGAATCATTTATTTACACAATACTCCACAGTTTAAAATACTCAACATACTCACCATAATTCACTGAAATGCAAATAACATCGAATTTGAGTGTTCTAGTGTATGAAAGATGGTTCAAGTGTACTACAAATGGTAACTAAATACATTTTTTGAGAACAGAAAGTATGTTAAAAGCATATTTTAGTTGATATTCATTGCGTCTCAGTCAAGATAGCACAGTTGAGTACACTTAGATGATCTTAAATTTATTTTAAGGAGTACAAAAAAAAATCCCGTTTAGTATATTAAGTACAAAATTAGTGTGCAAAAATAGAGCACTTTAATTACATTATGGAAGTGTACTTTTTTTAACCTGGGCTACCATTCCTGGCACATTTTATCATCAACATAATAATTATTGTTATGGCTATTATTATTTCTTTAAATAGAAACCTGTCTGTCAATCTGTTAATTCCTATACAAACCATAAACATGAGCCACTTCTACACACACACTTCAATTAAATTCAGAAAGCTTTATTGGCATGACAAAAACATACATTTTGTATTGCCAAAGCATTAAAACAACATAGAAAATTAATTTGAATATCTGAACATTTAGTAAAGCCTAGAGAAAATAATAGTAATAATGAAACTAAAGGGATTATTAGTTTTTTTACAATCCCTTTGCTACTATTTTCAGAACCTTGATATCATTTTTCACAACTCTAGACACAAAACTCACAACCAATGATCAAAATGCACATTTTTCAAAACTCTAACCCTTTTCTCAATTGCTTGGATATAATACACATAAAAATTAGATAATTTGTTCATTCAACAAAAATCACCTGTTCAATATGACACAACTTAACATCAAAGTACTACTATTTCAAAAGGCAATTCACACATTACATTTCAAATGAGTGTCTATTCATTTCCTTACAATGATCTAACTATCAATTGATACAACTGCTCAAAATGATAAGTAACTGTTGCATTACTCTTAATGCATCGTTGTATGGAAACAGACAAACAATCTTCCATGTTTAAATCATGAAAGTTTCAAGATACTGTAACGAGATTCATTGTCACCAATTAGCGTGGAGCATTGTGATAAGGACCCGAGCAGCCACAAGGAGGTTCACAAATGCCGGAGCGAAGTTGGCGTCCACAAAGATGTTTATTTAGAGCAGATGTGCAAAAATGTGCAAATAAATAGAACTGAGAGCTTACAACACAGATTGATATAAAAACAGTATAAACTGCTAAGTACTAAGAACAATACTAACTCCCCTCCAATTCACTGAGGCTAGAGTTTTACATGCTTCACAGCGCGATCCCATTCACAAGCTCATTATCCGTCCTCCTTTGCAGTAGTGACGGCCATCTTAAATACCCAGTTTCCCGCTCTCCCAAATTGGGACATACCATTTCTATAATATAAAAACTGACTTTGATTCATACATGAGATTTAGAAACAAGAGCCTAAATAAATACAAATAATAATGCAAATCAAAAACTAATAAATCATAACATTTGAAATGCACTCATACATAGAATTAGCATAAAATTAGCACTTTTACAAGAGTACATTTACTGCCACGCCTACTCGGCTGGATCAGAAATACATTCAAATAAAACCAAGTCGAACGCAGTAAAGCAGTGATGGAAGGCAACTAAAGTCTCTCCATCACAAGCATGAACCAATTAGACTACAATATCCATGGATGTAGCCTAATATTTTATCATAATGCTTCATCAGACACTGTGTCTACGGTCCCAAATACTGTGCCACCTTTTCAGACTATTACAGTATTGACAGTATAATATACAGTATTGACAGTACTGCACTGTATAGATGCAGGCCCTTGTAATTGCTTGTCCAATTCTGCCAACTCGTTACTGATGATTGAGTGCACATTGTGGAATGAGTATATAAAGAGTTGATTGGGATCCAATTGCAAGAGCATAGTGATACGTAACATGGAGCCAGCAGGTGATCCAGGTCACAATGGAGGTCAAGCAGTGGTGGGAGGAAGACGTGTTGGTCAAAGGAATGGTAGAGGACAGGGGCCCCTTCTGAGAGGTGGTCGTGGGCCTCGTTTGAGAGGTGTGGGGGAACGTGGTAGAGGACAGGCACTCCTTCTGAGAGGTGGTCGTGGGCCTCGTTTGAGAGGTGTGGGGGAACGTGGTAGAGGACAGGCGCCCCTTCTGAGAGGTGGTCGTGGGCCTCGTTTGAGAGGTGTGGGGGAATGTGGTAGAGCAGTGGTTCTCAACCGGGGGGGCGCGGACACTCTCGCGGGGGGGCGCGAGTAGGCTACAGGATGGGAGGGAAAAAAAATGAATATTTTTTTTTTTTTATCACTAAACTACTGTCATAAAAAGTTATAGTTTTGTATATACATCTCCTGAATAAAAATTAAAATGTGTTTGGACTGATTTAAAAAAAAAGCGTATTGAACAAATTTGATTGGTTTGTCGATAGTGAGCGCAAATGCAGGTGATAAGCGGTTTTATTAAGCGAGTCATTGAGTCGTTCAAACGGCCGATTCATCAAGAATGAGACAGATGTTTCTGCATGGGTCATTGAATCTTTGACTCAACCGATTCGTTCAAAACACTGAATCATTCAAAACACGATTGAGTGTTGCTGTGAGATGCGCTATGCTGTGATCTTTGTTTGGATTCATCTGATCTATTTTCGCTGCTAAAATAGACCAAAACAGTCATTATTTCATCAAAAATGTAAGTGACTTAATATTATTAACTTGTTTGTTGAACTGTCATATGAAATCAGTGTCACATTTTCAATCGTGAGGTGATGGTAAATTAAGTGATGGTCAATTGTCAGCTCTTTTGGTCGTCAGGTCGTGTGATGTATGTTGCTGAACTGTATTCAAATGTTATAAATATAAAAACACCACATTTTGAAATTTAACTGCAGTATGTCAATTTAGTTTATTTGTGTGTGCTGCGCTCATAGACTTTAGAAAACGGCGCTCATTTGTTTGATTTCTCCTCGAGAAGCTACTCAAGCCTCAAAAGTTTAAGGTCCTTGCACCCTGACTGAGTCCGAAACTGTCGTATTCGTTTCTTCATATTCGTCATTTGGTGGCTCTCAATTGTCAAAAACACCCCTCAAAATATTTGCTACGGATGCGAAAAATGGAGAAAATCGAACCATCCGAATTAATTTTTATGACGGACGGAAGTTGCAGAGGCTGCAAACGTATAAAACGTGAGGTCGTATTTAGTTTTATATATATATATATTAGTGCTGTCAATCGATTAAAAAAATTAACTAATCACACATTTTTCTAAAATTAATCGTGATTAATCATGCTTAACCCCACCTAACATTCAAGTTTTTAAATAAACAATCTTCAAATGTACAATGTACAAACAACTGTGACGAGTCGGCTGCCTCCCCCCTGTCCATCATCACCACCCCGTCCCGTATTCGCAGCCCTTCACCAGGCTCCCGACGGGAGTGGGTGTGCGAGAGAGGAGGGGCGCTGAACACGCAGGGCTGGCGGCGTGTGATGAGGCGCACCTGACGTGAATAGAGCCTCATCACCGCCGCTGTTTAAACGCCGAGCGCGCCTCTCCTCGGGAGACCGGTCTCTTCCCCGTGCATGCACGCTGGTGTCCTCGTGGGTCCAGGAAGGGTGCGTCGAGGAGGACTGCCGCACCCGTTAGGCGGCTGACGGGCCAGGATGCCGGGCCGTCGAGTCCCCCAGAAGCGCCGGGACCATAGGAGATGGAAGGAGCCGCGCAAGAGATGCCGCCGCCACTCGCTCCCAGCCCCGAGAGGGGAGCGCGTGCGGCCACCGGACTCCGCCCCTTCCCTGGACCCTTCCCTGACGAACACTACCCTCCTTCACTAGCCCCGCGGCACAACGAGGACACCAGATTCCCCGTTTATTTGGACACTTTTCCCCCTTTGGACACTTTTGTACATTTTATTGTTTAATAAAAACCTCTCCGAGGCTTGACGCCACACCCACTGTGTCTGTCGTTGGCTCCTCCCGCCACACAACATAAAGACAGTATATTTTTAATATTTCTTTAATGGTATCTTTTTTATGATTGAAGGCCAGCATCACTGATATCAATACTACTGATGTCTCTATAAAAAAAAAATTTTGCCCCCTGAATATTTAACCATTGACTGTAGCCATTCAGCATTACAGTATAATTGAGAGCTATCAATTTTAACATTTATTAGACTTAACGTCTAATTTAAGTGAACTTAAAACAATCTTCACATGAACCCATTATAATAAATGACATATTTAGCTAGCTGTGCCCTTATATACAGAAAATGAATGCTTACCAAACACTAAATTCTAAATTAAATATAGATGAACCCCTTAAAACTATAAAAGTTATTGATTTGCTCTTTTTTCTTTTGTTCTTGGATTAATAGACATCACAGCAGCTGGTTATTAACTTATTTGCCTGCTATTGCTTTAAAAGCTGCTGATGCTGAAGGTGATGGGGATCTGACATGCATCTTATTTTCTCACAAATCTCTTTACATTTTCTGACTCACTTCAGGTCTGAAAGTCTCTACTAATGAGCGGATGAGTTGAATTGGGTATTTTAGATGAGGGAGACAGTGCTGGGGTGCCTCAGGACAGTTTTTAAAACCATTTCAGAGACATGTACTTAAATGTGACACATATATAACATAGGGCAGTGCTTCTCAAAGTCCGGACTCCGGTCTGGATCCGGACCCGGAGGGAATTCAATCCGGACCCGCTTCTATTTCATATTTCAAGAACACTAATTATATTTCCTACTTTGATAAACGCACGTTAAACTTGTAAATCATTTGTTTATTTATTCTTATTTTTTTATGTCTTTTGGAGAAGGTCCGAAATTGCAGGCGAGATATTGAAACTTTTCCTTCATGACATTTGTTGTCATCATGACATCCAGTGAGCGTATGACGTTTGACATAATCGGGCGACATTTCACCGCTAATATTTGTATTTTTTTGTTTTGTTTTGCTATCACTTATATTATGACAATAATATATAGCAGTGCCCAGTGTATACATTTATTTGTGGCGGCTTGTCACAATATCAAAACTGACTGCTACAAATAGATTTTCCAAAAGGCTTATACTTCGTTGAATAAACTGAG
>NC_136762.1:267500-280000 GCF_936440315.1 Barbus barbus
AACGCCGCGCACAAATGACGTCGCTGTCGACCGGCTTACGTCACTTCCTAGTACCCACTGTCTGTGTGAATGCAATCCTTTAAATGGTACTGGGAAATAGTTCATGCAAAATCGTCCCAGTACTTTAGTACTGTACTTTTAGTTCTGGAACTAAAGTGGTGCGAAAGGGGCTAATGTTCCCTTTAAAACCAAAACTAAGTTGGAACCAATCTAATGCTGAAAAATTCAAAGAAAACATGAGCAGCTCTATTATAATAAAAACACTGGACGACTTTGTCCACAGATTTCACTCCAGATACTAATGGAATAAACTCAGCAACATCCCATCTTAATTATATATTTCAAACGTTGGCCACTATGTCTAACATTAAACAACCAAACAAACATAGAATAAACAAACAAAAAATAAAAAAGAATATGTGGTTTGATAATGAATGCAACTGTCAAACACATTACTCCAGTGCGGCACAATCTGGAGGTCTTACTATAATTCAAGCTCTGGTAAAATTATTCAGTCTGATCTTATTCAGTCTGGATAACCAAGATGGCGCCGCTGTGTTCGGACGCCGTTCGGGTCACTCCGCTGAGATTTTGCTTAAACGTACTTTTTTACCTACTTTTACTTTCTCTTTTTACACATTTCACGTCGGCACTGATCACCTACAACATAGAAACACTTTTGGACATTGGAAACCGCTACACCAACCTGCTTCAGGACACTTTATCCACAAATCCTGCGTGGCCTCTGGAGATTCTTTGGAACGCGGAGACGAACAATAACCCCCCGAGGCAACGGATCAAGAAACACCGCGGGAAGCGCGCTGGAATTCGAGTCAGACTCAGGAAAAGGGCTCACAGTCCTCCTCTTCCAAGCATTCTCCTCGCTAATGTCCAATCCTTGGAGAATAAGATGGACGATCTTAGAGCCAGGATTAGTTTCCAACGGGACATAAGGGACTGCAACATCCTTTGTTTGTCAGAAACGTGGCTTTCGTCCTCGGTCCCGGACACTGCTGTAATGCCGAGTGATAACTTCTCTGTCTTTCGGATGGACAGAACAGCAGAGGCCGGTAAATCCAGGGGTGGAGGAGTGTGTTTCATGATCAACAAGAAATGGTGTGATCCCAGGAATATCTCCATTCTGTCGCGTTCCTGCTCGCCTCATCTGGAACATCTTTCCATTATTTGCCGCCCATTTTATCTGCCCCGGGAGTTTTCATCGATCATTGTTACTGCTGTGTACATTCCACCACAGGCGGACACCGGCTTGGCTTTGTCTAAGCTTCACGATGTGCTCAGCGGCTACATTAACAAACATCCTGACGCTGCCTTTATCATCGCGGGGGACTTTAACAAAGCCAACCTCAGACAGGTCATGCCGAACTTTCACCAACATGTATCCTGTCCAACTAGAGGACCAAACACACTGGATCATTGCTACACTCAGTTCAAGGATGCCTACAAAGCCTGCTCACTACCGGCTTTTGGCAAATCGGACCATGCCACCATTTTTCTAACACCGGGATACAAACAAAGGCTCGTTCAGGAACCTCCGGTGCAGAGAGTAGTGACGCGCTGGTCCTCCCACTCAGAGACTATGCTGCAGGCGGCGCTTGATGACGTCGACTGGGACATGTTCCGGGCGAGTTCTTCTGACGTCAGCGAGTTCACGGATGTAGCATTAAGTTTTGTAAACACGCTAACCGAGCAAGCTACAGAAACAATAACGATAAGGACATTCTCCAATCAGAAACTGTGGGTGGACAGAACAATCCGTGCCGCGGTTAACACACGCACTGCCGCTTACAATGAGGCTCTTCTGTCTGGGAATACGAGCGAGTACAAAGAATCGTGCTATGCTCTCCGACGCGCAGTAAGAGCCGCCAAACACAGATACAGAGAGAGAATTGAGTCTCATTTCCAGCTGAACGACTCTCGACGGATGTGGCAGGGACTGAGGACCATCTGTGACTTCGGAAACAAATCCTCCGCGGAGGTGAGAGCAGATCCGTTGCTGGCCGACGAGTTAAACATCTTCTACGGCCGCTTCGATGGCAACGGCGGCGGCGCGTCAGGAAGCAGCAGGCAGAGCAGCGATGATCCTGTAATCACCGTGTCGGAGGATGAGGTTCGGAGGGCGTTAAAGAGAGTGAACGTCAGGAAAGCAGCCGGTCCTGATGGGATAACCGGCCGTGTTCTGAGGTCCTGCGCCGATCAGCTCGCTGGTTTGTTCACTTCCATTTTTAATGAGTCCCTTGCTACCTCCGTGGTTCCCACTTCATTCAAAAAATTCAAATAGATCCACGGACGATGCCATTTCTCACGTTCTCCACTCTTCCCTCACACACTTGGACAGCAACAATGGGAATTATGTAAGGCTGCTATTCATTGACTATAGCTCAGCTTTCAACACTATAGTCCCCATCAAGCTGGCATCTAAACTCACAGACCTCGGCCTAAACTCCTCACTCTGTGACTGGATTCAAGACTTCCTCACCGGCAGACCTCAAGTGGTGAAAGTTGGCCAGTTCACCTCAAACTCCATCACTCTGAACATAGGAGCCCCACAGGGCTGTGTCCTGAGTCCCCTGCTCTACTCTCTCTACACGCATAACTGCGTGTCCTCTCACAGCTCCACATCTATTGTCAAATTCGCTGATGACACTGTGGTTCTGGGCCTCATCTCCAACAACGATGAGACCGCATACTTGGATGAGGTAGAGAGACTCACATCATGGTGCCAGGACAACTGTCTCTCTCTGAATGTGGAGAAAACTAAAGAGCTGATCATGGACTTTAGGAACAGACAGCAGCAGCCCTACACTCCTCTTATGATCAGTGGGACCCCTGTGGAGAGGGTGAGTAGCTTCAAGTACCTCGGTGTGAACATCTCTGAGAACCTGACTTGGACTACACACATCCAAACACAGGTTAAGAAAGCCAGGCAAAGACTGTACCATCTGCGACAGCTGAGGAAATTCAGGGTCTCACCAGCAATCCTGAAAACTTTCTATTCAGGGACCATAGAAAGTGTATTGACTCGGTGCATCTCAGTGTGGTATGGAAACAGCTCCAATCAGGACTGCAAAGCACTACAGAGAGTTGTGCGCTTAGCTGAGCGCATCTCAGGGTCTGCTCTCCCCTCTCTGCAGGACATCTACCTCAAACGCTGCAAAAATAGAGCTGTTAAAATCTTCAAGGACTCTAATCACCCTGGTAACCGTCTATTCACCTTGCTTCCATCTGGTAAGCGCTTCCGTAGCCTGATGGCAAAAACTGAGAGACTTAGGAGGAGCTTCTTCCCCCAGGCCATCAGGCTCCTAAACTCTAACTCTGTGTCATAATATCACTGGACTCCATGTAATATCACCATATCAATAAGTTATTCATAATTTTTCTCCATGTAAACCCACATGGAAAGAACCTATATGAGGATATATGCGCATATATGAAACCTATATGCAGTATATATGCACATATATGATAACATATATGCTGCATATATGCGTATATATGCCACATATAGGCAAAATTGAGGTGCATATATGTGCATATAAAGGCCATATAGGTCTCCTGTATTGCTTCTTTATATCCACATATAAGCCCTATATGTACATGTAAATGTAAATTTTGACATTTTGGGCTTTTATTTATGTTGTCTAGCAGCTATGGATTTTAATAATTTTACTAATATATAGGTAAACATATAGGTGCATATATGCACACATATATATACATGCATATATGTACCTATATAGGTACATGTATGCACGTATATGTGTACATATATGTACGCATATATGTGTACATATATGTGCATATATGTGTACATATATGTGCATATATGTACATATATTATAGGAAAACGGCCAATTTTATATATGTCACATATATTAAAAACATATATCAAAACCTATATTAAAAGATATGTTTATATAGGTTATTTCCGTGTGGGAAATTAAAAGATATGTTTATATAGGTTATTTCCGTGTGGGAATATCATATCAAGTGGTGAAACAGCCCTGTGGGGAAGTCGTGGCCTAATGGTTAGAGAGTCGGACTCGTAATCGAAAGGTTGCAGGTTCGAGTCCCCGGCCGGCAGGGATTGTAGGTGGGGGGAGTGAATGTACAGCGCTCTCTCCACCCTCAATACCACGACTGAGGTGCCCTTGAGCAAGGCACCGAACCCCCAACTGCTCCCCGGGCGCTGCAGCATGGCTGCCCACTGCTCCGGATGTGTGTTCACGGTGTGTGTGTGTGTGCATTTGTTCACTACTCACTGCTGTGTGTGTGCACTTGGATGGGTTAAACGCAGAGCACCAATTTCGAGTATGGGTCACCATACTTGACAATACGTCACGACTTTACTTTACTTTTACTTATATATCAATAAGCTACTCATCATTTTTCTCTACCTCATATTGCTGCTATTCAAATACCCTGTACAACTTTTTGCACATTATTCTTTGCACATTCCTCTCATTACTATTTGTCAACAACATACTGACCTGCACATTTATATTTATATTTTTTTATCTTATCTTATCTTATTTTATCTTATCTTTTATTTTATTTTATGTTTGTACTTCTTCTTAATATTTGTATTCTTTATAATTGCACTGTCCTTGGAGCGGACCTGACCTACATTTCACTGCTGGTTATACTCTGTATAATTGTGTATGTGACAAATAAAACTCTTGATTCCCCCTTATCCTCTGGTGACTTCCCTGAGACCTGGTCTGAAGGACTGATCGCTCCTATATATAAAAAAGGAGATAAACTCGATCCCAGTAATTACCGTGGTATTTGTGTGGGCAGCAACATACCAAAGCTTTTCTGCAATATAATAAACAACCTCATAGTGACATCGTCACATGTCGGTTTCCTTTCAGTCCTCTTTTGACCATATTTGGTGTTTCCTGTTCTTGTTTCCTGTAATTAGTTGATTATTAGTCTATCATCATTAAGTATTCTCACCTGTGTTCATCTCGTTTGCTCATTAGTCTCTGTCTTTATAAGCCTTTAGTTTCTTGAGTTTCATCGTCCAGTCTTACAGTAACCTTTGTTGGAAACGTTTGCTCTTCCTCATTAAAGTTCCTTTTCAGCATATTGCTGAATCCTGTGTTCCCTGGTGCACGTTATCGTCACAGAAGACTGGACCCCAAACGTAAGATGAGGAGGCGGTTGATTCTGGTTCCCCGCAAGGGTGGTCCGGGAATATTCAGCCTGCTTCCGCAGCCTGGCATACAGCGAGTATGGCAAGCCCGCCGACACTTGTTCCAGCGCTCCTTGATATGGCGCTACCTATGGAGTTTGATGCGCCCACTCTAACCCCAGAATCTCCCTTGTCTCCACTGGTCCCCTGAGTTCCCCAAGTCAGCCAGCTCCACTCCTCACAAGTGCCCTCCAGTGCCTGCTCCTCGCAAGTGCCCTCCAGTGCCTGCTCCTCGCAAGTACCCTCCTGCGTCTCCGCTGGTCCCGTCCAGCTCTCCTGCATCTCCTCTGGTCCCGTACAGCTCTCCTGTGTCTCAGATGGTCCCGTCCAGCTCTCCTGTGTCCCCGCTGGTTCCGTCCAGCTCCGCGCCTCCAGAGGAATGCCACTGTGAGGAATGGGCTCTGACGGTCAACCTGGACAAAACCAGAGTCATGGTGTTCCAGAAGAAGGCCAGGTCTCAGGGAAGCAGATACCAGTTCAGTTACGGAGGAGAAGTCCTGGAGCACAGCACCAGCTACACTTACCTGGGCATCCAGATCTCTGCATCAGGGGGCTTCAGTCTGGCCATGAAGGTCTTGAATGAGAAGGCCCGGAGGGCATTTTATGCCATCAAATAACGGTTTGGCCAATTAAAATGACCAATTAAAACATGGATTAAATTATATCACGCAATCATTAAACAAATTCTACTGTACGGGAGTGA
The DNA here is from genome assembly GCF_936440315.1 of Barbus barbus. Taxonomy (NCBI): domain Eukaryota; kingdom Metazoa; phylum Chordata; class Actinopteri; order Cypriniformes; family Cyprinidae; genus Barbus; species Barbus barbus. The sequence continues at coordinate 273,419 of NC_136762.1, forward strand.
AATTTGGGGACCAATAATACATTTTAAAAATTGGGATAAAACTTCAATAGAAAAACTACAACTAGAAATTATCAAACATTTTAGGGGTCCACAGAGGTACGTCCAATGATGCCTGCAGAGCTGAATTAGGCTTATACCCACTGAAGATAGAGATCCAGAAGAAATGTGTTCAGTTCTGGCATCACCTCCATCAATCTGATCCTGATTCAATCCGATATAAAGCCCTCCTCACCAATGAAGCCTCAGCAGAATCTCATCCTCTAAACACACTCGCTCTTCAGCTAGTTTATAAAACCCAGCTCCAACCCCAAAACCATTATTAAAGAAATTGACAAAAATCTAAAAGGCACTCATGATGAATCTCTAAAAATACACTTTGACCTTCAAAATAAACTCCAAAGCTACTCAACCCTAAACAGAACCACTAAAGTTGCCAATTATTTATTGATTAAACCATTTAAAGACAAATCCTCTCCAAATACAGATGAAGTAAGCATGATTTAGAAATATTGAGAGGAAGACACAGACAAACATGGCCAGAGCGAGAACAGAGGATCTGTAGACACTGATCTACAGCAAATAGAGGACGAGAAACACTTTCTGCTGATTTGTCCTAAATATCACAATGTGAGGGAAACATTTCTCCCCAGATCTGAAGCCCTGATAGCATCATTTACTGAATTTAGTAATACTGAGAAAATGCCCTTCTTACTTGGAGAAGATGATAACAGCTGCACTAGCTGCTAAATATGTATTAACCATTCACAATGTTAGATGTTTAGATGTTACACATGATTAACTTCAAACTGAATTACTTTATCTTTTCATTTATTTAGATGGATTTTATTTATGATTATTTATGTTGTTATTTATTTATTTATTTATGTTGTTATATATATGTTAATGCTTTGGCAACATTGTGTTACACAGACATGCTAATAAAGCTGAATTGAATTGAAAATTGAATATTAGCTGAATGCACAAGATTGACTGAGTGATGAAAATTTAAATAAAAGTAATATTTTTGAGGAAATTTGTTGTTTATTTTTTAATTAAATAAAAATCTCCACAAAGTGTTTAAATAAACATTGTATGTTAAATTAATTGTAATTCATGTTTAGTGATGTTCTTACCAGGTAGTGGATAAGTTGTATTTATAATATGTCATTATAAGACACATTGAGTAATTAGGACTGTCAATGAATTTAAAAAAATAAATAAATCCATCTCGATTGGGGGCAGATAAATAATCGTAATGACATCACACAATAGAGGATTTTTTGGACAAAGAAATGCCTTGCGACGAGCCGTGGATCAGGTCACACCCCCCGATCGTTCGGGGGAGCAAATTGAGCTTAAAATCAGATGAACACAAGCAAATATTTTTAGTCCAGATAATTCAAGGGGACAGAACCACTTCAGAAACCACACAAAGTGAACATGATGGTCAAGTTTAAAATATTAGTATTTGTATCCTTCTTATCGTATCACTCAAGAAGACACTGATTCATTAAAGTGGTAGCATGAGTTACTGTCATCTTCACTGTGTGTAGTTTTTGAAGTGTAATTTTTAGACATCCCATACACGTGATTTGTTTTCTAAAACTCTTAGTGTGTTCATCTGATAAATGAAAGTAATATGGGATGGCATGAAGTTTGCTTTTAATCCCTTTCCCTGTATTTGTTTTCCTGTGTTCCGCTGTGCTGCATTTTAATTGTTGTTGTTGCACTAGATATACGTGTTTGACCTGTGTTTTGTTTTCTCCCTTTAACCAAACTTCTGAATGTCTGTCAGAAAAGAAAGTACTTCTACTTTTTTAATACTTGAGTACAATTTTAAAGTTTTACTTTTTTAATTTAACTCAAGTATGGCCAGATACTTGTACTTTCACTTGAGTTAAACGTTTGAGTACTTTTTACACCTCTGCATATATCACAGCCACTCGTTTCTTTAATGGCCGCATTAAGTTTCTCTGATTCCAGTGCGAAGAACAATCAGGACAAACAGAAAGTTTTCTGGTTCAGGAACCAGCTGTGATTTATCCTCGGCCTTCTGAAGTCTCGCCGCTCAGGATTCTGTGCTCAGAAAGGCCTTTTGCATCAGACGGCAGCATGAGCTACAATAAAACATTTGAATGAATTTAGAAAGTGAAAGCACGGCGGTGTGCTGCATTACTGAAAGCAGAAGATCCATCATGTTCATCCAACACACTGTCACCAGACTCTGTTTCTTTCTTAGGTCAGCTTTAGTAAAACTCTTTAAACTGTTTAGTAAAACAACAGGTTCTGTGTGGATAAGCGGTGGATCATTTATCATCTCTTTGTCACAAAATAGATTTGACATGAACTCTTTTCTCACTGAGACACAAACACGGCAAAACTCAATGAACCTACAGGCCTTTTACATGCTCTTTACAATCCTGATCAACTTCAGTTCAACACAAACTCAGTAAAACACACACCTGATCTATTCCTACAGTAATACCAGAGTCAAATATATCACAATCTAAACAATGAAATACTCTTGGATGTAGCTGAACACCTACACAGTGTTAGTCTTGTAAAGCCAAGTTCACACTACAGGACTTTACACGTCGGCAGATCGTTGTGCCATTCAGACTACATGACTTGATTGTCTGTCTTTTAGTCGTTGTGGCGTTCACACTACATGACTCTTATGTAAATTATCTGCAACCAGGGGTTACACACTACACGAGCTGACAACAACTCTGTCACCCAACCGCTCCATTCGGTCCCTAAACCACGTTTTGTCATGAAAACACGCGAGAATTGACCGTTCGCAAAGAGCTTGATTGAGAGGTGATCTGACCAATTAGAACATGCCTGACAGCTGGCAAGTCTTCATAGAAATACATGTTAAAATGGTGAAAAATATCAACTGAATTGAAACTTTTTCAATATAACTAAATATAAATATGTGCTGAGGGTGTGCTGTTGCTGGCTGCCATGGTAACGGCAATAAGCTGAGGTATTTAAAAGTGCTTGTTTTGCTTACCAGAAAATTTGGTCATGCACTGTATGCATAGCTTGCAGCGCTAAAGTTAAAGGATTAGTTCACGTTTAAAAAAACGTTTGCTGATAATTTACTCACCCCCATGTCATCCAAGATGTCCATGTCTTTCTTTCTTCAGTCGAAAAGAAATTAAGGTTTTTGATGAAAACATTTCTCTATATAGTGAACTTCAATGGGACCCAAACGGTTCAAGGTCCAAATGACAGTTTCAGTGCAGCTTCAAAGGGCTTTAAACGATACCAGACGATGAATAAGGGTGTTATCTAGCGAAACGATCGGTCATTTAAAAAATAAATAAAAAAGTTTAAGTTTTATAAGCACAAATGCTCACCTTGCTCTGTTCTGTGATGCGCGTTTGTGACGTCACGTAATACGCAATGACGTGGAAAAGGTCACGGTTGACTTAGGCGGAAGTACCCAGTCAGTGTTTACAAATGTGCGGAAGGAGGACCATATACACATATTCAAATGTCTTTGTGTCAGTTTATCGTTTAAAATGCCCATTTCGTGTGCGTATCCTGGGTGTTTTAATATTAAAAAGCCTACTGACTCGGTACTTCCGCCTACCTCAACCGTGACCTTTTCCACGTAATTGCGTATTACGTGACGTCACGAACGCGCATCACAGATCAGAGCAAGGCGAGCATTTGTGCTTATAAAACTTAAACTTTTTTATTTATTTTTGAAATGACCGATCGTTTCGCTAGATAAGACCCTTATTCATCGTCTGGTATCGTTTAAAGCCCTTTGAAGCTGCACTGAAACTGTCATTTGGACCTTGAACCGTTTGGGTCCCATTGAAGTTCACTATATAGAGAAATGTTTTCATCAAAAACCTTAATTTCTTTTCGACTGAAGAAAGAAAGACATGGACATCTTGGATGACATGGGGGTGAGTAAATTATCAGCAAAAGTTTTTTTAAAAGTGAACTAATCCTTTAAATGCTGAGTGTTAAATAATAAAATAATATGTTAAAAAGTGTGCTCTTAACATTCTGTGGACAAAATCCTGTGAACTTCGCCCCGATCGGGAGCTGTATATGCATGCTCATCTGTTTTCAATGCAGGTTAACCGCGAGCTTCATGTCATCTTCCCACTCATTAAACTATGACAGGTCCTTTACTGCAAAAAGACCGTCACTGCGACACTCGCAAAGTGATGAAACTATGGCGCTATGTGCTTTTAAAACCATTTTCACTGGTTTCAGGTTATATTGTCGGCTCGGAAAATATGTAAATGCGCATGCCCAGTAGCTGCAGCTGTATCCCTTCTAACCTTAACCACAAATCAGACAGGAGTAGATTAACTTCGGTGGACTTAAAATGGTGTGTTCCGCGGTTGAAATGAAACACCTTCTGATGTTTATTCATGTTCATTTCGTGCATTAAGTAAATATGAAAAGTCGTTCGGTTCACGTGTTTGAACTGAGGCAATACAGTGATCTGTCACGACACATTGAAGAGCCACAAAAAGGTATTAATTGCTTGAATTTCTTTAAAAAGGACTCAATATAAAAGCTGAGAGTCCTGAGACCTTGTTTCAGATCAGCAGTAACCTGCTCTGTCTTCTCTGTCGGTGTGTGGTCAGTTTCCTCTTTGGAGTGTTTGTCAGTCATGGCAACAATAACTATTAGTGGTTAATAAAAAATATATCAGCCAAAAGCCTGTGAAAGATGCTTATGTGCAAAAATATAAGCATTTTCTTTCAGCGAAGTTGTTGCTGTTGTTTTTCTTCCAGTGACCTCAACCCATGCCTTGCTCTTTCATTGGCTGTAGCTCGTCACCAAACCTGACACCACGTGATGTCGAGTCGGCCGACCGTGTCGAGGCGAGGTGTCGGCGACGCGTCAGCGAGCGTCTTTGATGCATCGTTGTGTAGTTCACACATAAAGATCGCGAAGCGCCGATCACCCGCAGATTTTCCCCCGATTACAGCCTGACCTGTCGGCGAGCTCGTTAACTTGCAAATCGGGCTTAAAATCCTGCAGTGTGAACTAGCCTTAACTTGATTCTCAAGAATAATATTGTGCTGTAATGGAAACGTGAAACATTTACTGCCGTCAATCTGAACATTCCTGCTTTATTAAGACATTCACAGAAGAAAACACTGAGTGATTCTACCTGCTTTCAGCTCAATGTTTTACGAGGGATAATGTGTGTTTGTTAAAAACCTCTGCTAGTGTGACTTGATTTGCATCTGTATGAAGGGTTATAGATTTGAAAAAGTAACCCAAGTATTGAGAAAAATGTCCTAGTGATTTAAAAATCTGTTAATCAGCAGTTCTTGCTGGTAAAGGTGATCTATGTGCCAGAATACCCTGCTTAACCTGATTATCTGAAAGCAGTTAAGATCCACTTAAGAATTAGGGTTTGGTCAGCAGAGATACGTTCAATAAATGTGCAAATGCGTGCAGAAGTGGATGAGATAAAGCAGCATGTTCAGTGTTATCAGGCTCCTGCGGTACGCTGCACTCGTGTGTGTTTCTGCAGCAGAAGCTCCGGTCCAGACCCACACGAGAGCAAAATACAGCATTTACTGCGAGGATTTGACGAGAGATCAGTGCTGCTGTATTCAGACCCATCCGCCGCTCTAATTCAATATCTGACCAGCACGACTTCATTTGATTACAAGCAAACTTGTCAAACAACAGCGAACACGCGCGGCGGAGAGAAACACTCGAAGGTCACCGCGGCTCTGACAGATGCATTATGGGACTGGAAACACAAACACTCGCAGGGATGTGATCGGGACGTGAGAAGCACGGAGAGAATTACAAGCAGCTCTTCGCACTTATTTAGACTGTCGTTTTGATTTCAATATCGATAATGAAATATTAGGGCTCTAAAGATGCCATCACTCGTCCTCCAGTGCTGATAAAGAAAAACTCGTTTAGTCAGGTTTATTTCCTCTTGGGTTACTTATTTATTTTCAATCTAAACTGTTTGCTTCAGGAAAACAAACCCAAAGGACGAGGACACACACGCACACACACACACACACAAACAAACACAAACACAAACACAAACACACACACTCACACATACACATACACACACACACACACACACACACAAACAAACAAACGAATACACACACACATTTACACTCCGGCTGTGTGATGGTAATCAGTCCTTTGCGTCTCAGCTGAAGGAGACTGGAGAAAGCGAGCGCGGCAGGAGTGTGTAAATGTGACGGGTACAGAAAGTATTATGTTCATGTGTATTTAGAATTACACAAAATGTTCAAATGTGTACCTGATATGCCTGTCTGTGTGTGTGCACCTGCCCCTTTAAATTTCTGACTGCAATGTTGAAACTAATTTCCTGTCTTTGCACCTCCTCTTCCCTTTCTGCATTGTCTCTGCATGGGAGAGGTGGGTTCCTAATGAGCTCTGATCCGTTTTCTTTTGAATTACTTCTGTACTTAAATTTGTCATTTGGATCATATCTGTGACATTATTTTACCTGTATATTTGATTATTTTCATATTTCCATCAAGTTTGATCAGTTTTCTGTCCGATGTGAACTTGAAGCACGTGCTGATTACA
>NC_136762.1:285000-307500 GCF_936440315.1 Barbus barbus
TGAGCGTGTTAAGCTCCAGGTTGTTAAGACTGCACCAGACAGCCAGCTCCTTAACCTCCTGTCTGTAAGCAGACTCGTCACCGTCCTGGATGAGGCTGATCAGTGTGGTGTCGTCTGCAAACTTCAGGAGCTTGACAGAGGGGTCTTTAGAGGGAGAAGAGCAGTGGGGAGAGAACGCAGCCCTAAGGAGCTCCAGTGCTGATGGTGCGGGTGCTGGATGAGAATTTTTCCAGCCTCACTAGCTGCTGCCTGTCTGTCAGGAAGCTGTTGATCCACTGACAGACGGAGGTGGGGACGGAGAGCTGAGTTAGTTTAGGCAAACTGCAGGGGGTCCAGTAAGGGTCCAGTGATGTCCTTCAGAAAAGCCAAAACCAGTTTTTCAAATGACTTCATGACCACAGACGTTAGAGCCACAGGTCTGTAGTCGTTAAGTACTGTAATCTTGGGTTTCTTTGGGACGGGGATGATGGTGGAGCGTTTGAACTTCACACAGCTCCAGTGATCTGTTGAAGATCTGTGTGAAGATGGGGGCCAGCTGATCAGCACAGGATTTCAGACAGGCTAGTGTCACACCGTCTGGGCCTGGTGCCTTCCTTGTTCTTTTTGAAGATCTGGCGCACATCATCTTCTCTTATCTGCAGTTCAGGTGTGGGGGAGGGGGGGTTGCAGGAGGTGTGAATGGTGCTTTTTCAAACCTACAATAGAACTCATTAAGATCGTCTACCAGTTGTTGATTCTCCACAGTGCTGGGGGATGGTGTCTTGTACTTGGTGATGTCTTTCAGACCTTTCCACACTGAAGCAGGATCACTGGAAAATAATTGGTTCCTTTGCTTTCCAGAATAATTCCTATTTGCCACTCTGATCTCCTTTTCCAGTGTGTTTTTGTCCTGTGTATACAAGACTCTGTCCCCATTCCTGTAAGCATCTTCTTTGGTCTGACGGAGCTGTCTGAGTTCTGCAGTGAACCATGGTTTGTTGTTGTTATAAATTAGATGAGTAAAGCTTATAAAACCCGCTTGTAAAGCTTGTAAAACCCGCTCTGTCTCATAAGTCCATCTCTTTACAGTCCTTAATACAGGTTTAGAAGATTTAAGTTTCTGCCTGTAGGTTGGAATAAGATGAACCAAACAGTGATCAGAGAGTCCTAAATCTGCCCGTGGGACAGAGTGATATGTGTCCTTTATCGCTGTGTGATCCAGTATATTACTGTCTCTGGTGGGACATATAACATGCTGTCTGTATTTTGGCAGTTCACGGGAGAGATTTGCTTTATTAAAGGCCCCGAGAATGATTAAAACAGAGTCAGGGTGTTGTTGTTCTGCGTCTGTGATCAGATCAGCGAGTTTCTGTAAAGCTGAGCTCATGTGCGCTTGCGGTGGAATGTAGACACTCACGAGAATGAACGAGCAGAACTTCATTAACAGAGGTTTACAGTTAATGAAGAGCGTTTCTAGATCTGAACAGCACATCTTCTTTAACACAGTTACATCTGTACACCAATTCTCATTGATGTAGAAGCATGTCCCGCAGCCGCACGATTTCCCCGTTGATTCCGCGACGCGATCTGCTCTGATCAGCGTGAAATTAGGCGTAAGGCGTTGTCTGGAATGGTGTCGTTCAGCGGAGATTCGCCAGATGGATGCTAGGCAACGGCATTCGAAATCCACGCTGTCTGAGCTTCACAAGTGCGCCGGCTCGCTTACCCCGTCTGCGCGTCCTGAAGCATCTAAAGAGCACTTCAGCTCCGCCGACTACTATGTTCAGCAAAACATCCGAATAATCGAAAACCGGCTGGAGATTTTGTGGAATGTTCTGCCGAATGTTCAGCAGTTCTTCCTTGGTGAAACTGATCGTGTTAGACAAACAAAAAACAGGAAAAACTAACAAAAACACTAAAACAACTGGAGAGCCAGGCACAATGGCTGACATGCGCGGCACCATCTTGATCTTCTGTTGGTTATTCACTCCCCCATCTACAATCACTGCCAGACCTGAGACTCGAACCCACAACCTTCAGGTCACAAGTCCGACTCTCTATCCATTAGGCCATGACTGCCCCCGTAATGACAACGTACATCATCAGCTCAGGTTAGAAATAAGAGAATTCATTTGAGAGTCTCCATCACGACGGAAAAACAGACATGGTCTATCACTGCTTCCACACATACAGTATACAGATGGTTTTACATTCATCTTTGATGTCATTAGAAGTTTTAACAGCACGCTCATCTCTTCTATTCTGCAGTAATATTCAGACATCTCAGAAATAGAACAACAAATTTGTAAATGTCCATCATGGATCCATATTCTGAGTTTGTTTTCTGACGTATGAGAGATCTCTCGCTCCATCACCTGCCATGATTCGCTCTGATCCATCTGACGGTCAGATCCTCCCCATTCTCTGAGATTGCTGCTCGTCAGATTGATATGAGATCTTGTGCAAGAGCCACGACAGACCACGTCTACAGCAATTAACTACAATTGTACATGAGGCAAATTATAATTAAAATCACAGTGTGCAGTGACATCAGATGCAGTTGTGATGCAGATGCAGAGTGTCAGAGTGACACACACACACACACACACACACACACACACACATGTTGGTTTTTGTGGTTTATGGGGACTCTCCATAGGCGTAATGGTTTTTATACTGAACAAACTGTGTGTGCTATTGCCCTACACCAACCCTACACCTAAACTTAGCCCTCACAGGAGACTTTGTGCATTTTTAGATTTTCAAAAAAACACCATTTAGTATGTTTTTTAAGCCTTTTGAATTACGGGGACATAGGCAGTGTCCTCATAAACCACCTTCATATTGTAATACCTCTGTCATACCCATGTCATTATACAAATTTGTGTCCTCATAAACCACATAAACATGCACACACACACACTTACTGATACACACACAAACAAACACACACTCTCTCACACACCATACACACACACACACACACACATACACACACCCACACTCATGATCACAACATTAAAGCTGTACTCTAAACATCTGCATATCTTCCACACATTAACTAAAGTCCGTCCCTCTCGAGGTTAGAACTGATGGATCGCTACTAAAACAACAGCAGACAGCAGCTGCACCATTTCCCAGCATGCACCTGATCATATGACTCTTCCTCAGCGATCACCTGACCTCCAGCTTCTGTCCTTCACTTCTAAAACACAAAGACTGTCCGTTTACAAAATGGCCTCATTTCTCATTAAAAAATTACTCATTTCAGTTCCCAGTATTTGTAAGGTTGGAATATAACACAAAAGTGAATAAACGAATATGTATAATTCATAAGCTGCTACACAGAGACGTGTGATTAAAGCAGGAGCTGCTGAAAGAAACACAGAGCCCTCGTTTCTTTTCTTTTCTTCTGCAGGCGTTTCTTTAGAAGGTCTTTTCATGTCGACAATTAGAGGAACCCTGCAGACAAACACTTTCCTTTCCCGTTCGATCAGATCTGAGCTGAAGCTGACACACGAGGACAGAAACAGAGAGCTGATCTTCAGCTGGGCTTCATCACAGCAGCGTTTTATTTCATCAATACTATCTCACATTAAACAGATTTAGATGTTTATTAAACCATGTTTCCTGTCCTAAACTTTCCTCTTTGAGAAATGTTTTCGGCTCATTCTTCACCTGTGTGTGTTCGTGAATCGGCCGTTTGATGAATACTTTCATTTCTCTGCTTCACACTTGATGAAGTTTAATAGTGGAAATCCATCATGAAGAAAATAATTTGGAGAATATAAACAAAGCGGCGTCAGTGACGGATCTCTGATGAAGACTGTGTAATTCTGAATGCTTTGACCTCTTGACCTCTGACCGTCGCCTCCTGCAAACGCTATATACATCACGCTAATGTGCTGCTAGCTAGCAGTTAGCGAGAGTCAGACGAGTTTGTTAGATGTGTCTCATCTTACTGGAGTTTATTACAAACACAAACTACAGGAGATCGCCTGGTAAATTAAGAAAGCCCATTTCCAGCATCCTCAACACGTCAGAGTTATGAAGCTGAAGATGAACGTCACGGTCAAGAGCTCCTGCTGGACAAACACAGATGGAAATCGCTCTCACTTCTGTCCCTTTAACGCAATAAAATATGGGTCGTTTCAAACAGCTTCATGGTGAAAACATGAAAAAAGTCTGGAAACTAATGTTGCAAAAATCATCAGTTATGAAACAGACTTAATTCCAGCTGTAAAGCAGCTCTACAGAAGCCAGTTTATCATTCAGCTCACATGATGTTCTCATCGTGTCTGTTTAATGTCCTGTGTTCCAGTGAAAAACTGAGAAAGCCACACCAAACCATTTCATTCATAATGTGTGCAGTAACCTCTGAAGCCTGGAGGATCTCCACCGGATCTGCAGGAGTTTATGGCTCCAGGATCAGAGATCTTCTCGATGCAGAGTGACAGCGGCAATGTTTGAGATGCTCAGGGTGACTGAGTCGACATCAGTGTGAATCAGTGCAGCTCATTCACATGCAGCGCTGCAGTAACACAATGAGAGCATCATATGAAGCTCCTGAAAGCTGCAGAACGAGGAACGACGCGCCGCCTTTGATCAGTAACACTTTGAACATTCTGTCAGACGCTCGGCTTTAATATGAGAGAAACACTGAGACACAGCGGCCTGCAGGACAGACGAGCGTCCGGAGCCGCTGCAGATCTCAGACGCGTTCGCTTGAGCATCTCCACAGCAGTGAAGCTCTTCGTCACACTTAATTACTTCAGCAGCAAACGGGTTTCTGTGGTTACTGTATGGCGAACCGACTCCAGACGTGATGTTTCCATCTTCTGCATCGTGAAGCATCACTGTCATTTGATTTTGTTTCATGGCTTCAGAAAGACACAGAGCTGTCTGGAAACCATATTTTCTATCAGCGCAGATATCAAAGAGAAAAACAGATGAGAAACGGAGGAGAAAAACTGGAGCTTTGAGCAGAGAAGGTCTCTGGCGCTTCGTAAGAGCCACGGTGCGTTTACAGGTGTGTTTAGAGTGCTAAAGGTCAGGTTTAGATGTGATATGTCAGCCAGGAAAACAATTTAATAAATGTCATGGATCTGCCCTTGGCCATCACGATGGTGTTCAGAGACGCACCTCTGCTCTGATGAAGCTGTTGATTGGTTATTAGGCTGATCAGAGCATCACAGATGTGACGAGAAGTGCCGTTATCCATCATACTCACCGCAACAGCTGTCGCTCTTCACCGACTCGACCCGAGTGTTCAGGACGCGATCAAAACACACAAGTGTTTCTGTCCTCAAAACCCTGACGCTGCAACTGCTCAAATCACTCAGACTGATGCACTGGAAATGCAAGACTAAGTAATAAAATACAGAAAGAATGAGTCATACAGCGCCGTTGTGCTACAGGTGTCCCAAGTTCAAATCCCGGCTCGCGGATCTTTCCCGATCCCCTCTCTCTCTCACACTTCACTTGCTGTCAGATCTAAACTGTCCTATCATAAAGGCAAAAACGCCCAAAATAAATCTTTAAAAAAGGAAAGAAAGAAAGAAAGAAGAGTCTATCCTGAGACAAAAGCAAGCAGGTTCACACAATAACAGCACAGACACTGTGAGATTAAATTCTTGGTTAACCTTTTATTTTAAGGTGTAATTATACATTTAAGTACTGAGTAATTTTACTACATGTACTTATTATATGGTTAAAGTTTGGCTCATCAGGGTTACTTGCATGCAATTATACATGCAATTATGCATAATTTATTGTAGTAAGTACATGTAACCTGTGTAACAAAGACACCTTAAAATAAAGTGTTCATCTAATTGTGACCGAGTTCATAAGGTTGGTGTGTTGGGCCAAGTGTTTCATTAATGTATTTGCATTAGTGTGGTAGATTAAGTTTTTGGAGGTATTTTTATTTTGCATTTACATTTTGTTTTTTACTCGACAGATCTTTCCTTGTGGAGCTCTATGCACACGGAACTCTGATGTCTAGGCCCTGCTGTTTTGTTTAGGACTTATTTTTGTTTTTTTTAAATCGTTTATTGATGGTTATGATTCTTGTATTGTTACGACTTGTGTTTGCTTGATTGTGTTTGTTTGTTGAATCTAGTTTTTGCCAACCGTCTAGGTTTGCATAACCCATTTCTTTGTTTTAGGAACCAGCCTGCAAGGAGTGTTTTCTTCTGGGGTTGTCTGGGTCCCTCTTTCGTCACTGCATGGTGGTGTGAGATTTACTGCACTGCATGAGTATTGAGTTGAGAGTGTAATTTTATTTGTAATTTACTATACATTCTTTAAAGTTGTTGATTATTGATTGGTTTATCAGTGCACGTGTGGTGTGTGTGTGGTCCTTGGGGGATCCGTGGCCGTTTGATTCTCCCCCTTCCCTCCAGCAGGCTGGGTAACTCTCTACTTTAAGATAGTGGGTTATGATTTTAATATTTGGCTTAAAGTCCAGATCTTTTAAAGTTGTGATTTTTCCCTTTTTTTCACTTTGATAACTTTGATTGCCCATCAAACTAATATTTATTGCTTGTTAATAAAAGTGTTAGACTTGAAGGTCACGTCTCTGTTCTTCTTTCATTATGGGCTGTTGAACTTGTGTTGCCGTGTTTAATCATTTCCGAGGGTATAAACCCCGGTGGCGTAGTCGGAAGCCAGGGTGAGCGTGGAGTTTCGCTCGGTTACATAATCATCAAGGAAACTCTTGATGATTAGATGATGTGATCACATGATGAGCTACAGACTCTCAGATCAGATCAGATCTCATCACCTTAAACACGTCAGTCTGATCTGTTGTGTTGTGTGTCTGAATGACTCTCTCTGTGATCATGGCGAATACGTGGTGATTTGAGGACAAGCGTCAGCCGAGGGTTTGTGGAAACATCAGTCGTTAACTAGCACGCTCTCATCTCTGGAGAAACACACTGAACTCAAGAGTGAAAGGAAAAGCTCATCTACACACACATTCATCCTGATTCTGCTGATCAGTTTCTCCAGCTGGCCGGAGACGAGTATGAATGAGACCAATTCATTTCATCGGTCAAATCATTTCCTCCCGTTAATACAGCTAGAGCGACTCTATTAAAACATCAACGGCGCCTGACATAATAAAAGTGAAACAAATGAGGTTTTCTGAAGGGCGGAACCGTCTCATTACCAGCGATTTAACAGTGTCACAAAACTGAGTAAAGCCAAATAAACACACAAACAACAAGATGATGAGGTGCTTCTAGATTTCATGAGACATTAAATTTAAAAACAATCATATGAAATAATTCAGAATGAGGATGAGCGTTATTCCGGTCTACTGTGAAATCGACTGTGAAAATCGCTGTACAGACAGGTGTGAATGAATCTAACAGACAGAAGTGAATGAATCAAGGAATCGTTGTACGGACAGAAGTGAATGAATCAAGGAATCGCTGTACAGATGAGAGTGAATCAGTCATCAGGACAGACGTGTGTCGTGATGTTCAGATGCTCCTCTCTCTGATCCAGCGCCGCAGTATCACAACGTTCTGCAGGAGGGCCGTTCTAGAGGAACTTCTCTTCATATTTAATATGACAGGACAGTCTAAGTGTGTTAACACCTTTGAACTTTTACTGAACCATTTTCCCCGGACGCTTCCTTCTGGAGTGTCTTAATTGAAACACTTTGAAGTTGAACACAGTGAAGAATGAGAAACGTGCCCAAGGGTCCCTGAGGGTCTCGCTGCCCATCTATCATCTGATTAGACCTCGGTGTGTGTCAGATCTCTTCCTCCTCGTCCAGACCGAACCAATGCATATTGATCTGAACTACAAACACAAAAGACTCCCTGAGATTCACTGAGACTCAGAAAGACAGACTCAAAGCGTCCAGAAACCTGCTGCCGACCTCATTCGGTGCACACCTCTGCAGACAGACAGAGACGTAACATGACTTCATGTGTTCAGTTACATCACATTTCATACATTAAATTAATAAAATACTCCCTTAAAACTCCACATAACTAAAATCAACTGCATATTTTCATATGCATATACTGTATGTTATGTGTGTACATGCAATATTTTTCTCTTGGGTTTCACTCGTGTGTCTCTCTTTCCTTTAAACTGCTGGAGGAAGCATTGAGTCTGTCCATTCTTAGTTTCTTTCTTCAAATCAAAACGTTTCCTTCGTTCTTCATTTCCTCTGAGAATCAGGCACATGAATATGAAAAATAAGGTTCAGCATGCCGTATCACATCATATACTCTTGAAAACGCTGGAGGCTTCAGAGTGGCTTTCATCTTCACTGAGAGTTTTGCTGCAAAACATCAAAGACTTTGTGCTTCTATTTGTCTGAGAGCCGCAGCGAAAATTAATTGTGCTTTAATAATCAGACGCGCTATAAATGCGATTGAACTGTGCGGCCCTTCATCGCCGGCACCGGCCAGACACCAAATGAAATGCTTTTCTGTGAAAGTCCAGTTTTAAAGACAAAGTGAAATAGATTCACGTCACACTGATGGAAGGTGACAGTTTCATATTGACTCTGACTGAGGAGAGAAAACCACTTTCAATATATTAAATATCAGAGCGGCGGCGAGCCACCAATGAAGAAAAAGCAGCCGAGGGAGAAAATAAATGCAATGAACTCGTCCTGTCGGCTCATTTATTATTCACAAACATTACAGGTGTTTTTCCTTCGTCCTCACTATCACTTTCTATCCGGTAATAATCCTTTAACAAAAGCCACTTCCATAATAAGATGTAGCGCTCCAGGAAGTGACATCATCTATAGCTAATTGTTGAAGAGTCTGAGTTTGACCAGATCATTTTTAAGTTAAAGTACAACACAAACACAATGACATGTCTCTCACCGTATAAATGAAGTACTGAAAAAACAACAGAACTAAAGCTTTTGAAATACATCAGCACTGCTGGCAGCAACATCCAGTCCCGCTAAATTTGGAATGATGTCACACCAAACAATTCTGGGTACAAAAAATATAACCAAATTGGACAAACGTGACCCTGTACAATTAAACTAAATCTATTACGGCTGTTGAAAATAAAGTGTCGTTCAGATGAGTTCATAAACAACAGATGTGCATGCGATGTAAGTAAGAGATTCGTTTATCGTACAGTGGAGATGGCTTCATTGAGTATAACGGGAGAGTTTTCTGAGAGTGCTTAAACTCACGCTAGACTGACGTCAGTGATAATGTTATTTGCTGTTTGATTAACCATGGAAATGAAAATGTTATATTTACTAACTTACAAAGTTTTTAATAAATTGTTATCATGTTAAATACAAATTCAGTCGTATTAAAAATATTGTATGACACCCATATCTGGTACTTGCCTAAAAAGATTAATAGATTATAATTATAATTATAATTAATAGATTACACTAACATTAGAGAAGTTTTAGTCTCACCCGCCTATGCTTCTAGAGATTGCAGAGTGATGCATGACAGTGAAAAATGACTTGAAATAATCCTGAAAGTATGTTAAGATAAATGTTAAAGTGTGCCCCCAAAAAGCTCAAGTGGCCTCTAGCGGCCCCCCTCCAGTTACTGCGGTCTAGAACCGCCACTGTTGTGGATGTAAATATTTCTGACTTTTTTTTTTTTGGAGGAGATTGAAACTAAGAAACTGAACTGTTCCAACCTTTGCGCACATGAACGCACAGTTTAAACATAAATGATGTAGGTTTACAACAGCGCCAAACAAACAGGCGTAAAATTAATCATTCGGATGAAACATCTGCGTTTTCTGCTCGACAGCAAAAAAGAAGCATTAACAGGCAGAAAAAAACTAATAAATAAAAATAAAATCAGTTGATACAAGCAAATGCTTTTATAAAAGTCTAGAGTTCTGCAGGCTGCTCTGCTATTCTGCAGCATTAAACTCTATAACACAAAGAGCTCTGAGTGTGAGGGTGTGTTCTCTCTGGTAAACATGTTTTCATGGTTTACTCTAACCTTGAGTCATGAGTTGAATGCTTGTCTTCATATGATGGATCATAGATTGTGTGATTGGACCTCCAGTGTTTCTTTCTTGTGTTACTATGTGTGAAAAAGTTCTGAAGCTAAAGCTCCAGATAATAAATGAGTCCAGAGCCTGAACACCAAACCAGAGAGCCGCCAAACCCTCATACTTCCGTATGTATGTAATCTCCAGCAGTGTCACAGGTGTATTTCAGTCACCAGTGGCCTGTAGCACGAAGGCAGTTTCAGTTTTTACCCAGGAAGTTCTCGTTTAGTTTGAGTAAACTCTGAGATTTCAGGCTCAAGAAGGTGGGTTGGTCTTGAGCGGGTTTTGTCACCATAGTAAATTACGCTACACAGCTACCCTGCAAACCCAAACTGGACCAATCAGTTGAGCAAAGTGACATACAGTGCCCTCCAACAGTATTGGAACAGTAAGGCCAATTCCTTTATTTTTTCTGTAGACTGAAAACATTTGGGTTTGGCATCAAAAGATAAATATGAGATGAGAGACTGACATTTGAGCTTTTATTTACAGGTATTTTCATCTGGATCTGATACACAATTTAGAAGATAGCACCTTTTGTTTGAACCCACCCATTTTTCATGTTACCAAAAGTATTGGAACATGTGACTGACAGGTGTGTTTTGATGCCCTGGTGTGTCCTATTAATTGATTATTCAAACAATAAATAGCACTGAATGTCTGCGCTCAGTTTCAGATCCGTGCAGACTGCATTTATAGTTAGTTAGACGTGTAACCAACATGAAAACCAGAGAAGTGTCTATGGGTGAAAAACGAGCAATTGTGAAGCTGAGAGAAGATGAAAAATCAATCAAACCATTGCACAAACACTGGCAACAGCAAGTACAACCATTTGGAATCTCCTGAGGAAGAAAGAAACCACTGGTGTACTAAGTAACACCTCAAACGGGTAGATCAAGGAAAACATCTGCAGTTGATGACAGAAACATTGTGACCGCTGTAAAGAAAGACCCTAAAACAACTGTTAGTGACATCAGCAACAACCTCCAGAGGGTAGGAGTGAAGGGATCACAATCTACTGTTCGCAGAAGACTTCATGAACAAAAGTACAGAGACTACACCAGAAGATGCAAACCACTCATTAGCAAGAAGAATAGGAGATGAGCCTCAAAAATTCTGGGACAAGGTTTTATGGACTGAATTTATGGACCAAAGTGATGGAAAGGCTAAAGTTTGGCGAAAGAAAGGATCTGCTCATGATCCCAAACATACAAGCTCATTTTCTTCTGGGACAGGCTCATTAATCTTCATTAATGATGTAACACATGATGGCAGCAGCAAAATTAACTAAGAAGTCTACAGAAATATTTTGTCTGACAATTTACAGAAAGATGCAACCAAACTGATTGATAGATCATTCATCATGCAGCAAGATAATGACCCAAAACATAGTGCCAAAACAACACAGGAGTTCATCAGGGGCAAGAAGTGGAAGGTTTTAGACTGGCCAAGTCAATCTCCACACTTAAACCCTGTAGAGGATGCATTTTACCTGCTAAAGAAGAGACTGAAGGGAGTAACCTCCCAAAACTGAAAGAGGCTGCGGTGAAAGCCTGGAAAAGCATCACAAAAGAAGAATGCTAAAGTTTGGGGATGTCAATGGGTCACAGGCTTGATGCAGTTATTGAAAGCAAAGGATTTGCAAATAAATATGAAGTCTTTTTCACTTTAATCTATGTTAATTCTATCTGTTCCAATACTTTTGGTAACATGAAAAATGGGTGTGTTCAAACAAAAGGTGCTATCTTCTAAGTTGTGTATCAGATCCAGATGAAAATACCTGTAAATAAAAGCTGAAATGTTAATCTCTCATCTCATATTCATCCTTTGATGTCAAACCCAAATGTTTTCAGTCTACAGCAATAATAAAGGAATTGGCCTTACTGTTTCAATACTGATGGAGGGCACTGTATATCTGATGCAATGAAGCCACTCCTTTACAGTCAAATAATTTTAGAGACTTTTGCGGCTACTTATTTATTATATTTATATTATGTTAATGTAATTGTTTATAATTCATATTGTCAGTCCTCTGTCGTGTGTGTCTTGTGTCCTTATTTGGTTTGTTTCCTGTCCTTGTTTAGTGTGATTATTAGTTTATTCAGTTCAGCTGTGTTTGATTATGTTCGTGATTATCCTGTGTATTTAAGTTCTGTCTGTTGAGTTAGTGTTTGTCTGGTCTACTCGTTACGCCCGGTGTTCCTGTGTGTCAGCCCTGCCTTGTTTACATTAAAGACTGTATATTTGAGTTTAGTCCTTGTCTCGTGTTCCTCGTTCCTCCCTGCACCGTGACATATATAATATGTTCATATAATTATTATATGAAGTGACAATTAATTTTAAGCTCCACAATTTATATATATATATATATATATATATATATATATATATATATATAATTTATATGCTTTCCTTTTGATTCCTTTGCATATTTTCTTTCAGCTGCATTCTTAAACATTTGCTGCAGCAGAAGTGTTTATTCCTGCCTTGTAAATGCATTTAAATTCATAAATTTTTTAATAAAGACACAAACTCTGCTTCAAACTCTGAGTTGAGAGAGAATGTTTATATCAAGCTTTGTGAGCCCTGTGAACCTCATCTAAACCAGGTTGGATTTGTTTGGTTTTGTCAACTCTAAACTTACTCTGAAACTTTGAGTCTGTTCATCTCGCTTCATGCTACAGGCCACAGGATACAAAAGATCCAAACGAATCCAGCAACACAGGAGGAAGAAATAGTCACATCACATCACAACACATCAAGTCACATCAAAATACAACACATCACACAGACATGCAGAGTCTTATATGCTGCTCAATTAGTTGAAAGGGGTAAAAGATGAAAGTTGAAAGGGTTCTGTTGTGGTATAACTCATATCACACAGACCTGCTCTGAACAGGTCAGTCAGTCAGATAGAGGACGGACCTGAAGAACATTCATGTGCAAACTCATTTCTGTGGAACACTGTGAATATAAAAGAAAAAAAGGAAAGGGAAGTGGTGTGTGGCCAAGTATGGTGACCCATACTCGGAATTTGTGCTCTGCATTTAACCCATCCAAGTGCACACACACAGTAGTGAACACACACACACACACACACACACACAGTAGTGAACATACACCTGGAGCAGTGGGCAGCCAATGCTGCAGCACCCGGGGAGCAGTTGGGGGTTCGGTGCCTTGCTCAAGGGTCTCACCTCAGTCGTGGTATTGAGGGTGGAGAGAGTGTTGGTTATTCACTCCCCCCACCTACAATCCCTGCCGGACCTGAGACTCGAACCCACGACCTTCAGGTTACAAGTCCAACTCTCTATCCATTAGACCACGACTGACTTAATAAAATATTCAACGTCAAGCACAAACTCTCCCTTGATTTACATGAAATGGCTAAATAGCTTTTGGACAGTCAATTAAATCCTGCAGCAGCACCTGACATGCCTAGAAATGGACGACAAGAAAACCACAGTCATGCTCATGTGAGGAACACACTCGATTTAATCTTGTTTTCTGTTCTGAATCTGTTCTCTTGTTGTTCTTAGGTATTTGACACGGAGAACCGACGGCACTTTGTGAATCTGGATGTGAGATTCATTAGTGAAGAATAAGCTGCTTACGAAAGAATCATGTTTACAGACGTGTCACTGTGTCGATGTTCCTGCGGAGTTTAGATGTACGTGAGTGATTAAATAACAGCTGAAGCATAATACGATGAAAGTGAGTGTTCAGAAACAGTGTTTGATGTGGTCTGCTGGTGTGGGACGTGTGGTCAGCACTCGTGACTCTCGCCGTGGGCTTTCAGAGGACAGAGCGACGATTGACTGCAGATACAGCAGGAGATTGTTCTTCCTCCAGAGAAATTAGCTGTTCCCCCACATTCCTTCATCAGGCCTCTGAGTGGCAGCTGACAGGAAGCAGTTGGCCGTGTTTCCTTCTGCACAGGGTCGAGTGAGGTCAGAACGCCCCCTCACTCCAGAGAGAGAGAGAGAGAGACACTGACGATGTACAGACTCAGTGAACACAGTCTGGCCGTAGAGACGGGCCGCAGACAGACCTGGCTCTCTCGTGAGGACAGACTCTGCTCGCACTGCATCCTGGGAGTGACGGAGACGGAGCTGCACTTCCTCACAGAATGCACAAAATATAAAGTTATCAGAGACCACTACTACCCCAAAATTAATCAAATATTCCCCCAATTTAGCACATATAATCCAACCCAAAAACTCGGTTTCATTCTTGGTGAAGAAGCCAAATGTTCTAATATAGCTGCAAGATTTGTAGCATCTTGTCATCTCCTGAGAGACAGCCAGAGAGAAACAAACAGCCAATAAACACACACTCACTCACAGCACAAACACACACACATTACAGCTACACACATCTATATCATCTATACAGTGTTCACATTTCTAAGCTCAGTTGTTACATGATGTCTGTAGAATAATCTTTTATTTATTATTACAGTTTTTCTCGATTGCTAAGACACATTTCTTGAAAGCTGCTATCCTTTTCTCTAAACTGTGAACACAAAACCCAATTTTCAAGCTACATTCACAAAACCTAAAACTTTCACCTCAAAACAGTTCAATCTGTGCTCAAAACTGAACTATGTTGTCAAATCGTGCCCCGAGTCAATCAAAATTAAAAACACTACTGAACAGTCACTAAACACTACGTAGAAAAATAGAAGACACAATGCTCAGGACATGAAGCTGGAGAAATAAATGTTTATTGTTTACTGTATATGTTCCCTCACATCATTAGCCACAAGTGTGATCAGTTTTGAGTTGTTGTGTTCAAGTGGTGACACCCGTGCTTTAATTGTGTTTGACTTTTGTCACCTGTGCTCACCATTATGCAGCACGGGTGCATCACAATGAAAATGTGTTGGCAAGTTGTGTCTAAACAGGTGAAAAGTGCTTATGGTTTTGCCAAAAGAGTGATTGATTCAATCAGTGGGTTCAGGCAACTGAGCATTTGGTTCAGACAATAGGGTTTAGTGTTTTAGCAATTGAGAAAAACTGTAATATTATTTTATTAACACTATTAGCATTTTTTTTTTTTTTTGCTATATCTAGCCATGTGTTATATAATAATGCCTTTATTTAGTTTCATTATTACTAAATGTTCAGATATTCTAAATCATTTTCTATGTTGTTTTAATGCTTTGGCAATACAAAATGTATGTTTTTGTCATGCCAATAAAGCTTTCTGAATTTAATTGAAATGATAGAGAGAGAGAGAGAGAGAAAGAGAGAGAGAAAGAGAGAGAGAAAGAGAGAGAGAGATTTCCTCTGCTATCTGGAATACAAGAGAGAGCAGCGAAGTTCTGCTTCCATCTTTCAGACACGCCGACAGATAGCTACCATCACAGTGCTTTCACTTATCGACAAAAACACCCAGAGAGTGACCCCTTACACTATTTAGTGGAAAAACATCAACTCAATTCCACAATTCAGTGTAAACATTCAAAAGTTAAAGAAACTGAAAAAATAAACCAGGAGGAACACATTCATGATTGGCAACAAAAAGTAACTTGAGTAAAGAAATTAACTTACTTCCGCAGCATAAAAGCTGATTATAAATTAGCGCCATACCTGAGCAGTATTAAAGACCTTGTTCAGAGAAATCTGCTGACGAAGTATCGTCTGAGTGAACACAGAGTGTAGAGACGGGCCGACACAAGCAGAGCTGGAGAGCCAGAGAGAGATCCAACTGTGTTCTCACTGCACAGAGTGTGTGTGTGTGTGTGTGTGAGAGTGTGTGTGTGTGTGCGTGCGTGCGTGCATGAGCGTGTGTGTTTGTGAGTGTGTGTGTGAGAGAGAGTGTGTTTGTGTGAGTGTGTGTGTGTGTGTGTGAGCGTGTTTGTGTGTGTGTATGAGTGAGTGAGTGTGAGAGTGTTTGTGTGTGTGTGTGTGTGTGTCGGGCAGCTGGTCTCCTCAAAGCACAAACACACTGCTGAGAGAGAAACTGGTTAACATGCAGACAGTCACTCTGTTGGGTTAGTTAGTGCTAACTGGCTCGAGTGCAGATGGATGCGGTCAGTTTGGATGAATATCAAACATGTTTTCACATCAGATGTGTGAAGCAGTTACTATGGCAAAAGCAACGTCAGGTTCTCCGGTTTCTGAATAAACCGCTATTGATTATTATCGATTATTCTGTCTGCATACAGACGAACATGGTTCTCCAAGCTGATGTTTCTTAAGGTTAAATTCCGATGAATGAGTCTTGTTCTTGACTTTGATGATGAAAAACTGATGAAATTAATACAGCAGTGAAAAACACAAAGGATTCATTCTGTCCTTGCACTATATTACTAGCAATTACATCACAAACAGTGGAAATATCATGCAGAAACTTTAAACACCAGACCTGGAGGAAATGTTTGATACTGGCGTCAGACCATAGAGTGATCCGATTGAAAATCCCACGGATGAAGGAGGGGTCCGAGGGGTCACCAAACACCCTAATAACTGCATAGCAACACCCTGGCAACCACCCACGATACCCTAGCAACCAGTAAAAGAGCTCCAGCTCCAGCTGCAGCACATGCGGCCGGAAACGGTCCTAATGGCTCTTTACACAGATCTGTGAATGTGTGAGCATGAGAGCAAACAAACACCGCATGCTAATGCTCACCAGCGCATCATGTCTGATGGACCCTGTGCTCAGCTCAGAGAGTCAGACGCTCATGAAAGAGAGCCATTAACCACACAACATCTACAGCCCCACACGCGCCGCTCGCTCGCTGCTGCAGGGGATTGTGGGAAACTTCGGCTTCGCTCACAGACGCGACCGCGTTACATGCAGAGCGCCATCTGCTGAACATCTCAGAACACAAACCTCAGGCCAGACATTATAAGTGATCTCAGTTTTAAGGTCATTCGTCACACTGGAAATGGAAGGTCAGGTCAAGCGCAATGCATTATGGGATGCGCTGTGCTGCACATTTAGACAGGTAGTCTGTGGATCGGTTGATTCAGTGTTCAATCGAGGTCTGTCAGTGAATGTCAAGCCAAGAAATGATTATTGTATAACTCAGTCTCAGACAGTATAATAAACTAAAAACTCTTTTGATTAATTCAGTATAGAACTGTGAATAATTCAGCTTTATTCATTTAGTGGTCAACTCATGCATTAGAATAATGAGAAAAAAACGAATTATTTGTTTGAAAAAAGAATGAAAAAAACATAATAGTAATAATAAATACTGGACTAAAATATTTCTTTAGATAAATTAATTCTTTGAGATGAAAAACAACAGGATCCGCACATAAACACTCTACCCTGCAGATCTAGCATAAATACTACATTATCTGCAGCACTGCTGTTTAGTAATATAGTGTTCGCTCATTACTAATTAATTTTACTTCTAATTGCATTAATCCACATAATCTGTCCATCTGTCAGCAGTTTCCCTCACAGATGGAATAAAATCCTCAGCTTTAAAAACTGGTTACGAAACAAAAGAACACAAAACGCATGGCGAGAAGAACTTAATGGTTTAGAGGGAGACCTGGAGACGACGAGCGGAGGCTGAGAAACTCTTCACGAGTCCTGCTGCAACTGACTTTCACAAACAGCTTTCAGATAAACACGTGAAAGCCTCCTGCTGATGCAGCATCTGCCCGACCTCAGCGCTTGCGGTAATGATGATGTGACGCTCCTGTAAACTCACAGAAACAGGACAGAGAAACATGGCTTCTCTCATCTGGCCTTCACGTCACACACATGCATACGCACACACACACACACACACACACACAGGCAGAGACGAGCTCTGATTGGCTGTTCTCAGTCCGGTTCTGCTATTTCTCATCACTGACATCTGTCGGAGCACTGTATTCATGCTACTGCAAAAATCTCTCACACAGCTTCACAGAGCAGCTGAATGATGTCATTTCCTCTGTGAAACAGGGACCCCTGCTGGACACAGCCCTCATTACAGCGCAAACATTCTGAGATCAGTTATAATGCAACATGAAGCAGAGCCGGGCTTATTTTAGGATGTTTGAGTGAATGTTCTGGGTTTGATCCACTGACAGCATTTATTGTAGCCTGTCCATCAAAACAAAACAAACAAACAAAAAACACATACAATAGACCAGGGTTAGGCAGCGTCGGTCCTGGAGTGCCGATGTCCTGCAGAGTTTAGCTACAACCCTGAAAAAACCCTCACCTGCCTGTGGCCCTAGTAAATCTGAAGACCTTGATTAGCTTGTTCAGGTGTGTTTGATTAAAGGTACATCTCAGAAAATTAGAATATGGTGAAAAAGTTCATTTTTTCTTGTAACTTATTTCAACAAGTGAAACTTTCATATACTTTAGATTCATTACATGTAAAGTAAAACACTTCAAAAGTTTTTTTGTTTTAATTTCCATGATTAGAGCTTACAGCTCATGAAAGTCAAAAGTCAGTATCTCAAAATATTAGAATATTTACATTTGAGTTTCAACTAATGACCATCTCTACAGTATAAATTCCGGATCTCGCTTGTTCTTTGAAACCCCAATAATGGAGAAGACTGCTGACTTGGCAATGATCCAGAAGACGAACATTGACGTCCTCCACAAAGAGGGTAAATCACAGAGGGTCATTACTGAAAGCTGTGGCTGTTCACAGAGTGCTGTATCAAAGCATATTAAATGCAAAGTTGACTGGAAGGAAGAATTTGGGTAGGAAAAGGTGCACAAGCAACATGGATGACTGCAAGCTTGAGAATACTGTCAAACCAAGTTGATTCAAACACTTGTGAGAGCTTCAGAAGGAGTGGACTGAAGCTGGAGTCAGTGCATCAAGAGTCTCCACGCTCAGACGTCTTCAGGAAAAGAGCTACCAAGCCACTTCTGAACCAGAGACAACATCAGTGGAGAAAAATAACTTTACTGTTGCTCAGTGGTCCAAAGTCCTCTTTTCGGATAAAAGTAAATTTTGCATTTCATTTGGAAATCAAGGTCTGGAGTCTGGAGGAAGACTAGAGAGGCATAGAACCCAAGCTGCTTGAAGTCCAGTGTGAAGTTTCTGAAGTCAGTGATGATTTGGGGTGCCGTGACGTCTGCTGGTGTTGGTCCACTGTGTTTTATCAAGTCCAGTGTCAATGCAGCCATCTACCAAGAGATTTTAGAGCACTTTATGCTTCCATCTGCTGACAAGCTTTATGGAGATGATGATTTCCTTTTCCAGCAGAACTTTAGCACCTGTACACACTGCCAAAAACACTTCCAAGTGGTTTGCTGACCATGATATTACTGTGCTTGATTGGCCAGCCAACATGCCTGACCTGAACCCCATAGAGAATCTATGGGCTATTTTCAAGAGAAAGATGAGAAACAGTCGATCCAACAATACAGACGAGCTGAAGGCTCAATAGTCATCAGTAAAGTATGGAGTACCACAAGGATCTGTCCTAGGTCCTCTGCTATTTTCAATATACATGTTGCCTCTTGGTAATATTATTAGAAAATACGGGATTAGTTTTCATTGTTATGCTGATGATACTCAACTATATATCTCAACAAGACCAGATGAAACTTCTAAACTAAGCTAATAGATTGTGTAAAAAATGTAAAAGATTGGATGACCAATAATTTCCTCCTATTAAATTCAGATAAGACAGAGATATTACTTATTGGACCAAAAAACAGTACACAGAATCTCTTGGATTACAATTTGCAACTAGACGGATGCACTGTTACGTCCTCTAAAGTAAACAATCTGGGTGTTATATTAGACAGCAACTTGTCCTTTGAAAATCATATTTTCCATGTTACAAAAACAGCATTCTTCCATCTTAGAAACATTGCCAAGCTTCGAAACATGCTCCCTGTTTCTGATGCAGAAAAGCTGTTTAAATCTAGATTAAAGACACATCTCTTCAGTCAAGAATTCACATAATGCATCTTATAATCTTGTACTGCAGTTATATCTGATCAAATGTACATTATTATTATTCTTTAGCTTGGGTTGAACAAATCATTTTTGCTTAGATGGAACAGCAGCTACGCTAATTATGTCTCTATTTGTTTCTCTGTTGATTAACATCCCGTGGTAACTAGGAATGACAGAAGCTTCAGTCTGGATCCAACCCTTAAATGATCTGAGATGACCGAACACCTGAGAAAAGATGATGCCAACCCCTCAGAGGACCTCAGAGGATGCCAACGCTCAGACAACATACAGAATTAACAAATTTTGCCATAAGTTAAATATATTAAGGTTCTGTAATATATAAATATATTGTGGAAACTTAAATTCCTGTAGAGCTGCTTTGCAACAATTTGTATCGTAAAAAGCGCTATACAAATAAACTTGAATTGAATTGAATAGTGCCTCAGCAGAGCCACAGTCTGATCGCTCACTGATGCTGGAGTTTGTGCTAAAGGAGCCCCGCCCAAGTATTGAGTGCAGAAATAAACATACTTTAAAGATCTTGAACTTTTCTGCTTTGCAAATCCTTTTTTTGATTGATCTTAGGAAAAATTCTAATATTTTGAGATACTGATTTTTGACTTTCATGAGCTGTAAGCTCTAATCATCAAAATTAAAACAAAAAAACTTTTGAAGTGTTTTACTTTACATGTAATTAATCTAAAATATATTAAAGTTTCACTTTTTGAAATAATTTACAAGAAAAAAATAACTTTCACCATATTCTAATTTTCTGAGATGCACCTGTAGGGTTGGAGCTAAACTCTACAGGACAGAGGCTCTCCAGGACGGACGATGCCTACCCCTGCAATAGATGTAAGTGTGGATATTACAAAAAAACAACAAACATTACAGATAACAAGATGCCTGTGACCTTGTGACCCCTGTGATTTTTTTTAAATGGACACAGATGCGTTACAGATGTTGATGACAGAGCTGTAAATCAGTCACAGAAGAGAAGAATATGAATCCAGCACATCACAGAGTATCACATATTTATTATAAAACACATGAAATGTGGCATCAATAACACTAGCAGGAGAAAATGATGAGGCCTGGCTCAGTCTCCCGTCTCCATGTGTGTTTGAGGTCAGAGGTCACAGACTCATCACAGTGATTCATTTGATTTCATCAGCAGTCACTTTTGTGACGGAAAGCTCCAACTCACATCTGTCCAGCATCAGAGATGCTGCTGTTACCATGGCGACAGCACACAAGCACATCCTCGGTCGACTTCACAGATAACCAGCCGAACACACACAGACACACACGCATGCACACACACGCATGCGCACACACACACGCACGCACTCACACACACATGCATGCACACACGTACACACACACATGCACACACATGCATGCACACACGTACACACACGCATGCACACACGTACACACACGCATGCACACACATGCATGCACACATGCGCACACATGCATGCACACATGCGCACTCACACACATACACGCATGCACACACACGCACACACATTCTCTCACACACACACACACACCCTTTCACGCTGATTTTATTTAATCTCTAAACTGCCCTATTAGATAAAAACACTGGAGAAACGTCATGTATAAAGCCGTGATCATAATACAGAAGGTCACACAGATCTGGAAGGTCATGCAGGAGAGTAGATGATGAGAGAATGATTATTTTCAGATGAAATGTCCCTTCATTTGAGAAGAGGCTCAAAGAACAACAAACAAAATCAGTTACAAAATCTATTTCCATTGTTTCAGAGTAAAAACAGTTGTTACGAAGTGATGAGGCAGAGAGAGAATCCACTTGCACACACAACTTTAATTTAGAAGATACAAAACACTTTATCCATCAGGCAGGAACCAAGAACATCCAGGGAACAACACAGGAAGCATCAACAACGACCAGCACCACAAGTGAAAACCAAGCGGTTTAAGTACACACAGACAAACAAGCTCAACAAGATAACAAGGGGGCGTGGGCAGTTGTCATAGGAACACACAAGGGTAACTATGGGAACAAACAAGCAGACTAAAGAAACAGAAAATAAACTCAGAAAGTGAAGACAGAGACACCGGGCAGAGAACCACTTCAAAATAAGAGTCCACAGCATAACACAGGAGACGGAACAGGGATCGTGATAACAGTCCCATTGAATGTCATTATTCCCCATCTAGCTTCAGTCTTCATTATTTTTGTTTGTTTTTTCCTCTCAAAAGTAAATAAATAAATACATAAATAAAAATAGATTGTAAATACGTCCTGCTCTGATTGATTAATAACTTTTTACATTCTTTTGCTAACATTAGTTAACTACATTAGTTAACATGAACTAACAATAAACAATACTTACACCCAATTTAATGTTGATTTTAACATTTAATAATACATGTTTTTTAAATAAAAAAATGGTATCTGTTAACATTAGTTAATGCACTATGAACTAACATGAACAACTGTATTATTATAAATATTAACAATATATTGCTCATTGATAGCTGATGTTAGCTAATGCATTAACTAATAGTAACTAATGAGAAATGTTGCAGATTGATTAGATGTGATAATTATTTAAAAGCTCATT
>NC_136762.1:310000-325000 GCF_936440315.1 Barbus barbus
ATGCCATTATTCTCCAACGATTCTGAAAATAAACAGACAACCAAATGTAGTTTACTTGAGTTTCTGACTAAATGTTTTATTTAATGTTATAAATAAGTCTATGTATAAATGTCTAAAATGTTATAAATGAATTTATTTAAAAGTATGTATTAAATTAAACATTTAATTAGGCTAGCCTATGTAAAAAATCATTTGATCGAACTAAATGAAGACATGCTTCTTCCAGAGTTTTTGAACGAATCTTTTGAATGATTCAGCATCAAATACATTTAACAGTCACTATTTGCCACCTACTGGCATAATGCAACAATCTTTTTTTTTTTTTAAGCATATCTTTAGTTCCAAACATTAATTAGACTACTCGTTTTGATCGCGGCTGCCGCAACATCAGAGTCTGTATATCCGGATTAAAAACTTTCATCCCAATACTTTCATTATTATTTAATGTTTGCAACACAGAAATGTAGCCTACTGTGTAAGTAGACTGTTTGTGAAGCTGTTTCAAACATAAAACATATGAAAGCATCTCTGGATCAGCAGCAGTTTTAAATATTACGATGTGATTTCAAAGGTTTAATTGTCATAGTGGAATCATCATTTATCATAGTGGATATCATCGTGATCTTTTAATGAATAAACATGCATACATATGAGCCCATGTTTTTTTGTAGCCCATGTCATATTTGTACCAGACCTCAAAATTTACCCGGGCCCAGGACCGCCCCCCCCCCCCCCCCCCCCATTCCTTCATAGAGAAAATTATATCTGTGAGGATTTCCAGTCAGGATTTAGACTGTTTTATAGTACTGAGACTGCTCTCATTAGACTTACAAATGACCTGCTCTTATTATCTGATCGTGGTTGTATCTCTCTATTAGTGGATCTTAGCGCTGTGTTCAACACTATCGACCACAACATTCTTTTGAATAGACTAGAAAATTATGTTGGCATTAGAGGAAGTGCACTGGCATGGTTCAAATCGTACTTATCTGACCGCCATCAATTCGTAGCAGTGAATAAGAAGGGGTTATCATATCGATCACAAGTGCAGTATGGAGTACCTCAAGGCTCAGTAATAGGACCGTTACTTTTCACGCTTTACATGTTACCCTTGGGAGATATCATTAGGAAACATGGTGTTAGCTTTCACTGTTATGCTGATGATTATTGGACCAAAAACTTCTGCATGCAATAACCTAGATCACTATCTAATACAAGATGGCTGCTCTGTAAATTCTTCGTCATCAGTCAGAAACCTAGATGTGCTTTTTGATAGCAATCTTTCCTTTGAAAGCCACATTTCTAGCATTTGTAAAACCTAATTCTTCTATCTTAAAAATATATCTAAATTGTGACCTATGCTTTCAAAGTCAAATGCCTTGAGGCTAGATTATTGTAATGCTTTATTGGGTGGTTGCTCTGCACGTTTAATAAACAAACTCCAGATGGTTCAAAATGCAGCAGCTTGAGTTCTTACTAGGGGTTGAACGACTTCTGATTTTTTTAAAGTCGACTTTTATGTGATGAAAGTCGAGTCGAAGTCGACTAGTCGCTGATGACGTCATTAATGAACATATAAGTCTGGAGCTGAGACAAACACCTTGTGCAAAGCTATGGCACTGCGCACGTGGCTATTGCTCCTATAACAGCTTATTTTTTATCAGTTCTTTCGTCTTTGGGTCGTTATATTTCTCACAGATTTCTGCTCGTTCTAAATCAGATACAGATAAGTAGCACAGGAAAGATTACCTTCATATGAATGAATGCATTAGTGAGAGCGATTGCGTGTGTGAATTCATTTTCCCTGTTAACGTCTCTCTACTAGTAGTGAAGCTGTGGGATTTAGTTATTAAGAAATATATGCTTAAACTTTTCAGTTTCTAAACTATTTTATTGAGAAATCACAGAACAGTGTTGACAATACATTTCCGTGCTGAATCTGCGCGTGATATAAGCACTACTGTCTGTAGCCTATGTGTGTGTGTTACAGTGCAGCAGCGCATTAGATTAGAACAGCGATAAATTTACCTGTACAATAAACTTTTAAAATGTGCATTCTCCCGTTCAATTTCAAGCATCCAGTAATATAATCACACATGTCTTGTGGAGTGGTTTCAGAGTATGAATTAATTTGTAATTTTAACTGTTTGGAAACGGAGCGTAAATGTGGATTTCTTATCCTGTTGCATAGAACCAGCAACTAGTCGACGTCAAGCTTAAAGCGTCATGGCAGAGCACTGAAGGTGCAACCCCTAGTTCTTTCTAGAACTAGGAAGTATGACCATATTAGCCCGGTTCTGTCAACACTGCACTGGCTCCCTATTAAACATTGTATACATTTTAAGATCTTGCTAATTACCTATAAAGCCCTGAATGGTTTAGCACCTCAGTATTTGAGTAAGCTCTAATCACATTATAGTCCTTCACGTCCGCTGCGATCACAAAACTCTGGCCATTTGATAATACCTAGAATATCAAAATCAACTGAGGGCGGCAGATCCTTTTCCTATTTAGCACCCAAACTCTGGAATAATCTACCTAACACTGTTCGGAAGCAGACACACTCTGCCAGTTTAAATCTAGATTAAAGACCCATCTCTTTAACATGGCTTACACATAACACATTATCACATTTATATAAGGAAAGGAAAGAAAGGACGTGCATTTAACACATCCAAGTGCACACACAGAGTAGTGAACACACACCCGGAGCAGTGGCCAGCCTTTTATGCTGCTGCGCCCGGCAAGCAGTTGGGGGTTTGGTGCCTTGCTCACCTTCAATACAACCTTAGTCATGGTATTGAAGGTGGAGAGAGCGCTGGTTATTCACTCCCCCCACCTACAATCCCTGCCGGACCTGAGACTCGAACCCGTGACCTTTGGGTTACAAGTCTGACTCTCTATCCATTAGGCCACGACTGCCCCTAATTCAAATCCCTTAAAGGATTGTTAGGCTGCATTAATTAGGTCAACCGGAACCGGGAACACTTCCCATAACACACAATGTACTTGTTACATCGTTAGAAGAATGGCATCTTCGCTAATATTAGTCTGTTTCTCTCTTATTCTGAGGTCACCGCAGCCTCCAGATCCAGTCTGTATCCAGATCAGATGGTCACCGCAGCCTCCAGATCCAGTCCATATCCAGATCAGATGGTCACTGCAGTCACCAGATCCAGTCCATATCCAGATCAGATGGTGGATCAGCACCTAGAGATGACCTCTACGGCCCTGAATGTCAGCGGATATTAGGACACCTAGATGAGCCCCAGAGACAGATCCCCAGTGAGGACCTCGTCACCTAGACAGCCATTGGACATCACACAAGACCACGAACAGATGAGTCCCCTGCACAATCTGACTCTGCTGCAGCCTAGATTTAAACTGCTGATTTCGTCTGGCCAGAGGAGAACGACACACTATTTCCCCATTTAATACTGTAAAGCTGCCTTGACACAATTTGCATTGTAAAAAGCGCTATATAAATAATGGTGACTTGACTTAATGCTAATGAGGGACAGTCAGGTGACTGGACATGCCCCCGAGCCCATGATGATGTCATCAGTTCTTTCAGTCTGTCTGCTAATAAAGACGATTCTCTTTTCACATTACACTAACAATAGATGGAAACACTCGTCTGATTCATAACCACACAAAACACCTGAACATCTGCAATATTTCATGCTCAGTTTGAGTCAAATAGGCTTATTGATTTACTTTTTATTTGAATCATCATCTATTCTGCTCAAGCAAAAATCTACAATATCACGATAATATCTGAAAGCACACGTGACG
Organism: Barbus barbus; assembly: GCF_936440315.1. Taxonomy (NCBI): domain Eukaryota; kingdom Metazoa; phylum Chordata; class Actinopteri; order Cypriniformes; family Cyprinidae; genus Barbus; species Barbus barbus. The sequence goes on from NC_136762.1 coordinate 313,796, forward strand.
TTCAGTCTGACCCAAACATCAAATAAACCTGTAAATAATCAATAAATTATCAGAACTGACATAGAGAAGAGAAACACTCCTCATGAATAATGCAGTGGCCGGAGATCGGGACAGAAATATGACAAAATCTAGAATTATGATGATAGAGCTGAATCTTCACGCAGTTCAGTCATGAATCATAGGCATTTATGAATTCATCTTCCATAAATGAAGAGCAGACAGACAGACACTCTCTCGTGTTCTCAATATACTGAGTGAACTTGCACGCCTCTGAAATCCTGCAGTGAATCACACGAGAACAAGAGTCTGGCATCTTCAGAAGGATCAGAGAGACAGACAGCAAGAGAGAGAGAGAGACAGAGAGGGAGAGAGTAAATTACAAAAGCAGCAATAATTTTGATGTCCACTAAGCAGCAGGGACACACAGAGCATCCATCATAAGAACCGACTGAACTCCTGAATAAAAGCAAGAAACATCTCGAGCCTTGGACAGAAAACAGCTCAATCGGTCTCTAAACAGACTTTATAACCATCAGAACATGAGCACTGACTAAACACAGAGATGTGCTGATGAGAGACACACCTTACCAGCAACAGACAAAACACAGAGAAACACTGAGCAGAAGCAAAACATCCACTGCTGCAGTAAATCTGAGTTTCATATGTCCTGATGAGTGTGTGTGTGTGTCAGTGTGAGAGAGAGTGTGTTCTTCAGCCTCATCATGTGTGTTTCTGTTCATCTCATTGGTTCTTTCAGCCTGCAGAGAATCAAACACAAGTGTTAGAGAATCACATCTGTGTCATGATGTTAGATACATCAGTCCTCATCCTCCAGCAGATCATCAGAACAATAGTGCTAGCGGCTAACAGCTAACGGCTAACTAGCGATTGAAGCCAGTGGATGCACTAGCTAGGCTTTGGTTTCTCCTCTGAGCGCATCGCTCCAGTCATGTGATGTATGAGTGATTTCTGCACAGTCATGCCACGTCTTGTCTGGAGAGTAACTGGAGATCCGTGTCTCAGTCGGTGTTTATTCAGAGGACACTGAAGATCACTGTCAGCTTCCCAGAAACACCATCACTGAGATGAAGCTCGGGAAATTCGCACTCTATAAAGGCTTTCGCCCGGAGCATCGTGTTTCCCACAGCAGATCAATGAACGCTGTTTCTCACATTTGACGGCCTAATTATCTGAGCACATCACAGCTCTTCCTCAGCAATGAAAGCATGTCGACTATGTAGTCGACTAATATCAAACTATAAAACAAAGGAATAGTTTACTTACATGATGCCATCAGTTACTCCACTGAGCATCAAAACAGACAAAATAACACAATAAAACAATACATATAATGCAATAAAATAAAATAATTGTAAAATATAATTGATATTCTACATGGGTGCGTTGATATTATGAACGTACGAGACCTGTGAAAACTAACGATGACTTGAAGACTTGAGACATTAGTGCACAAGTCACATGGAAGACTGTTAGGAGAAACTTTCTTGGCATTTTTATTGTTTTTGCAGTTTCAGACGCACAGAGCAGATGAACACTCAGATAAATGTCTTCTGCACCGTACGTGTCACGACCAGCTAAACGGCTTGACAAAGGGACAGTAAAATAAACAAATAGTGTTCGTGACAAGCGCTGATGCTGCATACAGCTCAGTCATTCAGAAAGGTTTGCATTTAGGGACGATGCGGATGATGCAAATCATCTCCTCTTGCTTGCATCATCCGCATAGTCTCTAAAATCAATATTTCCAAAATGGCGTGTCACGACAAATGAACCATGTTTCAACCCAAAAAAAACACAAAAAAATACAAATGAAACAGAATCCAGGAAACCAGAGACTGTTCCTGAAAGCACTGGAAAGTCTGTTCATGAAACAGAAGAAGCTCACACAGGTGTGTAAGCACACGAGTTAAACAACTACTCGACTGAAGTACAACACCAGCCACGAGCAAACACATTGCTTCTGTTCAGATCTGCTCCTGTGTGTTATTGATGATCACTGCTCCGGATGTGTCGGCAGATGCAGCGGGTGTTCAATCCTGTGGTGTTTCTCTCGTTTGAAGCATTCCTGTGACTCACCGGTCTTCTGCTTAACTTGAATCCCATTTGCGTGAGCATTAGAGAATAATTGATGTGATGTTGGGCTTCTGAAGCACATTAGCAAACCAAAACACTTGTGTGGTCATAGCAGGAGCTCTGAATGTGATTTAATTTGGACCGGAGAGTTCGTCGTGAGTACATTCAGATTTAAAGCATCGCTTTCATTAAAAGCATCTGCCTCTATTTGTTGGGCGCAGTAAAGCTCTGAACGCTGCGTGTGCTGATAACGCTCCTGATTCACGGCGCTCTAGCTGCACTGATCCTATCTTCTGCTGCTCATAAAAGCACATTATCAGCCTGGAAACGTCTCTGGATTGATCAGCGGCAGACGAGCTGGGTTCACCAACACAACCAGAACTTCACGTCACGTTCACACACGTTCATCAGCTCTCATCACGAGTCTGAACCACAATATATTTCACAGCAGACTAAATGCAGCACATTTTGGAAGTAAACACACCAACATAAAAGCTACAACAGTCATGCAGTGTGTAAGCGTCATCAGGCATCTGCAGTCACAATAATTCAGAGGAGCCATAAAATAGACAATCAAAACATTCTTCATATTTACGTATATGAGAGGTTACGTTACAATAAAATCATACAAACTACGATAAAACTAACTCCACTGTTAAAGTTACACTTTATTACATATATGGTACATATTACTATATACAGTAAAATGTGTAGAGTGGAGTATCAAAATAAAGTGTTACCCCAGTTTAACTCGAAGTTAGCCAATCACAGCAGGGGGTGTTTACTTCTGTTCCTGCAAGAGGAATCGCTCCTTAAGATCGAGTGCTTTTCAGAGAGTGAAATATTTTTACAAATATTGTACTTTTTGGTGCAAAAGAAAAAAAATATCAATCAGAGATAGGCAACGTCGTTCCTGGAGTGTCGCTCCAATCTAATAAAGTACACCAGAACAAGATAATCAAAGTCTCCAGGATCACTCCAGTTCCGACATTGCCAATCCCTGGTATAAACTACCTTCAAGAAGCACAATATAAAAATCTGAAAGTGTATTTCCTGACCCCTTTAATACAAAGAGTTTGACAAGACAAATTCAACTAAATCGCACTGAAAGAGATGCTAGAATCCTCCCAGAATCTCTGAACGGAGCTCCAAACACATGTAGAGCATCAGCATCCATAAAACACTCGACTCTTCACATTCCTGACGCTCATCAAACACTCCAGTCATTCCCGTCTCTACAGAGAAACACACGAGATGCATCCAGCAGCGTTCCTCCAGCTCAGACCCAATCAAACTCTGCGGGACGATGAGATCCTGACATACAGAGATGGCTGATGCAGTTCAGGCTGTTCCTGCGCTCCGGCTGATTTATTTAGATCAACACACACATATATGTGCTGCGGCATAATAACTCTACAATTAGTCCATTTTATGGAATTAAATTTCCATTGAAAATAAGCAGTAAACGTGTTTGTTGAGGCTGCTGCTGGAGCTCAAAGCTCATTATTGTTGCTGCACATCGAGAGGACGAGAAACGCACTGACAAACACATTCTGGCTCTTTATTTGTCAAAAGATCTTCAACGCTCAATAGTTCATCAGTTTTCTAGACATTCTCAAAGTAACAGCTTATTAATTTGTGTTCAGTTCACATTTGTGATTTAGTGAAAGACAAACACAGCTACGGCTGATAAACTCGTCTGGATCGCTGATCGCTCGATGGGAAGTAATGAAATCTGATCCGTCTCTCTCCTAACTTCCCTCTGCTGATGTCAAATTCCCTCTCGCTTCATAAAGGCAGGAATCTTCTCAGACTTTCTTGTTTCCTGCCTGAGATTTTACTGAATCGTTTTGAACTCAAAGCCATTGAAGAGACTCGTGATCCACAAGTCAAGAGTTTTTATTTTGAGAAGGCTTTTAAAAGCCTCTGGACAAAGTAATGTCCATTCTAAATGCAAATTATAATCTAGAATAATCAGGGACAGGCTTCAGCAAAAAAATTACCTTATGCATTACTTTAAAAATCACCACTGTAAATGATCTAATAGTGTCTCATGGACTGAATATGGCTGGGTCTGCAGGCTATTTAATATCTCAGATTGCTCTCGCTCGTCATAGAGACGTGTTCAGGGCTTCATTTTGACCTAAGCTTTGCAGAAACGCCCGAGACAAATGACAGATGGACATTCAACGATGCTTCACTCGCATGGCAATGCAGGACTTTTCACAAAGACTCGCTGTATGATTGGTTTGTTCATCGATTTTTTACAGTAAGAAAAAATAACTGAAGTAATATACAACATGGTGAACAACATGGCGGCGTGCACAGACGCAGCGGCTTCTCTCTTTTTTTCTGTGTTTTCATGTTTTTTGTCTTGTAAGTCGCAATGTTTTTGTACATCTTCGTCACGTCTACCTGTCTTTAAGCGCGCATACAGTCGAGAGTTTCTGCTCGATGTCTGCAGAATCACATTTTTAGAGTTAAACTCAGCGCACGCCGAAGAGCTGTGGGACCTCGGTCTGCTCCGAAAGCCTACTCCATCACATACCCCCACTACTGCATCTCGCCCACAGCGGAGGCGCTACAAGCGGCGTGAGAGGAAGCAGAAGAGGGGTAAGCACGGAAGTATCCGAGCTAGGCTAGCAGCCAACCCACACAAGCCAGCTATCCCCACCATCGTACTGGCAAACGTACGCTCTTTGGACAATAAACTGGACTACATCCGACTACTTCACTCGACTCAGAGGACTGTAAGAGACTGTTGTGTTTTTGTGTTTACGGAAACATGGCTTAACAACAGCGTACCGGACTGCGCCATACAGCTCGACCAGCTAACATGCTATCGAGCTGACAGAGCTCTCGTCGAGGGAGGTAAAATCCGCGCCGGTGGGCTTTGTGTTTACATCAATGATGCATGGTGCCGCAACGCTGTTGTGGTCTGCAAACACTGCTCACCCTTGGTGGAGTTTATGATTATTAAGTGCCGCCGTTCTATCTACCGAGGGATAGGGATGGGTACCGAAACTCGGTATTAAATCGGTCTCGGGGCTAAATTATGAAAGACCGGAGTATCGATAAGCTCTGACGTTATCGGTACTTCTGTCGGTATTGGAGATATTAAGAAAACACACATACATTTATGATAAAACACACATACATGTTGCTCTCTCTCTCTCTCTATATATATAATGTTGCCAGCTGTTTTTATGTGCAATAATATTCAAACATTTGTCTATGATGCATTTTTGCTATGCGCAATTCAGAAGCCAGATCGCGCTCACGCGGAGGAGCTTCAGAACACGCAACATGAAAGTCCTGTTAATTATGATAGAAGAGAGAACCAACTATTCAAACATCTGCTCACACTTTAGGCCTGTGGCTGTTATATTAAGCTAAGTATTTTTTTTTTTTTTTCGATTTTGGCTTCCAAGGATTATAGCCGCATTTCTTCCACAACTCCCTTCCTTTCATAGCGGCGCGGATTCGTTCCTCCGAACCAAAACTTAACATCTGAATCAGCTCAATCAGTGATTGTTATAAAATGCCATCTTTACTGTTGCTACATTGCAGGACATATTTGATAGTAAAACGTTGAAAGTAGCCTACAATCTGCACAAGTGATGCTGTTCCCCAGGCTGAAATGTGTGTGCGCGCGTGTGCCTGCGCGGCGGCGTGCTCCAAAACGGACAAGCAAAGTACACTTTGAGCTTCGGGCGCGTCGAAATAACACACAAAAATATGCCAAAAATGCGTTGCGTGTCAGTATATTGTCTTAAAGTGTCAAACTGGAGCTTGAGCCATCAATGTTAATCAAAGAACAAAATGCAAAGAGAAAATCACCCACAGCTCTTAATCTGAACAACGTTATAGCTTTAATAAACATAAATCTATCAGTACATACAGTGAAAACTATGCAGTGCTCATTTACATCTGATTACTTTTGTAACTATTACTTACCTGAACATTAATATTAGTAGACCTTCATGGAAAAATTAAAGCACTGTTTATTTTATTTCGTTTGTGTGTTTGTTTTATTGTATTTGTCAGTTTGTTTTACTTTGTTTCTTTGTTCATGTTGTTACTGTATCTTATCTTATGTATATAAAACACTAAAAATACCTGCACACTGGTGCATTTACAAATTGATGAAGTGCAGGCATTTTTAGTGTTTTATATACATAAGATAAGATACTGTAAGAATATGAACAAAGAAACAAAGTAAACCAAAAGGGCCGATAAGAATACCGTTAAAGTACCGGATCGATAAGCAGTATCGATAAGAGTATTAATACCGTTAAAACCTTAATGATACCCATCCCTACCGAGGGAATATTCAGCCATACTGCTAGTTGCTGTATACATCCCTCCCAGCTCCAACAACAACAACAGGAATGAGGCACTAAATGGTCTGTACCAGCACACCAGTGAGCAGCAGGCAGCCCACCCTGATGCTTTTCTCATCTTGGCTGGGGATTTCAACCACGCAGACTTAAAGAGTGTGTTCCCAAAAATACATCAATACACAGCTTACAAGGCCCTCCCCCTCCCCTACCTCGGAGCCTCAGACCACATCACTGTCATGCTAATGCCTGCATACAGACCGCTCGTTAAAGCCATCAAACCAATACACAAACAGATACAAGTGTGGCCGGAAGGGTCGTCAGAGGCACTTCAAGACTGTTTTGACACCACTGACTGGAATATGTTTAAACAGGCTGCCACATACAACAACACAACAGACCTCCAAGAGTACTCAGAGACTGTCACTGCCTACATCACCAAGTGCATTGATGATGTAACGGTCACAAAATCCATCACTGTCCGGGCCAACCAGAAGCCGTGGATGACAGGGGAGGTCTACAGATTTCTGAAGGCTCGGAACGCTGCCTTTAGAGCTGGAGATGAAGAGGGCCTGAAGACAGCTAGGGCCAACCTTTCCCGCGGCATCAGAGAGGCCAAGAGACAGTACTCCAGAAGGATAGACCATCGCTTCAGCGACAGCAGAGATACTCGGAGCCTGTGGCAGGGGATACAGACCATTACGGACTACAAGCCCCCACCACAGACCTGTGACAGCACCATCCCCCTGCTGAACGAGCTGAATGCCTTCTTTGCTCGCTTTGAGGCACAAACCAGAACCACTGCACAGAAGACTCCACCTCCTTCCGGTGACCAGGTGATGACGCTGTCTCCGGACAGTGTGAGGAGATCCCTCAGCAGGATCAATGCACGCAAAGCTCCAGGTCCTGACAACATTCCTGGGCGTGTACTGAGAGACTGTGCAGTGGAACTCACTGATGTCGCTGCGCCATCACCTCACAGGGGTGGTGATGACGCAGTGGATAAGACATATGCCTTTGGTGTGAGAGACCCGGGTTCGAATCCACTGTGAGACACCAATGTGTCCCTGAGCAAGACACTTAACACCCTAGTTGCTCCAGAGGCGTGCGACCTCTGACATATATAGCAATTGTAAGTCGCTTTGGATAAAAGCGTCAGCTAAATGAATAAATGTAAATGTAAAATGTCTTCAGAGACATTTTTAACATCTCATTAAATCAGGCCGTTGTCCCCACATGCTTCAAAGCTACCACCATCATTCCAGTCCCGAAGAAGTAATTTCCATCCTGCTTCAATGACTACCGTCCAATAGCACTCACTCCTATTCTCATTAAGTGCTTTGAATGGCTAGTCATGCACCACATCAAGTCTGCCCCCCCCTCCCTGGACCCCTTCCAGTTTGCATATAGGTCCAACCACTCAACCGATGATGCCATTGCCACTGCCCTCCACCCAGCCCTCACACGTCTGGACAAAAAAGACTCATATGTCAGGATGCTGTTCATAGACTTCAGTTCAGCATTCAACACAATCATCCCTCAACAGCTCACTCACAAACTGGTCCAGCTGGGGCTCAACACCTCTCTGTGCAACTGGACTTCCTGACTGGGAGACCTCAGGCAGTACGGGTCGGCATTAACACATCCAGCACCATCACACTGAACACTGGGGCCCCCCAAGGATGTGTGCTAAGCCCCCTCCTCTTCACTCTGCTGACCCACGACTGCACACCGTCACACAACTCCAACCTCTTCATTAAGTTTGCGGATGACACGACTGTGGTGGGTCTCATTAGCAACAGAGATGAGACAAACTACAGGAGCGAGGTGAGCCGCCTGGCCGGGTGGTGCAGTGACAACAATCTCTCTCTGAATGTGGAGAAGACGAAGGAGATTGTTGTTGACTTCAGGAGAGTACACACTCAGCATGCCCCTCTGACCATCAATGGTGCGACTGTGGAGAGAGTTAGCAGCACCAAGTTCCTGGGTGTGCGCATCACTGAGGACCTCTCCTGGACTAACAACACTGTAGCACTGGCCAAGAAAGCACAGCAGCATCTCTGCTTCCTCCGCAAACTGAGAAGAGCCAGAGCCCCGACCCCCATTATGTGCACCTTCTACAGAGGCACCATCGAGAGCATCCTGACTAGCTGCATCACTGTGTGGTATGGTGCTTGCAACGCATCCTGCCACAAGTCACTTCAGCGCATAGTGAGAGCAGCTGAGATGATCGTTGGTGTCTCTCTCCCCTCCCTCCAGGACATTTACAGCACCCGTCTCACCCGCAAAGCCCTCCGCATTGCAGGCGATCCCACCCACCCGACACACAGCCTCTTCAGTCTGCTGCCATCAGGGAGGAGACTGCGGAGTCTCCAGGCGAGGACCAGCAGACTGAAGGACAGCTTCATACATCAGGCTGTCAGGAAGCTGAACTCCCTCCCGTCCTTGACCCCCCTCCCCTCTTTCACCCCATGCAACACTGAACACTGATACTACGACCCCCCCCCCCCCCCCCCCCCAGCTTCCCACATACCCAGGACCCTTCCATCACCCCCACCCACTTAAAAACTGTGACCAGCACCTGTCACTTGTGCAGCATTGGACTGATCACTACCTCATCCAGCATTCACTGCAAACTACCTCTTTGGATAGTCTGAGAAAAAGACTGTCCTCTTGTCACTTTAACAGACTGATAAGCACTTCTTGCACTACACATATCTGCACAGTTTTGTTTTATTTAACTGCTTTGCACTCTATCTGCCATGTGCCTTATGCAACTTTATCTATCTCTTTCTTTATTTTTCTACAAATGTCCTCATTTGTATAGTTGTATGTACATATGTTTAAACTGTATTTATCCGTATTTGAACGTCTACTGTCAGTGTTTAATGTTAACTGTTTACACCAAGGGTCTGAGAGTAACGCAATTTCAATTCTCTGTATGTATGTGCCGTACATGTGGAAGAATTGACAATAAAGCAGACTTGGCTTGATACAGATAAAGGAAGAAATCATGAAACCAAGGTCAAACAGGAATCAGAGACAAAGATGATCATCAACCCCTCGTGTCACTCCAGCATTTATGACTTTCTTCAGTGGATCACAAAAGAAGATAATCTGAAGAATGTTGGAAACCAAACAACATTGCGGCGGCTGGTTTTATCTTCTCCGTCTCTCTCTCTCTCTGAGTCTCTCTGTTTTGGAAGGCTAATGAGGTTGAAGTGTTTCCTACAGCACAAGTTCCACATCACTTCACATGCTTATTATTCTGCTTCTGACACCAGAAACACAGATGCAGAGTCTCCGGAGTGCTTTATACATCCATCTGCAGAGGAGCTTCCTCTGAACTCAAAACATGAAGGTTAGAGGTCACACCGGCACTGGGTGATGACGGGTCGGTTGTGTTTGCAGAGGTCAGAGGTCATGTTCAGGGTCTGAGGGTTTGAGGTGGTCTGGTGTTCAGGGTTTGCTCAGCACTCGCTTCTGTAAGACTGGAGAAGCAAATCAAACAAATCATAAAAGACAATAAACATTTGTGGTGAGAAAAACATGATCCCCTTATTGCTTTTTCATTTGATTGGTAAATTGATATTCAACATAACGCCTCTATTTAATATCATCACGTCACTTTGATTTATTTGCATTGCAAACTGACGTAGTTTGAGTCGATAAATCTCCTTTATGAGACACGTCATGATGATGATGATGATTTTTTTATTTTTTATTTTTTTTTGGGACATATTGCCAAGTATGGTGACCCATACTCGGAATTCGTGCTCTGCATTTAATCCATCCAACGTGCACACACACACTCACACACACACCGTGAACACACACCCGGAGCAGTGGGCAGCATTTATGCTGCAGCGCCCGGGGAGCAGTTGGGGGTTCGGTGTCTTGCTCAAGGGCACCTCAGTCGTGGTATTGAGGGTGGAGAGAGCGCTGGACATTCACTCCCCCCACCTACAATCCCTGCCGCCCCGAGACTCGAACCCACAACCTTTGGATTACGAGTCCAACTCTCTAACCATTAGGCCACGACTTGATGAAGAGCTGTGAAAGACTCTTAAGTGTGAAAGATCTCTTAAGTGATCGCAGACGCTGACGAACACCGGTGTCACACATCCGTACTCACATCTAGTCTAATGAAAGGTTTTGCAGAAATCAAAGGTTAATTACCTCATTTCATGTCACGCTGAATGTCTCCCTCATCTGAAGAATCACAAAGTAATTTTAGATTCTGTGTTTCTGTCAGAAGAAATTTCCTAATCAAAACTAAACACATCAAATAACTGAATCTGAAGGCGCTGGTCTGTAATTACGGCACAGAGTGATCAATCTATGAGCCATTCCCTCTCTGAGCATCTGTCAGGTGCGTTTAGAGTGAAAACCCAGCAGACTTTCAGACCGGTTTAGTGTCCTACATCCATATGAGAGTGACAGAGAAAGAGGACAGGCATTTTATTCTGGGCTTCTGTCTGTGGAGACAGAAAAACACGTGCAGCACTGATATTACTGTGTGTTTCAGGAATAATCACTGACACACACATACACACACACATAAACACACTCTCTCACACACACTCACTCACTCACTCACACACACACACACAAACGCCTCAAACAGAAGAATGAACTGCAACCATACATCACACAGAGAGTCAATAATCAGATGTGAACGACTGCTGCAGCCCAGTTCAGAAAGGAATTTTCAGGGTATTTACTGCCTAAACCAGTCTAAATCAGTGTAAACCAGCCCAGAGAAAGAGCG